>NW_027361759.1:9677500-10100000 GCF_039654945.1 Dendrobates tinctorius | reverse complement strand
AAGTAATTTTTATTTATTTTCTGAATTTTAACTTACTTCTGCAAATTATAAAAAAGTATGAGTGAGCTTTATCAATGGTGTCTAAAATAAAAAAAATGACCCATGGAAATCAATGTGAACTTAGCATTTATATATTAATCTGGCCTAAAAAAAGAAGTAAAAGCTGCACTGTAATTGGTAGCTGTTATTCTGCTAGACACTTTTGTTAAGCCCCTTTAATATTTTTTTCCCTGCCTTTCCTCACATGAAATGATTACAGAGCTATGCACTCTTTGAAACCATTTTTAATGCTTTAAAGCATCTAAAAAGGGAAACTGCAAATACAGATGGATATCAAAGAATGAAAAAGTTAGGCAAGGTATGCTGCATCCACACATAAAATGAATCAGATGGTAGTGTTTTTCTGTAATTTTGCTTTCAATGCAACACCTCAGAGGTATGTCAGCTACAATTAAATTGCAAGTTATTTTGACCTGATGAATGAGATTTGTTACACATAAAACATCATGTTTTCATCTGTAACATTATATTCAGTACAATGTGTCTTGGGGAATACCAGCTCTCATGATGTAAGTTCACTGTATCTAACAAGGGGATCTTGTGAAACCTAAAACACATACTAAAAATATTAGTGCTCCAGTAATATAATTTTCAAACATTATTAAGGATTTCTTTAGAAACCATCCCAAATGACTGGCACAAGCTGTCTGTGCCTGTTAGGTGCATAAAGTGCTTTACAGTTTGCACACATTATCATCACTGTCCCCGATGGGGCTCACAATCTAAATTCTCTATCAGTATGTCTTTGGAGTGTGGGAGGAAACCGGAGTACCCCGGGGAAATCCACGCAAACACGGGGAGAACATACAAACTCCTTGCAAGTGTTGTCCTTAGTGGGACTTGAACCCAGGCAAGGCTGCAGTGCTATCCACTGAGCCATACCATACATCATTGTATGGTGATGAGTTACAAGTGCAGTAGGTGGGCAATGCATTTACAGCCCTTTTGCATCTCTGCCTTTTCCCTGCCCCACTGTTTTCCTCCTGTTTCTGACTGACATGTTGCTGAAACATGAGTGACATGTCGATCTCAGACAAGGTGGCAGGCAGCAGATGGCGAATAAGGCGAGAGGCAAGAGAGCTGCAAGAGCAGGGCTCACCCATTGTACATGCAAATCGTTGGCTTGGCAAATTTCAACTTTAGATATCTATAAAATCAGCAAAACTGATTTCTACAAAGTGAGGATTTGATCGGCATTAAGCCGCCTTTACATGCATTCCCTTAGTTTAGGATATGAAATCGTGATGACAGGTTCTCTTTCAGTCACGGTAAATTAACAATGTATGCATTGCATGTAAACAGGCAGTCAATAGTAATATTTAAACACTCTACCTACACTTATAGACAGATAGAAAAAAAATGCAAATTACCAAGATCCACAATGCCATATGGAATAAGAGCTTATTAAATGTGCTTTATGTGAAAATATTGATAGTCTCACTTGAATAAGAAGTGTTGACTAGAAGAGATAATGTAGAATAAAATGTATAAGATCTTGTTTGCGATTTAGAGCATTGTGGTGCTTTATATGGCCTTTAACACGTGCTAAAAGCGATGTGGTGAGGTGACCTTTTCAATGCTTTGGGCTAGAGATGGATGAAGTTTTTTGAAATTCAAATACACCAGTTTCACCAATTTTTTCAACGAATTTGGTTTGTGATGAATTAATGAGCTTCAAATCACATAGCTAAAAAGCCTCAAATTTCCTGGAAAATATCTGTATAGCACTCAGAGTTTCCCTTGAAGTCTATTGAACATATTTTGCACTCTGTGATGAAAACAGCCTTTTTAAATGTGCACCTGACTTCAACCAATCTGGCTTGGAGAAAACAAATGGTAACCAGTAGTAACCAGTAGACTATTTAACCTTGCACATGAATATCAGCCTTGCAATCTACTTATGATGTATTAAAGGTCAAAAACTATCATTTTGGGGGAGCAGATACTTGCCTTGTTTTTGTCTATACAAATGAAAGAAGCCGAGGCATTTTCATTGTCACATATTCATACGGAAGGGTGCAAAAAATATCTCTGTTTTGGAAGAATCAATACCTTTTGCATTTGCTAAACGAAGAAATGATAGTTTATCCACAAGCCATTCAAAAATTATCTTCCTAATTAGAGAGACAAAATAGGTGTAAGGCTATGTGCATATGTGCAGAAATGCTGCGGAAATATCCGCAGCATTCCCGCAACTCCCGCCGCAGGTAAAACGCATGCGAATTCGCATGCAATTTCCCACAAAAGCAAGTGTTTTGCAAGTGTTTTTCACTTGTAGAATACTTGCGCATTCCAAACGATTTCAAGCATCGCTTGGAAATGTGATTGACAGGTTGGTCACACTTGTCAAACATAGTGCTTGGCAAGTGTGACCAACTTTTTACTATTGATGCTGCCTATGCAGCATCAATAGTAAAAAATAGGATGTTAAAAATAATAAAAAAATAAAAAATATTGTTATTCTCACCTTCCGACGGCCCCCGTTCTGCTCTGCGGCGCTCCCGGCATCTTTGCGCGACGTCATCAGTGGTCATTCCCACGAAGCATTACTGGGACCGGAAGATGCCGTGAGCATGGTGAGAGGCAGGAAGGACTTCGGGGGCACATTGAGCGCTCACTTTATGCATGGTGGGCATAGCCACATGCGTAAAGTAAGCGTTTCAAAGCAATCCTCGCGATTCCACAAAAAGAATGAGCATGCTGCGTATTTTTCTGCTATGCAATTCCACAGGATTGCATGGGATGCGTTTTCTTTGCATTTTCGCGGCGATAAAAACGCCACGAAAACAAAAAAAAAACACAACATGTGCACACAGCCTAATATTTTGAACGGGAGCAAATTGTTTTTCAAGCAGGATTAAAAAAAACATCCTTTTTTTGGAGTTCTCAACTGTTATGCTAATCATAACATGATTAGGCAAATGCAAATGCTTTTTATAAAGCTGTCCAAACATTATCCACTTTTTAATGAGACAAAACAGGAGTACTGTTTGCTAAGTGAATAAGTTATGGCTAATTGTTAACAAGCCTTTCTAAAATCTAATCCTATTTTGGAAGCTTTTTCTTATTTATGTTCCCTCAAGAGAGTACATTTCCCAGAATCAGTAGTGCAGTCTTGCACTATGAAACATAGGGGGTAGCTAGGAGATGTGTAGATTTCGCAGCTGTGCAGTGGCTGTGGCAAGTAGCATGGTAGACAATTTGGACAGGGCAGAGCTAGGATGGATAGAGTTTGGATGTGTGGCAGATTAGGGACAGTAACAACAGCTTCAGTTGCAGTAGTACTACGGTAAGGATGACATGATAGACGGGATGTAGGTACCTGGCTGAGTGGGGTTCATCAACACTGCCAGTGGAAGAAAAGTATATCCACCACTTTCCCATGCTCCTCTATGCCCCATGTGAACTGCATTGTATTTTATATGGTATGCATTGCTGAATATCCACCACTTTCCCATGGTCCTGTATGCCCCATGTGAACTGCATTGTATTTTATATGGTATGCATTGCTGAATATCCACCACTTTCCCATGCTCCTGTATGCCCCATATGAACTGCATTGCATTTTATATGGTATGCATTGCTGAATATCCACCACTTTCCCATGCTCCTGTATGCCCCATGTGAACTGCATTGTATTTTATATGGTATGCATAGCTTACCCATCTTCTTGTACCATAATTGTACTCCGTCTTGCTATCTTTGCCACACATCTAAGTGGTCTGTATAACCCCTTCCCCCTTTTATGACCTCTGCTTAACTCTGTGCATTTGGCCTGGGCAGTCACACCCCACTTTCACACACCTGATTGTCTTTAGCTGCACATATATTCAGCACCATGGGTCTGCTCCAGACGTAGTCAGCTTCATCTACTTCAAAATCCATATTTCAAAGTACTGATTTCTAAGTACTCTGAATTAGACTAGAATTGGACTGGAATTTGACTGCAAGGTAACAGCCTATAACACCACAACAATGTTTCGCCTTCATTTTACTATCACCCCTATACTACTCTATTTCTCCCTAACTCCTGCAATCCCCCTCCTAGTAAGAAACTATTCATCTCCCCCTCCATTCTCCCCAGCCACCTAACCTTCTCCTCACAACTGTTCCTCCACATACAATCCTTTCTCTCCAGACACACACGGCCACATCATGTCCTATCCTGCTCCCACCTTCTAATGCTCTGTCTACTACTCCTTATTGCTGGCGACGTATCCCCAAATCCTGGCCCTCCTCAACACATCCCTACACTCACTTCTACCACCCTGCCACAATCCTCTACACATCCTCACAACCATGATAACCTCATACCCATTTATCCAGCCCTCACTCCCTCAACCCCCTTACCTGGAGCCCTGTGGAATGCACGCTCTGTCTGCAGCAAGCTATCATTTATCCATGACCTCTTTATCACAAACAAACTCTCCTTCCTTGCCATCACTGAAACCTGGCTCACTCCCTCTGACACAGCCTCTCCAGCTGGGCTTTCCTATGGCGAATTCCATCTCTCTCACACCCCTCGCCCCAGCAACAAATGTGGTAGAGGAGTTGGCTTGCTCCTGTCTGATACCTGCTCCTTTACTCCAATTCCTCTGCCACCCTCCGCTACTCTTCTCTCGTTCGAGGTACACTCCGTCTGCATCTATTCCCCTTCCAAACTCCAACTGGCTGTCATCTACAGCCCCCCAGAGCTAGCCATCTCCACCCTTCTCGACCACTTCACCACCTGGCTACTCCATTTCCTTTCTGCTGACATACCCAACATCATCATGGGTGACTTCAACATCCCCATTGAAACTTCCACCCTGGCTGCCTCTAAACTTCTATCGCTCACGGCTTCTCTCGGCCTCACTCAATGGTCCTCTGCAGCCACTCACAAAGATGGTCACACACTGGACCTTATCTTCACTCGTCTCTGTTCCCTCACTAATCTCAATAACTCACCCTTCCCCCTGTCTGACCACAACCTACTGACATTCTCTTCCCTCTCCACTCCTACTGTGCAACCGCCGCTCCATAAACTCGCTCACCCTCACAGGAATCTCAAACACCTCAATTTACAATCACTCTCTGAGTCCCTTCTTCCTCTTACAGACATAGCTTCCCTTCATGACGCAGATGCTGCTGCCACTTTTTATAACACCACAATAACAGCAACACTTGATTCGGCTGCCCCCAACCCCATGGCTTGAAAAAATGCATCCACATTAGTTAGAATAGGATCTCCAGGTGTCAGAGAAAAAGTCCAGTCCTGGGGATCACCGCGCAGCAGGGAGATGACAATTTTAACCTGCTGCACCAAGCTCCCCGATGAGTTAGGTTTCAAAGCAAGAAATAGTTTACAATTATTCTTAAAATTCAAAAATTTTGACCGATCCCGAGAAAACACATCAGGAGTAGGGATCTTTGGTTCTACAGCAGATGATTGAGCAAGATTGGCAGAAATTCCCTGCACTTCAGCAGCTCGCTGCCCAACACGATCGGACAATTGCTTAGTCTCCATTAAAGAAAAAATCCTCCTATGGCCCCAGAGAAAAAAGTGGAAAAAATATATATAAAAAAATTCTGACACTTTTTTTTTGTTTACAATTCTTTCCTTCTTTAGAGTACCCTAGAGTCTGCAGTCTTGGCTGGTGATTCTGTTATGAACTGGTCACAGAGGAGGATGGCAGGAATAGGCTAGGCCATCAGGAAACCAGAAAGGTTGGTAACTTAGCAGATTGCAGACCTCTAATTCTAACAACACAACTAGCAGTGGCCATGGGACATAACAAAGATGCCCTAGATGCCTCGGCACAGCCGGAGAGATAACTAAGCCTAAAGCAAGAAAGGTGAAGCCTGCTCACTTAAATACTCCCAGTCAGTAACCCCAGATTTCCAATCATCGTCGACAGGTGGCAGACTTCTGTCAACCGGCCAGCTCCACTACCCACAGTAACCACCAGAGGGAGCCCCGACTAAGAAGTAAGAGAATTCACAACAGTACCCCCCTTGAGGAGGGGTCACCAAACCCTCATCCACGCCACCAGGCCGATCAGGATGGGCCCGTTGAAAAGCATGAACCAATCTATCGGCATGAATGTCAGAAGCAGAGACGCAAGAATTATCCTCCTGGCCATAACCCTTCCATTTGACCAAGTACTGGAGTCTCCGTCTAGCCAAATGAGAATCCAATATCTTCTCTACCTCATACTCCAAATTACCCTTAACCAATACAGGGTCAGGGGGCGCCACCATGGGAACTACTGGCTCCACAAACCTTTTCAACAAAGACTTATGAAAAACGTTATGAATCTTAAACATAACTGGAAGAGCCAAATGGAAAGAAAGGGGTTAAGGATTTCCAAAATCTTATAAGGTCCAATGAACCTTGGCTTGAATTTTGGAGACGCAACCTTCATAGTGATATTTTTTGGGGACAACCAAACCATATCACCCACTTTAAACCAGGGACCAATGGTCCTATGCCGGTTGGAAAACCATTGGGCCTTTTCCTGAGAGTGGGACAACTTATCCACTACTTGGTCGCAAACCTGCTGCATTCTCTCTACCAGTGTCCACACTTGGGCAGGTCGAAGATTCCACTTGCCCTGAAGAAAATCAAGGATGAAACCCAAAGTTACAGAAAAAGGGCAACATCAAAGTGGCAGAACTAGCTCTATTGTTTAGAGCGAATTCGGCCAAGGGCAAAAATGAGACCAAGTCATCCTGATCAGCAGATATAAAACATCTTAAATAGGACTCCATAGTCTGGTTTGTTCTCTCAGTCTGCCCATTGGTTTGAGGATGAAACGCAGAGGAGAAAGATAACTGAATTCCCAGTTTGGAACAAAAAGTTCTCCAAAATCTGGAAACAAACTGGACTCCTCTGTCCGACACAATGTTCTCAGGAATCCCATGCAACCGAACCACCTGTTGTAAAAACAAGGGCACCAACTCTGAAGAAGATGGCAACTTTGGGAGTGGTACAAGATGGATCATCGTGGAAAATCTATCACAAATCACCCAGATAACAGTCATTCTCTGAGAGACAGGAAGATCAGAAATAAAATCCATTGAGATATGGGTCCGTGGCCTCTGGGGCACCGGCAGGGGCATCAACAACCCACTAGAACGAGAACAGGGTTTACACCAAGAACAAGTCCCACAGGACTGCACAAAATTCCTGACATCACGAGATAAGGCAGGCCACCAAAAAGACCGACTCACCAAATCTCTGGTACCAAAAATACCTGGATGACCAGCCAACGCAGAGCAATGAATTTCAGACATTACTCTCTTACTCCACTGGTCAGGAACATACAATTTTCCCATAGGGCAGCGTTCAGGTTTGTCCTCCTGAAATTCCTCCAGGGTACATCTCAAATCGTGTGAGATGGCGGAAAGAACTACCCCCTCATTTAGAATGGTAGAAGGCTCGGTCACAATAAGAGAATCCACAAAGAAACTCCTAAAAAGGGCGTCCGACCTTAACATTCTTTGTGCCCTGAAGAAAAGAGACCACAAAATTAAAACGCATAAAAAACAAGGCCCACCTAGCCTGCCTTGGATTCAAGCGTTTGACTGATTCAAGATAAATCATATTCTTGTGTTCGGTGAGGACCACAACTTGATGTCTAGCTCCCTCCAACCAATGTCTCCACTCTTCAAATGCCCATTTCAAGGCCAACAATTCCCGATTCCCCACGTCATAGTTACGTTCAGATGGGGAAAATTTTTGAGAAAAGAAGGCACAGGGATTCATTTTAGAAGTCACCAGATCTTTTTGGGACAAAACGGCTCCTGCACCACTCTCAGAAGCATCTACCTCCACCTGAAATGGAAGTGAGACATCAGGTTGCCGTAGAACCGGTGCAGAAGTGAATCTCCGCTTAAGTTCCTGAAATGCCGAGACTGCCTCTGGAGACCAATGCACCACATCAGCGCCCTTTTTGGTCAGATCAGTCAGTGGTTTGACAATACCAGAAAAATTACCTATAAATTTACGATGGAAATTAGCAAAACCCAAAAACTTCTGGAGAGCCTTCAAAGAAGTGGGCTGAACCCAATCATAATTTACCTGTACCTTGGCCGGGTCCATTTTAATAGCCGACGGAGACAAAATAAATCCCAAAAATAAAATCCTCTGTACACCAAAGAGGCATTTCGATCCCTTAACACACCGGGAATTTTCCCTCAAAATCCGGAACACAGTCCGGACATGTTCCACACGAGAATCCCAATCACTGGAAAAGATCAAAATATCATCCAGATAAATGATCAAAAACTTATCCACAAAGTTCCGGAAAATATCGTTCATAAAAGATTGGACGACAGAAGGGGCATTAGTGAGCCCAAAAGGCATCACCAGGTACTCAAAATGTCCCTCCGGAGTGTTAAACACCGTCTTCCATTTATCCTTGTGCTTGATGATGTGAATAAGATTATATGCTCCCCTGAGGTCAAGCTTGGTAAACCAGCAGGCACTTTTAACTCTGGAAAATAAATCAGAAATCAGGAGTAATGGGTACTGATATTTAACAGTAATTTTGTTAAGGGAACGATAGTCAATACAAGGCCTTAATGAACTATCTTTCTTGGCCACAAATAAACCCAGCACCTAAGGGTGAAGAGGATGGTCTAATATGACCCTTCTCCAATGACTCCTAGTCCTTGATATAAGATCGCATAGCATCATGTTCAGGTACCGATAAGTTGAAAAGCCGACCCTTGGGAATTTTACACCCGGGCATTAACTCAATAGCGCAGTCATAACTCCTATGAGGACGCAAAGACGCAGACTTACTCTCACTAAATACATCAGAAAAATCAGCCAAATAATCAGGAATACCATGAGACAGGGGAGAGGTGGAGAAAACAGGAGTGTCACTAAGAACACACTGAAAACCCCTACTCACCATTGATACAGATTTCCAATCCAAAACAGGATTATGAGTTTGCAACCAGGGAAAACCTAAAACAATAGTATCATGCAAATTGTGCAGCACCAAAAATTTACAATTTTCTTGGTGGTCCAGGGGGACCCGCATTATCACCTGGGTCCAAAACTGGGGTTTATTCTCCGCCAAAGGAGTAGCATCAATACCCCTCAAAGGGATAGGAGTCTGCAGGGGTATCATAGAAAAACCACAACGTTTAGCAAAGTCTAAATCCATCAGATTCAAAGCTGCTCCTGAATCTACAAAAGCCTTAGCGGAAAATGTAGACAAGGAGCAGACCAGAGTAATTGCCAAAAGGAACTTAGGTTGTACACTGCCCACAGCAAATGTGTGCGCAAAACATTTTTCTCGCTTAGGGCAGACAGAAATAGTATGAGAGGCGTCTCCACAGAAAAAAACACAGCTTATTACGCCTTCTAAACTCCTAACGTTGCGCCCTAGACAAAACCCTATCACATTGCATGGGTTCAGACGTTTGTTCAAAAGGCGGCAACGCCTCTCGTGTAGTTTTACCTTCACGTCAACGCCGATCAACTTGAATGGCTAATGACATAGAATCATCAAGACCAGAGGGAGCAGGAAATCCCTTCCGAAAGAGCGCTGCTAAGGCACCATCATTCCATGTAGTAAGGACCACCCACTTTCGGAATTTTTGACAGTATAACTCTGCAGAATCCTGACCTTGGTTCAATGCCAATAGGGTTTTCTTAGCTTGATCAATAGCATTAGGTTCATCATACAACAACCCCAAGGCTTGAAAAAATGCATCCACATTAGTCAGGATAGGATCTCCAGGTCTCAGAGAAAAAGCCCAATCCTGGGGATCGCCGCGCAGCAAGGAGATGACAATTTTAACCTGCTGCACAGAGCTCTCCGATGAGTTAGGCTTCAAGGCAAGAAACAGTTTACCTTTATTCTTAAAATTCAAAAATTTAGACCGATCCCCAGAAAACACATCAGGAGTAGGGATTTTTGGTTCAACAGCAGATGATTGAGCGAGATCGGCGTAAATTCCCGCACTTCAGCAGCGAGCTGCTCAACACGATCAGACAATTGCTTAATCTCCATTAAAGAAAAAAATCCTCCTACGGCCCCAGAGAAAAAGAGGAAAAAATATGTATAAAAAAAATTCTGACACTGATTTTTTTTTTTTACAATTCTCTCCTGCTTTTGAGTACCCTAGAATCTGCGGTTTAGGCTGGTGATTCTGTTATGATTGGGTCACTGAGGAGGAAAGCAAGACAAAGCTAAGCCACAGAAAACCAGAGAAGTTGGTAACTAAGTGGATTGCAGACCCCTGATCCTATTCACACAACTAGCATTAGCCGTGGAGCGTACCTACGATGATCCTAGACGCCTCGACACAGCCAGAGAACTAAATAAGCCTAAAGCAAGAAAGGGGAAATCTAAACTGCCCCAGAGCAGACCCAAAAGGAATAGATAGCCCCCAAACATATATTGTCAGTGAGACAAGATGAAAACACAAACGCAGGTAGGATGGGAAAATAGACTGAGCAAACGATGGGGCCCACAATAACTAGACAGGACAAGAAAGGAAAGACTCTGTCTGCAATCACGCAAAAAACCCTGCAAAATATGCCCAAAGTCACTAGACTTCGCCCACTATATCAGCACTCTAGTATATTCTGAAAGCAGAGCAAAAAGAGGCCAATCTAATAAGGGACAAAAACAAACTGGCACAAACAGTAACATAAGGATGGAAATTCAGCACAGCCCCAGCCAGAGCTGGCTGACCACACAAAACTGAAATAGACAAAACAAAATCAAATGTGAACAAAAGCAAAAGACCACTTAGCTTGAGCATGCAGGGACTGAGCTGGAAACTAAGACCTCAGGAGGCAGGAAAAATCATCAGCAGGGATAGAGGGAGTCGGCTGTCTTAAATCCAGTCAGAAACTCCAGATCTCCAGTCATCCTCCTCATTATCAGGTGGCAGGCCTCTGTTAATTAGATCAGCTCCATTACCTCCAGTAACCACCAGGGGGAGCCCAGGAAGAGAACTCGCGACCCCTCTATCAATTTAACCAGCTCCACTACCTTAACTAGTAACCAGAGGTAGGCCAGAAAGTGAATTCACAACACTAGCCTATTCCTGCCATCCTCCTCGGTGACCAGTTCATAACACCCCAGCATATCAATAAATCCGTAATAGTCATTATAAAGTGCCTAGTGCAGACAAATAATACATCAATAGATATAGGAGTAGCGTGACATATCCATAATCAGCCTGTTTGCAGTATCACAAACACCCTGAAATGCGTTTCACATTCAGCTTTATGAATGGGAAGTGTGCAAAATAAAGCTGAACGCGAAACGCACGTCAGGATGTTTGTGATACTGTGGACAGGATGATTATGGGTATGTGACGCTACTCCTATATCTATTGATGTATTTTTTGTCTGCACCAGGCACTTAACAATGACTATTACGGATTTATTGATGTGCTGGGGTTTATGTAATCGCTGTCATGATCACGCGCGACTGGACACACCGACTCCAGCAGGGCGAATTTATATGACACGCGTGACCCTGGATACACCGCCTCCAGCAGGGCGAATTTAAATAATAACACGTGCAGTCGGATACACCGCCTCCAGTAGTAGTACACGTAAGTCTGGATAGACCGCCTCCAGGAGAGCGAATTTCAGTATAATGCCGAAAACCAGGGAAACAATTACAATGGTGACCCTGCGATAGGGAACGGGGAAGTGGAGACCTCCTGCACTCCCCTGAGTCAGTGTCTCTACACTCCTAACGATCCCTAGGCCGGTTCTGCACCAGGCGCCGATCAGGATACCTAATATCCCTAGCTCGCCCTGCACCTAGCCCTTTCTAGTGAAGAGGACAGTGCAGACACTAATCCCACACTGCACTAACACACACATAAGGAAAAGAGACAAACAGGGAACACCACTTAGCTTAGCTCTGTTGCTAATGCTCCCAGCAACAGAGTCCAACACCTGAGTGCATCTTCCTCCGACCGTGTCCAACAACTGAGTGCAGCTTTACAGCAACAGCGTCCAGCACACGAGTGCCGCCTTGGAGCAACAGAGTCCAGCACCTGAGTGCAGCTCTCCAGCAACAGAGTCCAGCACCTGAGTGCAACTGTCCAGCAACAGAGTCCAGCACCTGAGTGCAGCTTTCCAGCAACAGAGTCCAGAATCTGAGTGCAGCTCTACACCATAGATGCCACTCCACCAAGATTTGCAGGAACTCCTCACTGACACCATAGCTGCCACTCCACCAAGCTGTGCAAGACCTCCTCACTGACACCATAGCTGCCACTCCAGGACACAGACTGAGCTGCCCAGGACTCTCTCTCCTCCAGCTCCTTCCTTCACCCAGGATGGTTGGAAAAGACCAATAATATCACCAACCGTGAGTGAGCACAACAGACACACCTTTATTGAGCAATCACACCTGTTAGTAATTCCCGTGCAATAACACTAACCACCACCGGGGGCAAACTAGAACTAAAAACACCAGTGCAATGACCCTAATGGCCACCGGGGGCAAAAACTAACCTTAAGCACACAGCTCAAGGAAAAAAAAAGGTTACTTCTACATTTATCTGTCAGATCCAACCTGAATCATGACAATTGCCGCATGATCCCATAGCCTGTATTTATTCCCCCATCACCTTTTTGTGCACCTTTCTTGGGTATAACTCCTTTCCTCTCTATATGTAATTATGTCATTTTATGATTATTTTTTATATATGAATTATAACTTGAATAAAATTTACTACTTGTTCAATACTCCTCTTGTGAGTGGTGTGCTTTTGATACTCTGTATCCTTTTTTGAGTTAACTTTGAGTTTACACACCCCTGTACTTTCTATGCACCTGGGGAAACTCTTTTACGGTGAAGCCAGGTCCCTATTTATGTGCAGTAATTAGAGATGAGTGACTTTGCCTTTTTTCGGGTCGAGTCGGGTTTCACGAAACCCGACTTTCGCAAAAGTCGTGTCGAACGAAATCGGCCGATTATTGTGAAAAGTCGAAGTCCGATTGAAACACGAAACCCAATGTAAGTCAATGGGGAAGAAAAGTCGGCAGTGAGTGGAGGACAGGAAACACACCTACAGTGCCCATTTTAATGCCAAAAACATCAATTCTTATTCCTTAAGCTTGTCAACCTTAATTTACTTTATAATAATATTTAGGCATTGAAAACTGGGGGTTATTTAGCTATAGTTGTGGGGGGGGGGGTAGTGCAGGCACCAGATTTTCGTGGGCCCAGGGCCAAAGAGTGTCACTGGGCTCCTTTAGCACATGACACAATTCATGATTCTTTGATACGACAGAGAAATAGCGGTACAGTACAATGAAAAATACTTCAATTCTTACATCATATGACTGATATTCATTTTAAATTCTCCAATAGCTCCAAAAACGGACAGTATATTCCTCCATACAGTATTATGGCCACCGCATAGTGCGCCATCCAGAGTAATGTTGTCCATATATTTCTCCATACAGAATCATTGGTCCCATATAATGTTCTATACAGTATATGATGAGCTCCACATAATGCTACAGTATATGTTGGTCCCCATGGATTAAGCTCCAGTGTCTTATGGGCCCAAATAATGCTCCATATATAATGGGCCCCATTTCTAATGCTCCAGTGTATAATGGGCCCTGTAAATGCTGCTCCAGTGACTGATGTCCACCTTTGGAATGCTCCAGTGTATGGTGGGCCCCAGATATCATTCTCCAGAGTATAGTGCTCCCTAAAAATTGCTCCCAACCTTTAAAACAATTAAATAAGTCTCCTCGAAAGGGAATCCCTGTACTCTGGACTCCTCGTCATCCCCATCTTCCATCTCTCTGCACTTGGACTGTTTAGGCAGAGGGCGTACAGACGTGATGTCATCGCGCTCTTTGACCAGAATGTCACTGTCAGGAAAAGTGTTTGGTTTCTGGGGGCAGTATGGTTGCAAAGCTGAACCTTAAAGGAATGTCCAGAAGGGCACCACCAGGAGTGGAGCCTGCGGCTTAATTGGACTCAACACGGGTAACCTCAACCATGCCATCCACAAAAAAGCTGCACAGATTGCAAGCTTAATTCGTTAATGAACGAGACTCAGGCATGCCCCCGCAGTCCGCGTCCAGCTTACTAGAGGGACACACGAGGCTTTGGCACGCGAGATCGGCCAATAAGAGGTCTGTCATGCCCTTACATGTCCGGGGCTGCACGCATGCTACAATGAAAGGATCAGCGTGTAAAGCTTACATGTGCGGATAACACGCTGAACCCCGTTAATGATGGTTATCTGGGATTACAATTCTTTCCCGCGAACAAGCATTTCCCTGTAAGTGCAGGTCAACCGTAATTCTGGAATTAGGCCTAAACGGCATTCCAGAAAGAATGTGAAAAAATTAAGTGTCATGATCCATTTTTTGAATCTGTCAGATCTGGATCTCCTCATATCTAAACCTTTTTTCCTTTTTGGTCGTCGGGGTTAATAGGAAGTTTTTGCCCCCGGTGGCCACCGGGGATACTGCATGTGTTTAATTATATATGCAGGTGGTGACTTCTCCCCTCCTTCCTATAAAAGGAGTTCAGATGCTGGTAATCACTGTTGGTTATACACTTTCTCTTTGGAGACCAACCAAGCTGGAGTTCAGGAGCTGAGTTCTGTGGTGCTTCAGTTGTTTGCTGTTGTCAAGTGATATCTCTGCTGTCCAGGAGCATTTCAGCAGAGCAAGCTAAGTTCTGTTTTATTTTTACCCTGTCTGTTGTATATCTCCTCTGGGTTTTTTGTGTGGTACACTTTTTCCCAGTCTCACCTCCTGGGGAGGGGGTTGGGGGTTTAGCTCAGGGCTAAGCAGGAGACAGGGACAGGTTGGGGACTTGGGCCTCACTACCTTTAAGTGTACCCCCAAGTTAAGGAAAGACAGGGCACCTTCATTAGCCTGAGGGGCAGTTCAGGGGCCCCGGTTCCACATCATCTGTTTTCCGCTTACTGCCCCGTGACATTAAGTGTCCAAACCACAGATTCTGTAGCTAGCTTAACAGCTGGGCTCCTCTGCTGAATAGCACACAGTTCTTACATAAACAGGCAGCATAGCCTAGCATAGCATAGCATAGCCTCGGTTCACTGGTGGGCTCCTCTTCTGAGTAGCAGACACAGTTACTAGGCCCAAAAGGATTTTCAGGACGCTTGCAAGTGTATGGTGGTTAAATGTCTAAGCATGCAACTGGTATTCAAATTTCTCAGATTTTTCCTTCGGCTAAAGGTCTTTGCGCACTTCTTACAGATAACCTTTGCCTGATCATTAGGTTTTTGTTCAAAAAAGTGCCACACTGCACTCTTCCTACTATGGAAGACTTTTTGAGGCCTTGCACGCTGTGCTAATTTGACCGTCTGGCCTAGCTGTCCCGCAACTCTTTTGGTTTTTGCAATACATTTTTGGACTGCTCTGGGTCTGCCAGATAACAGCTGTTGTGATGTCGATGCCTGCTGCGGATGCTCCTCCTCCTCTTCTGAGCTATTGGCAGCGGCACCCTCTTCCCCCAATGGATGCCAATCTGGGTCAACAAATGGGTCATCCATCACCTCCTCTTCAATGTCATGTGCACCTTCCTCTGTGTCACCATGTAAGTGGTATAGTATGTGGGAAGGGGCACCTGAGTTTCATCAGGGTCAGATTCTGGCTCAGTACACTGCGAGGACAATGTAGTGCTCTGAGTGAATGTACCAGCAGATAAATCTAGCAGTGGCTGTGCATCAGTGCACTCCATGTCATATTCTTCTTTGAATGGGTAATTCACAATGTGACTTGATAATCCAGGCATGGTATGTAAAAAGAGCTCCATGGAGTAATCTGTAGTGTGGCCTGCCTGTTATGACTGGGTCACCGAGGAGAAAAAAAGAAAGCAAGCTAAGTCACAGAAAGCCAGAGAGGTTGGTAACTATGCAGATTGCAGATCCCTGATCCTAACCACACAACTAGCAGCAGCCATGGAGCGTACCTATGGTGGTCCTAGATGCTTCGTCACAGCCGGAGGACTAAATAAGCCTGAAGCAAGAAAAGGGAAAACTAACTGCCCCTGAGCAGACCCCAAAGGAAAGACAGCACCCTCACATGTATTGACGGTGAAATAAGATGAAAGCACAAACACAGGCAGGAAAATAGGCTGAGCAAATGATGGGGCTCAAACTAACTAGAAAGGATAGGAAAGGAAAGACACTGTCTGCAATCTGCAAAAAACCCTACAAAAATAAAGTCCAACACTGACCCTTGAGAAAGTGGTGCGGTGTGCATGCGAAACGTGCGTTGGGGTTCTTTACCCGGTCCTGGGGTCTTGTCTACTGCCCTTTACATCACTGGTGAGTCTTTCTTCGGTCTCTTATTTTGGCATTGGCTTTTATGAGATGTTTTCAGCGCAGTTAGCTCATTATAGCTTTTACTTGCACATGCATACTGCTACCAGCCTACGCCTCATATGCAAATTGCCACACACATCCAAATTATCTACCGTCCAGAGTTCTCTCCTTGCATTTATACCTCCTTGTAATGTTATACACTGATTATTAACCCCTTATTAGGCTTTTGGTGTAAAATGCATTTTTGGGCATTGACATTCTCCCAGTGACGCAACTGGATTATCCTGCTATGGTCTCATTATTTCTATACATGTAATTATTGTAAGTCCTGATCATTCATCTAATAAAATGATATTTTTTTAGACTTTTTTGCCTACTAGCTCTTTTTTTCTCCTTATATACATGTCTTGTTTGAGTGGGTATTTTGTTTCCCTTGCTGGGGATTTTTGGCATTTTGCCAATTGGCATCTCTTTGGCCACCAAAGTGTTTTGCATTTATACCACCAGAGGGAGCCTGGAAGGAGAACTCACAACTGGTGGACCGAAAAATGAACTCAAAACAGTACCCCCCCTTGAGGAGGGGTCACCAAACCCTCATCCATGACACCAGGCCGATCAGGATGGGCCCGGTGAAAAGCACGAACCAATCTATTGGCATGAATATCAGAGGCAGAGACCCAAGAATTATCCTCCTGGCCATAACCCTTCCATTTGAACAAATACTGGAGTCTCCGTCTAACCAAACGAGAATCCAAAATTTTCTCTACCTCATATTCCATATTGCCTTCAACCAACACAGGGTAAGGAGGTGCTGCCATAGGAGCAACTGGCTCAACAAACCTCTTCAACAGAGACTTGTGAAATACGTTATGGATCTTGAACGTAACTGGAAGAGCCAATTGAAAAGAAACAGGATTAAGAATCTCCAAAATCTTATAAGGTCCAATAAATCTTGGCTTAAATTTTGGAGATGCAACCTTCATAGGAATATTCTTAGACGACAACCAAACCATATCACCCACTTTGAACCGGGGACCAATGGTCCTATGCCGGTTGGAAAATCGCTGGGCCTTTTCCTGAGAGAGTGACAACTTATCCACCACTTAGTCCCATATCTGCTGCATTCTCTCAACCTCAGTGTCCACACCTGGGCAGGACGAAGATTCCACTTGCCCTGAAGAGAATCGAGGATGAAACCCAAAATTACAGAAAAAGGGTGACATCAAAGTGGCAGAACTAGCTCTATTGTTCAGTGCGAATTCGGCCAATGCAAAAATGAAACCCAATCATCCTGATCAGCAGATATAAAACATCTTAAATAAGACTCCAAGGTCTGGTTTGTTCTCTCAGTCTGTCCATTGAACTGGGGATGAAATGTGGAGGAAAAGGATAACTGAATTCCCAGATTGGAACAAAAGGCTTTCCAGAATCTGGAAACAAACTGGACTCCTCTATCGGACACAACGTTCTCAGGAATCCCATGTAACCGAACCACCTGTTGTAAAAACAAGGGCACCAACTCAGCGGAAGATGGCAATTTTGGGAGTGGTACAAGATGGACCATCTTTGAAAATCTATCACAAATCACCCAGATAACAGTCATTCTCTGAGAGACAGGAAGATCAGAAATAAAATCCATTGAGATATGGGTCCATGGCCTTTTGGACACCGGCAGGGGCATCAGCAACCCACTAGAACGAGAACAGGATTTAGACCGAGAACAAGTCCCACAGGACTGTACAAAATTCGTAACATCATGAGATAAGGTAGGCCACCAAAAAGACTGACTCACCAAATCTCTGGTACCAAAAATACCTGGATGACCAGCCAACGCGGAGCAATGAATTTCAGACATCACTCTCTTTCTCCACTGGTCAGGAACATACAATTATCCCATAGGGCAACGCTCAGGTGTATCCTCCTGAAATTCCTCCAGGGCGCGTCTCAAAGCGAAATGGCAGAAAGAACTACCCCCTAACCTAGGATGGTAGTAGGATTGGTAACATTAAGAGAATTGGCAAAGAAACTCCTAGAAAGGGCATCTGCCTTAACTTTCTTAGTGCCCGGAAGAAAACAGACCACAAAATTAAAACACGTGAAAAACAAGGCCCATCTAGCCTGCCTAGGATTCAAACGTTTGGCCGACTCCAGATAAATCACATTTTTGTGATCGGTGAGGACCACAACTTGATGTCTAGCTCCCTCCAACCAATGTCTCCACTCCTCAAATGCCCATTTCATGGCCAACAATTCCCGATTCCCCACGTCATAGTTGCGTTCAGATGGGGAGAACTTTCAAGAAAAGAAGGCACAGGGATTCATCTTAGAAGTCACATGGTCTTTTTGGGACAACACAGCTCCTGCACCAATCTCAGAAGCATCTACCTCCACCTTAAATGGAAGTGAGACATCAGGTTGCCGTAAAACTGGAGCTGAAGTAAATCTCCGCTTAAGCTCCTGAAATGCTGAGACAGCCTCAGGAGACCAATTCAGCACATCAGCGCCCTTCTTGGTCAGATCAGTCAGTGGTTTGACAATACCAGAAAAATTACCAATAAATTTACGATAGAAATTGGCAAAAAACAAAAACTTCTGGAGGGCCTTCAAAGAAGTAGGCTGAACCCAATCAAAAATGACCTGTACCTTGGTCGGGTCCATTTCAATAGTCGATGGAGACAAGATAAATCCCAAAAATGAAATCCTCTGTACACCAAAGAGGCATTTCGATCCCTTAACAAACAGGCAATTCTCCCTCAAAATCCGGAACACAGTATGGACGTGTTCCACATGAGAATCCCAATCACTAGAAAAGATCAAAATATCATCCAGATAGATGATCAAAAACTTATCCACAAAGTCACGGAAAATATCATTCATAAAGGACTGGAAGACAGAAGGGGCATTAGTGAGCCCAAAAGGCATCACCAGGTACTCAAAATGTCCCTCCGGAGTATTAAACGCCGTCTTCCATTCATCCCCGTGCTTGATGCGAATAAGATTATACGCTCCCCCTGAGGTCAAGCTTAGTAAACCAGCAGGCACTCTTAACTCTGGAGAATAAATCAGACATCAGAGGTAACGGGTACTGATATTTAACTGTCATATTGTTAAGGGAACGATAATCAATACACAGTCTTAATGAACCATCTTTCTTGGCCACAAAAAAACCCAGCACCTAAAGAAGAGGATGGTCTACTATGACCCTTCTCCAATGACTCCTTAACATAGGACCGCATAGCATCATGCTCAGGTACTGATAAGTTGAAAAGCCGACCCTTGGGAAATTTACACCCAGGCATCAACTCAATTGCCCAGTCATAACTCCTATAAGGAGGCAAAGACGCAGACTTACTCTCACTAAATACATCAGAAAAATCGGCTAGATAATCAGGAATATCATTAGACTGAGGAGAGGTGGAGAAAACAGGAGCGTCCCTAAGAACACACTGACAACCCCAACTCACCACAGACCCAGACTTCCAATCCAAAACTGGATTTTGAGTTTGCAACCAGGGAAAACCCAGAGCTATAGTATCATGCAAATTATGCAGCACCAAAAATTTACAATTTTCTTGGTGGACTGGGGCAACTCGCATTATCACCTTGGTCCAAAACTGAGGTTTATTGTCCGCCAAAGGAGTAGCATCAATACCCCTCAAAGGAATAGGCGTCTGCAGAGGCGTCATGGAAAAACAACAACGTTTAGCCAAGTCCAAATCCATCAGATTCAACGCTGCTCCTGAATCCACGAAAGCCTTAGTAGAAAACGTGGATAAGGAGCAGATCAGAGTAATTGCCAAAAGGAACTTAGGTTGTACACTGCCCACAGCAAACGTTTCTCTCGTTTAGGGCAGACAGAAATAGTATGAGAGGTGTCTCCACAGAAAAAACACAGCTTACTACGCCCTCTAAACTCCTGACGTTGCGCCCTAGACAAAACCCCATCACATTGCATAGGTTCAGACGTTTGTTCAAAAGGTGGCAGCGCCTCCCGTGTAGTCTTATGTTCACGTAAACGCCGATCAACTTGAATGGCTAATGACATAGAATCATCCAGACCAGAGGGAACAGGAAATCCCACCATAACATCCTTTACGGTCTCTGATAAACTCTACCGAAAGAGCCGGCAATGCACTATCATTCCATGTCGTAAGGACCGCCCACTTTTGGAATTTTTGACAGTATAACTCTGCAGAATCCTGACCCTGGTTTAATGCCAACTGGGTTCTCTCAGCTTGATTAACAGCATTAGGTTCATCATACAACACCCCCAAGGCTTGAAAAAATGCATCCACATTAGTCAGAACAGGATTTTCAGGTGTCAGAGAAAAAGCCCAATCCTGTGGATCGCCGTGCAGCAAGGAGATGACAATTTTAACCTGCTGCACAGAGCTCCCCGATGAGTTAGGCTTCAAGGCAAGAAATAATTTACAATTATTCTTAAAATTCAGAAATTCATCAGGGGTAGGGATCTTAGGTTCAGCAGCATGTGACTGAATGAGGTAGGTGGAAATTCCCTGCACTTCAGCAGTAAGCTGCTCCACGCGATCAGACAATTGCTTAATCTCCATTACGAAAAAGAAAAAAAAATCCTCCTACGGCCCCAGAAAAACAAGAGGAAAAAATATATAAAAAAAAATTCCGACACTTTTATTTTTCTTCTTTTTTCTTTTTTTTAACAACTTTTTCCTGCTTTTGAGTACCCTAGAATCTGCGGTATGGCTGGTGATTCTGTTATTAATGGGTTACCGAGGAGAAAAAAACAATACAAGCTAAGTCACAGAAAACCAGAGAGGTTGGTAACTATGCAGATTGCAGATCCCTGATCCTAACCACAAAACTAGCAGCAGCCGTGGAGCGTACCTACGATGGTCCAAGAAGCTTCGTCACAGCCGGAGGACTAAATAAGCCTGAAGCAAGAAAAGGGGAAAACTAACTGCCCCAGAGCAGACCCCAAAGGAAAGACAGCCCCCACACATGTATTGATGGTGAAACAAGATGAAAGCACAAACACAGGCAGAAAATAGGCTGAGCAAACAATGGGGCCCAAACTAACTAGAAAGGAGAGGAAAGGAAAGACACTGTCTGCAATCTGAAAACCCTACAAAAATAAAGTCCAACACTTCTGATAGCAAAATTAACCCTGAAGTCACTAGACTTCTCCCACTATATCAGCACTCTGAAATATTCTGAGACAGAGCAAAAAGAGGCCAATCTAATAAGGGACAGAAAGCAAATTGGCAAATACAGATAAATAAGAGTGGAAATTCAGCGCAGCCCCAGCCGGGGCTGGCTGACCACACAAAAAAATGAATAGACCAACAAAATCAAGTGTGAACATTAGCAGAAAAACATAGCTTTAGATGACTGGAACAGAGCTGAAAACCAAGACCTGACAAGCCAGAAGGAATCACCAGCACCAGACTAGGGCGTCGGCTGTCTTAAATCCAGTCTGAGATTCCTGAGGTCCAATCGTCATCCTCGTTATCAGGTGGCAAATTTCTACTGATTAAATCAGCCTCATTACCTACAGTTACCACCAGAGGGAGCCTGGAAGGAGAACTCACAACTGGTGGACCAAAAAATGAACTCACAACACCTGCCGCATCCTTTACTTTTGGTAGGGGTGAAGGACACAAGGAAAGGTGTGGTTCCTGACCATGAGCCTCCAATGACGACTCAGTGCTTTTATTTTTTGAAAGTTCAGAAGAGGAGGTAATAGAGCTGGAGGCTGTGTCAGCAATGTAAGCCAAAACTTGTTCCTGAAGCTGCCTCTTTAAAAGCGGTTTACCTACTCCCAGAAAAGGGAGCCTTCGAGGCTTTGTGGAGCCAGACGATGACGCAGGTTCAACACCTCCTGCATTAGGTGCTATTGTGCTTTTGCCACTACCAGCAGATCCACCACCACCACCAACACCATCATTACCAGATGTCAACCCCCGCCCACTTCCACGGCCTCTTCCAACACACTTCCTCATTTTTGGGAAAATGTACCCAAAATACCACCAGCAATATGGTACTGTAAAATAAGGTTCAAGGTGTATATAGTATTGGTGAGAATTTGAATCTCCCTACAGACTTGAGGACACTGAACTAATATCTCAGACCAAGTGTAGATTACACCTCAATATAACAGGCTGAAATTGGATGGTGTATAAAATGTCTATATAGGACTGGGGAGAATTTGAATCTCCCTACATACTTGGGGACACTGAACTATTATCTCAGGCCCAGTGTAGATTACACCTCAATATAACAGGCTGAAATTGGATGGTGTATAAAATGTCTATATAAGACTGGGGAGAATTTGAATCTCCCTACAGACTTGAGGACACTGAACTATTATCTCAGGCCCAGTATAGATTACACCTCAATATAACAGGCTAAAATTGGATGGTGTATAAAATGCCTATATAGGACTGGGGAGAATTTGAATCTCCCAAGAGCTTTTACCAAGCTGACAATGATGCTCTCAGTCCCAAGTATGGCAGCAGGCAGCCTAATAAGCAGGACTGCTGCACACAAAAGTGTGGAAAAATGAATGCTTGGTAACTGGGCAAAAAAGAGGATGAAAAGTATTTTTGCTTTTAAAAAAGCAGTTTGCACAGCAGTGCGAAAACAGCAATGCAGCTATCAGGGAGCCTTATAAGGCAGCCTAATAACCAGCAGAGCTGATGCACCATAATATAGCCTCCCCTTGCACTGCACTTACTGGTGTGTTGTACAGGCAAAATCGCTAGCAGCAGAAGCAGTTTTTTGTATCTTCTTCCCAGCCTAATGCTCTCCCTACAGAATCAGCAGCAGCAGCAGCTCTCCCTATTCTGAGATCAGCAGAAGTAAGATGGCGGTCGGCGTGCATGCCCTTTTATAGCCCCTGTGACGCCACACAAAGCAAGCCAATCACTTGCATGCCCTTCTCAAAGATGGTGGTGACCGCTGCCTATGTCATCGCGTTGCCCACCGTGTGTGTCCTCATTGGCTGAAAAAGGGCGCTGAAGCATCATTTGAAATGAGACTTTGGCACCATGGTCGCCGACCTCGTAGCTGACCTCACGCTATGGTCGGGTTTCGTTTCATGAAACCCGACTTTTGCGAAAGTCAGCGACTTTTGAAATTGACCATTTTGCTCAACTCTAGCAGTAATATGTTTTTGGACATTTTAGTAGCTACATAGAAATACATGTAGCCACACACTCCAGTCCAGAGTACCGGCAGCAGTGCCAGGTATTGAGACCCAAGACTCATGCGAGTTTCTCGCAAGTGTGACCCTGGCATAAGGGTGATCCCCAGTCCTGGGCCTTCTCCCTGCTGATCAACTCTCCATTTTTACAGTCGGTGGATGAGTTTTTTGCGGCTTTGGGTCTGGTGTATGGTGATCCTGATGGCATCTTTCTGGCTGAGTTTGAACTCCATAAGAAAAAGCAAGGGGACTGTCAGACTCAGGAATACTGCTCAGTGTTCCAGAGATGGGCCACTTACACTCAGTGGAATGACCCTGCTCTTAGGGTCATTACATATTGGTCAGGGTCTGTCAGCTAGGCTTTGGGATACTCTGGTGCTACTCCAAGAGCATTGGAGGATGCCATGGCCTCTGCTATTAGGGTGGATAGACGCCTGAGTGAGAGACATACGCTGACTCTGCTCCCTGTTGTTTTTCCTAGGGAGAAGATCACATAGATGTTGACAGACTAAAGGCCCCATCTCACATAGTGAGATCGCTAGCAAGGTCGCTGATGCATCACCGATTTTGTGGCGCAACAGCGATATTGCCAGCAATCTCGCTACATGTGACACATATAGGCGACCGTGATCGAATGTCCTGGTCCATTTTTTCATCGTCGGCATCCCGCTGGCTAGCATGCATCGCTGTGTTTGAAGCTGACGAGCGATCTCGTTGGTTATGCAGAACTCAGGGATGCAGGCTGGAATCCTTCAGAATAGCTGCTGTGTGACAACGCACCAGCGATCCTTACCAGGTCGCATCTTTGTCGGGATGGCGGGTGCGATCGCTATGTGAAACGGGACCCCAACCCATGCAGTTGAGGGGAGTCTTCTCTCACACTAGGTTGCTTGCGAGTCACCATGGAATGGGGCATGTTTTCACTGTGGCCTTACTGATCATTATATTAAAGTCTGTCCATCTCGCACCAAAATTGGTACTCCTTCACAAAGGCTGCCCTCACCTGGTCGTTTGGAGTGAGACGAAAAGGGTGTGAACATTTTGTCCAATTTTTCGCCTGTTTATTTTGACTGAAATAGTGGTTGGTAGGAAGACTGAGACTATTGCAGTTCTTGTGAATTATGGAGCTGGAGTAAGTTTGATGTATTCTCAATTTGCTCAGACCCATGGTCTGATTGGTATGATGCTGGCGAGAACCATTCCTATTTGTTCAATTGATTTTGTTCCTCTCAGCCAGTAGAGTTTGACCCAAGTCGTAAATAATGTGAACTTGTGCATAGCGTCTCTTCATGAATAGTTCCTGTCGTGCTACATCTTGGAAGGTATGTCTACCCCCATCGTCTTAGACCTTGCCTGGCTGAAAAAACACAATCTGGTTATTAATTGGCAGTCCAGAGAAGTAGTCAGTTGGGGCAAGTTTTGTAAAATCTTTTGCCTGGGATATAAGATATCTGCCATACTTCTTAAATCTACCCCTTCTTTTCCGGTGGACGTAGCTATGGTGCAAGGTAAACTCTGAATGTCGATGTCCTCATAGGAAGAGTGGTCAGGGGAGGGTGGAGGTTCTCTGAGTATTCTGAGGGTATGAGTTTGTTGACACGGGGAGATGCCTCTGTTGTCTATCCCTCAAGGAGAGTACCATCATGTGGCAAACGTATATATGTGGTAATAAACATTCAGGTCCAGACCTGTGTATGAATAAGTACGAGTGGGTTTCCACTAAAAACATCAAGTGGAAGTACGTATCTGGGTTTTGGAGTTCTAGAGTGATCGGGCCATATAGAGATGCAGCCGTTCTCAGCCCTGGACCTTCCAGTTAGAGTTACCCCCAGTAATGCATGTATATATAGGTGTTCCACAGGTTATCGCTCAGGAGATTTGTTGCACCTGCAGAGCCTACATTATTACCATTGCCATCGGACTGCGTTTGCTTTGAACTTGAGGACCAGGTGACTACGGAGATGTATACTAGCATCCTTGCTGTATGTCACTTCAGGTCAAATCTGGTCTTAAGGATCCAGAGGCCCCTCGTTGAAAGGAGGGTGCTGTCATGATACATAAAGGGATTCGTGGGAGCTCTGGTTCTGCTGAAATTGAAATGTTTTTTCCTTTTGGTCCAACATGAGTTAAAGTCTGTCTCTTGCTGACTGCTCTTTTAGGTTGGTCAGCTGATGTTGGTTTGTGACCACTCCCTCTTTCCTGTAAATAGTCACAAAACCCATCAACTGATTATCGGTAATAAGAGCTTTTCTAAGCAGACCATCTATGGGTGAGGAGCTCTCTTGTGTCGGTGGTGTTGCTGCTGTGGGAGTTCTGATTCCTGGTGTCGGTTTTTAGCGCTTAGCAGCAGAGCCTGAAGCAGAGTATTTCTTCCTTTTACTTTATCTGTCCCGTGTTTGTCTCTTCCCCTGTTTGTTACCTGCAGGACTTACACATGTCCGAGCATGACAGTTGCATTATGAAATTCAGAACATAAGACATCTCTGTAGCATGTATTACTTTGCTTGACCATAAGTCAGAATATAAGGAATAAGGCACAATAGTCCGAGCATCATCGCTCACAACAATTCTAAGTTATAGTACATGGCAATCCAGCCATCATGCAGGTTGTCACATAATGCACATTAGGAGCTCTTTTGCCATATGGTTTTTCTCACACAGAATTTCAAGCTATAATATTAGCTGGGAGTACTTTCCATTGCTTGAGCGAAAAGAAAATAGTATGAGTAGTATGAGTAATCTCCGATATGCCCTGTGATTGTTGGTGATGGTGTCAAATGTAGTTTGGTACTACCACTGCCAGGATATATGCTATTAACAATGCAGATGATGCTGCTGCTGCTACCAGATATCACATTCTGATCCAGGAGCCTAAGTTTTTTGTCCCTAATACGTCCATTGCCCTTGACACATTTAGGTTTGGCATACATCTTGGACAGAAGGATAATGTTTAATTTTTAGTGATGACCAAGTGTGCTTGTCACTACTCGTTACTCTCTCATGCATCAGTGTGCTCGTGATGCTCATTACTGTGAGTATTTCTTGAATGCTCGATCAGAAGCACCACATGTGTGCCACTTTTTTGACAACCAATAAACTTGAAGGGATTTCCTGACAGTTACCATAAAGCCATAGCCTTCTAGATTGTGGCATTAATGTGATTGGCTCGCTGCATAGCATTATCAGTCTATATAAGACCCGTGACACAATGATTGGCCCACTGTAACCCAAAAACAAGTAGAGCAGGGAGAGGTGCTGCTGAAAGAGGGACAGAATTGCAGCTGTGTATAGTTAGGGATTCAACCTCATTTATAGTTATAGTTCACTCAACTACAACAACAGCCCTTCTTAAGGATAATTATAATCAATATTTAATACTGCTTTTAGCAGCACTTAGGGAGAGATTGTGATGAATGGAGAGCATAGGACATGATAGGGCTAATTGCACTTCATTTCTGCTGCACTTCATACCAGAAGCCCTTCTCAGAGCTAACAATATTATTTTTGCTCTTATTCCTGCAAATTGTTCTGAGCATGGAAATATTATACATTATTATTAATAATACAATATTATTTTACTGCGGCAGTTGTTCATTAAAAGCATACAGCCAGACTTGGATGGATCTCAACAGCATTGGTATATTGCTCCTGCAGTGTAACCAGTCCATCCAAGGTGTGCATATTTTCCTGTGCTAGTATTTTTTCAGCAGACAAATATTATACACCATTTACACTGCACCAGTTGTGCATCAAAATAAAAACACTAGAGTTGGTTAGTTAGAAAGAGCATTGCCATATTGCTCCGACACTGTAACAAGTCCATGTGAGGTGGGCAAATTTATGTGTTCTGCCAATTTTTTCCAGCAGACAAATGTTATACATCATTTATACTTCTCCAGTTTTGCATCAAAACAGAAAATCCAGAAATGGTTTGTTGCAAATGGCATCACTATATTGCTCCGGCACAGTAACCAGTCCATGACAGGTGGGCAAATTTTCCTGTGCTAGTACTCCTGCCAATTTTTTTCAGCAGACAAATATTGTACACCATTTATACTGTTCCAGTTCTGCATCAAAATAGAAAAGTCAGAGTTGTTTTTTTTTCAGAAATAGCATTGCTGTATTGCTCTGGCACTGTAACAAGTCCATTTTAGTTGGACAAATTTTAGTGAGCTAGCATTTCTGCAATTTTTTTCAGCAGAGAAATATAATATGGCATTTAAATTGCTCCAGTTGGAAAGCAAAACAAAAAAGCCAGACTTGGTTGGTTAGAAATAGCATCGCTATATTGATAATGCAGAGTGAGAAGTCCATCTGAGGTGGGACAATTTTATTGCAATAGTAATACTGCAAATTTTTAACAGCAGTGAAGTAATATAGTACATTTATACTGCACCAGTTTTGTATCAAAGCAAAAAAGCCAGACTTATTTGGTTAGCAATAGCATCGCCATATTGATACTGCAGTGTAAGAAGTCCTTCTGAAGTGGGCAAATTTTCCTGTGATAGCAACACTGAAAAGTTCTTTCAGCAGTGAAATGTTATGCGGCATTTATACTGCTCCAGTTGTGCATCAAAGCAAAAAAGCTAGACTTTTTTGATTAGAAATAGCATTGCTATTGCAACCACCATCAACAACAACGTCCTTGTGCCAGCACAGCATTTAGTTGACCCTACCCCAGTCCTTGGAATGCAAGCATAAATACGCAGCCACCCACAAGCCACACTATTTAACAGCCACATTTACAGACTGCTTGTCTTGGAAACATTTCATGATGCCTTGCACACAGTCAAGGTACTCGGGGCAAGAGGCAGCAAAACAATCCAAAAATATCTAAACCTCTACCATATTTGACTAAATCTACTGTTAGTTGTAGGTCTCATTCCATTTGCAGAAAACAATAAAATAATGTGTTTTACAAAAAAAAATTATTTTGGTCTCATCTGTCCATAAAATGACTGCTGGCCCTCTAAAAAGAATGGGGGCCGCTTTCTGGGCCTTTATAAATTGTGAGGGCCGGCTGCTGGTCCTCCAAGTTTCAAACTTTACAGTAATTGTAATACAAAAAAGAAAATTTGCCCACCTCAGATGGATAAAGTACTGTATATTGCAGTAGCAATATATGGTCTGCTGGCTTTCCAAAGAAGCTTAGTGAGGGTTGACTGCTGGCTCTCTAAAATTAGAGTGAGGGCTGCCTGATGGCCATCTACAAATAATGAGGACCCCCTTATGGCTGTGAGAAAAAAAATGTGTGACTTTCAGAGCCCCTCCTTCATAAATTAAACAGGATGTATCTGATCATGTCTCTCACACCATATGGCCAGATAGGGTATTAAAATGATAAAATTATATTTACCGGTGAATGTTTTTCTCACCATTGAAAGAAATTGTTGCCTGGACGCTGTGCATGGCCTTAGTGTGAACAGCGCCGCATACAAGTTGTTTTTGTGCATCAACATACCAGGCAATCGCCCCCTCCATGTATTGGTAGGCTGGAGCAGTTGCTTGATTGGTATTTTTGCACCTGTGTTGCCATCTTTATATGGGTCCACTGCACCCTGATAGGCTAGTTTCACACTTGCTTTTTTTTGCAGCGCGCTTTTCCCGCAAAAAAACGCATTGAAAAAACGCATACATAAGCATACAACTGCTGCGTTTTTTTCAAGCATTTTTATGAGCATGCATGAAAAAAACGCAGCGTTTTTATGCTTTTGTATGCGTTTTTAGTGCGTTTTTACCGCGTTTGCGTTTTTTTCCAACATTTTTAGGTGGCCCCTCACACTACCCAAACCATGACTTTACTAACCCTAACCTTGACCCTAGCCCTAACCCTAACCCTGACCCTAACCCTAACCCTAACCCTGACCCTAACCCTTAACCAAATCATACTTAACCCTAACCCAAACCCTAAACCCTAACTAACCCTAACCCTAACCCTAACCCTGACCCTAACCCTAACCCTAACCCTGACCCTAACCCTAACCCTAACCCTAACCCTAACCCTGACCCTAACCCTAACCCTAACCCTGACCCTAACCCTTAACAAAACCATACTTAACCCTAACCCTGACCCTAACCCTAACCCTAACCCTAACCCTGACCCTAACCCTTAACCAAACCATACTTAACCCTAATCCTGACCCTAACCCTGACCCTAACCCTAACCCTAACCCTAACCCTGACGCTAACCACTTAACCCTAACCCTGACCCTAACCCTAACCCTAACCCTGACCCTAACCCTTAACAAAACCATACTTAACCCTAATCCTGACCCTAACCCTGACCCTAATCCTTAACAAAACCATACTTAACCCTAATCCTGACCCTAACCCTGACCCTAACCCTAACCCTAACCCTAACCCTGACCCTAACCCTAACCCTAACCCTAACCCTGACCCTAACCCTTAACAAAACCATACTTAACCCTAATCCTGACCCTAACCATGACCCTAATCCTTAACAAAACCATACTTAACCCTAATCCTGACCCTAACCCTGACCCTAACCCTAACCCTAACCCTGACCCTAACCCTTAACAAAACCATACTTAACCCTAATCCTGACCCTAACCATGACCCTAATCCTTAACAAAACCATACTTAACCCTAACCCTGACCCTGACCATAACCCTAACCCTAAACCCCCTTAACTAACCCTAACTCTAACCCAAACCCCTAAATTCCATGGTTTAAAAAAAAAACGCATATGCAAAAAAACGCATACATGAGCATGCCAGTGCGCACATATGCGCATCCATAGGCTATAATGGCCATTTTTAGCGCAAAATGTGCGCATATGTGCGCATGCGCTTTTTTGCAGGGCCAAAAAATGCAACATGCTGCGTCTGGAAAATCCCAACGCACACCCCAAAAAAACGCAGCGCATGAAAATCGCATACATGCGCTGACCAGTGCGCAGGTATGCGCACCCATGTTAAATATAGGGGAAAAACGCATGCGCAGGTGTGCGTTTTTTTCCAGCGCTAAAAAACGCAAATGTGAAACCAGCCATAGTGCATTTGTTTGGAGGCCTGTACGGGTAAACCTTGTTGTTCTATTGCTGTTCTCATTATTGGAGGTTTTTCAAGTCCTCTTTTTGTACTGTGCTGTATTATCATATTCATTTTGCCTTACAGTTTTTACAAGTCATTATCCTGGAAATAATGTTTATTAACCTTATTTCGGGTAAAATCAATTTTTTCTTCTGTTTTGCATGTTTTATTGTCAGTCCATAGAAGTGGAGTAATACTCTGCCAACATTGTTCTAAGCAGGGACCTGGGATTCAGAGATGCTTTCAGTGTTCTTCCCCATGCTGTTCCCATGCCATTTTAGCACTATTTCCATAGATTTGAGCATTGTTTAGACCCCCTCCAGACCTCAAGGGGTGGAGGGGACCTTCAGAAAAATGCTCAAGTATCCCATTGCTTTCCATTATATTCATTACTCGGGTTGAGCACCCGAACACTTGGATTTGCTCAACTAGAGTAACAAGAACTCGACCACTTTAGTGCTCACTCATCCCTACTTATCAGACATCACACCTAGTCAGACACATTTTTCCTCTTACTCTTAATTACATGCTTATCTCATATCAGTCATTCCTATCACTCCCTCACAAACACACTCTGCATGGTTCTTATTTTATCGACAATCTACCAACATGGCCACTAGACCAAAGTCCTGCTTACCTGCAAGATGCAGAGAGAGAGGACCAGGAGGGTAAGTAATGAGCACACATAATTTTTAGGGAAAAAAAGGATTCCTGTCAAGCTGGAAAGGAGAAAGGGAATATTTGAACACTGCAGTGGGGACGGGAGTATGAAAGCAGTGATGTGACAGCTGAGCCAATGAATCCCTCCCACAATCTCTTCTGTTTAGTAAGATATGAAAAAGCCACTGTAAATAACAAATGACCATCAGGTCCAAACAGAAAGCTGGTGTGATGGACACCGTACCAGACTCACCATCAGATAATGTACGTGTCAAGGAATGTGCTGGGTAACCCCAGGGGGTCTGACAGAGATGGTTAACCGCAATAGGGAGTGTGCTGCAGATAAACATGACCTGCAACACGTGACCACCGGCTGGAGGAGGAGCAAGGCCTTGGTCTCTCGCGGACGATAGCAGGACAGACAAACCTGTAGGAGTGTCAAAACTAGCTGAGGTAAGAAGCCAGAGAACAGCGTGGTAACCAGAGGGACAGACGAGTAGCGTGGTCAGAGGCAAGCCGAGGTTGGAATTCAGCGGATAGAGCAGTACCAGGCGGACAAGTAAGAGAGAAGTCCAGGGAAGTAGCCGAGGTCAAAACCAAGAGTGTAGCAGAAAGTACAGAATCAACAAGTAAATAGTCAATGAGGAACAGACTGGGTCATTCACAGGCAAACATACAAAGACAGGCAATTCACACAGAAATACAGGGGTCAGCTGCCCAGCCAAGAATGGATGTATAACTGACAACTCGCACAGCACAGGGGTGGGTAGATATAGCCCTCCCCCAATCAAAGAGAGGCCACATAGTATTAACCCTAGACGCACTGCTAAAGAACTCCTGTGCAAACCATGACAGCTGGTGTGCACAAGTGCATAATAAGAGAAGCCATTTTTATCCATAACTAACAAAGTTGCACTCTGTAGTGATACAAGATGTAAACATGAAATATATGAAATTTGAATTGCATTACTGCTTGCATGCCCAGAGATGTAAAGAGATACTGTAGCTACTCTTAATATGCACCTGTACACACCAGTTTTCTGTTTGAAAGTGACAGTCAGACTTTTGTTATTTAAGATTGAGGGATGAACCTTAGCCATTGGGTGGGGAAAAACACAACAGACTGGTGACATCATCTCCCACATCTGGGACTTGACACTGCCCCTCTTTTGCTGGACTTAAAATCCCTAGACACATATGTTTCCTCTCTCTTACTACATCGGCATCATGATGAGCACATTGGCCTAAGTATTCACTCTTTACCCCTACATTATTTATATTCTTAACCTCTTGTTGGATTTTTAGATTTATCTGCACTGTCATTAACCCCTTGATTCCATTTAGGGTTAGTAAGTATTGTTAAGAGGTCGTGGGTGGCTATATTGGATCTGTGGGCTTAGGTAACGTTGATAGTTTATTATTAGGTAATTGATCATTTATTATGAGCTATTGCCATATTACTGTTTCTTGTATTAGTGTGGTAAATAATAGAATAATAACAGGTGACTTTTGTGTGTGATAAGTATTCTTTATTGATGCATAGTTTTGCCTCCGTTAGTAGCCGTTCATACAGTATATAGTAAAAGGAATATAAATTGATAAGGCAACACTAAGTTGTAATTGTTAATATTCAAAGCTGACATTAATAATTAATATTGGACTTCAATACAGATGTAGGAGTCCCCCTAATATTTCTGGTAGGATTTTCCCCTGTAACACTAAGCAATTTACAAATATAGAAAAGTGGGACAACATGGGTGATATAGAGGGGTTGTTGGGAAGTGAATAAAAGTGTGTGATCCCTTTAAACATGCTGTATTATAATATTAGAAGCCTTACTGTGCACACATTTGAAATCTGTACTTAGCACCTTAGAAAAAGCAGAGTCCTTGTTTGTCTTGTCCACAGTACCGCAGGGGTTGACGTGCAATCCATTCACTTTTTCTGCAGTATAGTGGCCTAACATAACAATCTTCAGGATCATGACCTGTGTTGGGACCAAGTCTCTTTGTAGCCATATTATAAATTGTTACTGTTCAATAAAACTATGCTTCCCTTTAAAATAATAATAATGAATCTGATATTATAAAAAAATACATTTAATTTTACCATGTTTTTATGTCATACTGCAAATTTGGTTAAGAAGAAAGTATGAAGGCAAGGCCATAAAAAATGTTTATCACAGAAAGATCATGGCTGGGGAAATCAATCTCACCTTTTCACTTCCTTCTTATTCTCTAAAATGACCTGAAATTGGTATTAGTGAAGGATAAATTAAATGTTAAACCTTGAAGCTCAGGCGTTAAAAAAAAAAATTGAGCAATGATAATAGCATAAGTGACCTCTAAAGCTTTGAAGTGTCAACCTATTCTAGTGTGATCCTATTGTTCTCATTTCAACATTATTTCTTGAATGTCAATACTTAATATAAATGTGAAATATATTGTGCATAGAAATCTGTATAGTTAGATGTTTTATATAGAGTTATAAAAATAGTACAATTTTTTTTAAGAAATTGCCCAACGAAGCAGATTTTAAAAACTGCAAATTTATTTAACCACTTCACATTTGTTATAAGTTTACGTCATGGTCAGAAAGGGATTCTTGCAAAATTACGTAAATTTTTATCATGGTGATCATGCGAGCAGTGCCCCTGGTAGTGAGGTTGATACTGGGAATGGGGATTAAGAGAAATCCAAGCCTAGGATGTCACTGCCAGGAGCGGAGCCTGCACCGCCCTAGGCCATTTAACCCCCTAAATTTTGTGATCGATAGTGATCACAGCATTTAAAAGGCAGGAAGAGGGAGGGTACTCCCTCTCCTTTCAGAAGGGCACCCTCATCATCACAAGGGCAAGATTGTTGTTATGGCCAGGTATGGTCACGCAGCTATGGCAAGCCAAAGTTAACCCCTTAACCCCCAAGGGTGGTTTGCATGTTAATGACCCGGCCAATTTTTACAATTCTGACCACTGTCCCTTTATGAGGTAATAACACTGGAACACTTCCATGGATCCCTGTGATTTTGATATTGTTTTCTCTTGACATATTGTACTTCATGGTAGTGGTAAAATTTCAGTCAAATATCTTGTGTTTATTTGTGAAGAAACAAAAATTTGGCAAAAATTTTGAAGATTTCACAATTTTCTAACTTTGAATTTTTATGCTCTTAAATCACAGAGATACAGCACACAAAAAAACTTAATAAGTAACATTTCCCACATGTTTACTTTACATCAGCACAATTTTGGAACCAAAATTTTTTTGTTAGGAAGTTATAAGGGTTAAAATTTGACCAGTGATTTCTCATTTTTGCAATACCATTTTATTTTTACGGACCACATCACATTTGAAGCCACTTTGAGGGGTCTATATGATAGAAAATACCAAAAAGTGATGCCATTCTAAAAACTGCACCCCTTAAGGTGCTCAAAACCACATTCAAGAAGTTTATTAACCCTTCAGGTGCTTCACAGGAATTTTTTGAATATTTAAAAAAAATGAACATTTAACTTTCTTTCACAAAAAAAATATTTCAAGTTCAATTTTTTTTATTTTACCAAGGGTAACAGGAGAAATTGGACTGCAAAAGTTATTGTGCAATTTGTCCTGAGTATGCTGATACCCCATATGTAGGTGTAAATGACTATTTGGACGCATGGCAGAGCTTGGAAGGGAAGCAGCGCCATTTGACGTTTTTGGTTGGAATTGAGATCGGACATACTAGTGGTAAAATTTCATTCATATAACTAGCGTTTATTTTTGAAAAAAATGGAAATTTAGGGAAAATTTTGAGTATTTTGCAATTTTCCAACTTTGAATTTTTATGACCTTAAATCACAGAGATATGGCACACAAAAAACTTAATAAGTGACATTTCCCACGTTTTACTTTACATCAGCACAATTTTGGAACCAAATTTATTTTGTTAGGAAGTTATAAGGGTTAAAAGTTGACCAGCGATTTCTCATTTTTACAACACCATTTTTTTTTAGGGACCACATCACATTTGAAGTCACTTTGAGGGGTCTATATGACAGAAAATACCTAAAAGTGACACCATTCTAAAAACTGCACCCCTGATAGTACTCAAAACCACATTCAAGGAGTTTATTAACCTTTCAGGTGTATCACAGGAATTTTTTGAATGTTTTAAAAAAATGAACATTTAACTTTTTTTCACAAAAAAATTAATTCAGGTGCAATTTTTTTTATTTTACCAAGGGTAACAGTAGAAATTTGACTGCAAAAATTGTGCAATTTGTCCTGAGTATGCTGATACCTGATATGTGGGGGTACCATTGTTTCGGCGCATGGCAGAGCTTGGAAGGAAGGAGCGCCGTTTGACTTTTTCAACACAAAATTGGCTGGAATTGAGATCAGCGATCCCACTTTGGAAACTATTCCCCCCGGGGAACTTATCTAGATGTGTGGTGGGAACTTTTAACCCCAAAGGCTTTACAGAAGTTTATAACGTACAGCCGTAAAATTAAAAAATCATTTTTTTTCACAAAAATTATCTTTTCACCCCAATTTTTATTTTCCCAAGGGAAACAGGACCCCAAAAGTTATTGTGCAATTTGTCCTGAGTATGATGATACTCCATATGTGAGGGTAAATCACTGCTTGGGCGCATGGCAGAGCTCAGAAGGGAAGGAGCGACATTTGACTTTCAACGCAAAATTGGCTGGAAATGAGATTGGGCGCTATGTCGCATTTGGAGAGCCCCTGATGTGCCTGAACAGTGGAAACCCCCCCACAAGTGACCCCATTTTGGAAACTAGACCTCCGAAGAAACTTGTCTAGATGTGTGTTGAGCACTTTGAACCCTCAAGTGCTTCACAGAAGTTTATAAAGCCCAGGCGTGAAAATAAAAAAATCATATTTTTTCCACAAGCGTGATCTTTTAGTCCCCATTTTTTTTATTTTCCCAAAGGTAACAGGAGAAATTGGACCCCAAAAGTTGTTGTCCAATTTGTCCTGAGTGCACTGATACCCAATATGTGGGAGAAAACTACTGTATGGGCACACATTGGGGTTCGGAAGGGAAGTAGTGATGTTTTGGAATGCAGACTTTGATAGAATAGTCTGCGTGTGTCATGGTGCATTTGGAAAGCCCCTGATGTGCCTAAACTGTGGAAACCCCCGACAAGTGACCCCATTTTGGAAACTAGACCCCCAAGGAACTTATCTAGATGTGTGGTGAGAACTTTGAACCCCCAAGTGCTTCACCGAAGTTTATAATGCCCGAGCATTAAAATAAAAAATTCATATTCTTTCTACAAACATGATCTTTTAGTCCCCAATTTTATCATTTTTTAAGGGTAACAGGGAAATTGGACCTAAAAAGTTGTTGTCCAATTTGTCCTGAGTACGCTGATACCCCATATGTGGGAGAAAACTACTGTATGGGCACACATTGGGGCTCAAAAGTGAAGTAGTGACGTTTTGGAATGCAGACTTTGATAGAATAGTCTGCGTGTGTCATGGTGCATTTGGAAAGCCCCTGATGTGCCTAAACTGTGGAAACCCCCCACAAGTGACCCCATTTTGGAAACTAGACCCCCAAGGAACTTATATAGATGTGTGGTGAGCACTTTGAACCCCCAAGTGCTTCACAGAAGTTTATAACGTAGAGCCATAAAAATAAAAAAGATCATATTTTTTTCCACAAAAATAATATTTTTGCCCCCAATTTTTTTATTTTCCCAAGGGTAACAGTAGAAATTGGACCCCAAAAGTTGTTGTTTAATTTGTCCTGAGTAGGCTGATACCCCATATGTGGGGTTAAATCACTGTTTGGGTGCATGGCAGAGCTCGGAAGGGAAGGAGCGACATTTGACTTTCAGTGCAAAAATGGCTGGAATTGAGATTGGGAGCCATGTCGGATTTGGAGAGCAACTGATGTGCCTGAACAGTGGAAACCCCCACAAGTGACCCCATTTTGGAAACTAGACCTCCGAAGAAACTTATCTAGATGTGTGTTGAGCACTTTGAACCCCCAAGTGCTTCACAGAAGTTTATAAAGCCAGAGCGTGAAAATAAAAAAATCATATTTTTTCCACAAACATGATTTTTTAGTCCCCAATTTTTTAATTTCCCAAAGGTAACAGGAGAAATTGGACCCCAAAAGTTGTAGTCCAATTTGTCCTGAGTGCGCTGATACCCCTTATGTGGGAGAAAACTACTGTTTGGGTACACGTTGGTGTTCGGAAGGGAAGTAGTGACGTTTTGGAATGCAGACTTTGATGGAATGGTCTGCAGGTATCATGTCACGTTTGGAAAGCCCCTGAGGTGTCTAAACAGTGGAAACCCCCCACAAGTGACCCCATTTTGGAAACTAGACCCCCAAGGAACTTATCTAGATGTGTGGTGAGCACTTTGAACCCCCAATTGCTTCACCGAAGTTTATAACGCCCGAGCATTAAAATAAAAAATTCATATTCTTTCTACAAACATGATCTTTTAGTCCCCATTTTTATCATTTTTTTAAGGGTAACAGGAGAAATTGGACCTAAAAAGTTGTTGTCCAATTTGTCCAGAGTACACTGATACCTCATATGTGGGAGAAAACTACTGTATGGGCACACGTTGGGGCTCAGAAGTGAAGTAGCAACGTTTTGGAATATAGACTTTGATAGAATGTGTCACGTTGCCATCAGACTCGGGGCCTGCTGTCCCGGCCTCGGCCTCTAGGAGGCGCCGGACTGTCACATCGCCATCAGACTTGGGGCCTGCTGTCACGGCCTCGGCCACTAGGAGGCGCCGGACTGTCACGTCGCCGTCAGACTCGGGGCCTGCTGTTCCTGCCTCGGCCACTGGGAGGCACCGTGGTTTGCCCCCGAGTGATGGTGGCAACAGAGAAGGGGCTCCTGCGCTGGCATCTGATGGACACAGGCTCTGCTCCTCTGTCAATCATGAAGGGGTTGGTGCATCACCATCTGGCCTGGTCCTGGGGTGGACCTGATGACACCATCAGTCCGGGAGCCTGTGAGGGATGACATGATCCCTCAAATACCTTGGGATTGGTCTTGCAAGCCGCCGAATATATTCTTGGTTCCCCTATGTGCTGCTGTGTGATTTGCTAATGTTTGACTTTGACCTCAGCCTGGATTTCTGACCCCTCTACTGCCTGACGATTTTGTACCTCTGCCATTCTCCCGGTTTGTGACCTTGGCCTGGATATTCGACTCTGCTACTGCCTGCCATTTTTGTACCTTGCCGCCCTCCCGGTTTGTGACCTTGGCCTGGATATTCGACTCTGCTACTGCCTGCTGTTTTTGTAACTTGCCGCTCTCCCGTTTTGTGACCTTGGCCTGGACTGTCGACTCTGCCACTGCCTGCCATTTCTGTACCTCCGCTGGTCTCCCGGTTCCTGACTACGTTTTTGGTTCCCTGCCTTCTTCCCTATTGGTGCCCGTCCTGCTCTGGTGCACTGCTCCACCAGACAGCCACCCCCTGGGCCTTGCTACTGTTCCAGATTCCTGTATGGGGGTTAAGGGTCTCGGGGTTTCTTGGGGTGCTGTCCCTACTGCAGTTCAGATCCGCGGATGGACGTCACAGAATGGTCTGCGTGTGTCATGTTGCATTTGGAAAGCCCCTGATGTGCCTAAACTGTGGAAACCCCCCATAAGTGACCCCATTTTGGAAACTAGACCCCCAAAGGAACTTATCTAGATGTGTGGTGAGCACTTTGAACCCCCAAGTGCTTCACAGAAGTTTGTAATGTAGAGTCATAAAAATAAAAAAATCATATTTTTTTCCACAAAAATAATATTTTTGCCCCCAATTTTTTATTTTCCCAAGGGTAACAGTAGAAATTGGACCCCAAAAGTTGTTGTTTAATTTGTCCTGAGTAGGCTGAGTAAACCACTGTTTGGGCGCATGGCAGAGCTTGGACAGGAAGGAGCACCGTTTGACTTTTTCAACGCAGAATTGGCTGGAATTGAGATCAGACGCCATGTCGTGTTTGGATAGCCCCTCATGTGCCTAAACAGTGGAAACTCCCCAATTCTAACTTCAAACCTAACCCCAACACACCCCTAACCCTACTCTCAACCCTAACCCTAGCCCTAACCCTAGCGCTAACTCTAACCTTAATGGGAAAATGGAAACTTATAATTTTTTTTATTTTATTATTTTTCTCTAACTAACGGGGTGATAAAGGGGGTTGTGATTTACTATTTATGGCGGGTTTTTATGTTTGGCAGCTGTCACATGCTAAAAGACACTTTTTATTGTAAAAATAGATTTTGCATCACCACATTTTGAGAGCTAGAATTTTTCCATATTTTGACCCACACATGTGAGGTCTTATTTTTTGCGGGACGAGTTGACGCTTTTATTGGTACCATTTTCGGGCACGTGACATTTTTGATCGCTTTTCATTCCAATTTTTGCGATGCAGAATGCACAAAAACCAGCATTTCATGAATTTCTTTTTGGGGGGATGTTTACACTGTTCTGCATGTGGTAAAAGTGATAAAGCCTCTTTATTCTTCAGGTCAGTACGATTACACTGATACCTCATTTATATTTTTTATGTTTTGGCGCTTTTATACAATAAAAGCAATTTTATATAAAAAATAATTATTTTTGCATTGCTTTATTACGCGAGGTATAACTTATTTTTATTTATTTATTTATTTTATTTATTTTTTGCTGATGATGCTGTATGGCAGCTTGTTTATTGCTGGACAAGATGACGTTTTCAGTGTTACCATGTTTATTTGTATTCGTCTTTTTGATCGCGTGTTATTCCACTTTTTATTCGGCGGTATGATGATAAAGCATTGTTTTTTGCCTTAGGTTTTTTTAAGGGGTTCACTAAAGGGGTTAACTAGTGGGACAGTTTTATAGGGTGGGTCTTTACAGATGCAGTGATACTAAATGTGTGTACTTTTATTGCTTTTTTATTTACAAAAAAAAGAATTTATTAGGGAAAACACTGTATAGTGTCAGATCGCTGATCTGATACTTTGCAGTGCACTATGTCAGATCAGCGATCTGACAGGCACTGCCGGAGGCTTTCTCAGCAGGCACTGAGAAAAGCTGCCTCCCTGCAGGACCCTGAAGGCCCCTGCAGCCATATTGGATCCGGGGGCCTGCAGGAATGAGGCATATCGCGTTGTTCTGAGGGGCTTAGGGAAGCAAGCAGGGAGCCCCCTCCCTGCATGATTCTTCCCTATGCGCCCGGTAGACTGCGATCATGTTTGATCGCAGTGTGCCAGGGGAAAATGTGCCTGGGGCGGTCCATGACTGCTCCAGACACATAGTGCCAGCTGTCAGCTGTGATAATCAGCTGACACTCGGCCGCAATCAGCTGCGCTCCACCTGTGAGCATAGCTGATCGCGATGATGTACTGTACTATCCTGTCCATGGTCACACGGGCCCGGGTCACATGGACGGGATAGTACGTCAGATGTCAGGAAGGGGTTAAAGTCTCATAAAGGGACTAAGTTTACAAGTAAAAAAAAGTAAAAATATTTTAAAAAAACATAAGGTAAGTAAAAAATGAAGAATAAAACAATAAACCAATAAATAGATAAATTTATGTAAAAAATAAACAGAAAAAATAAACATATTTAGTATTGCCATATCCAGAACCTCCCGACCTGTAAAACTGTCAAACTCTTTAACCCCTGCATTGAACATTGCCAAAGAATTTTATAAAAAACGATGCTTTTTTCATCATATCGCCAAAAAAGTGGAATAAAACACGATCAAAAGTCAAGTGTAAATAAAAATGGCATTTCTAAAAATGACATCTTGCCCCGCAAAAAACAAACAGCCACACAGATTTATCATAGTTCTAGCTCTCAGAATATAGCAATGCAAGTAAAATATTTACTAAAAGCGACAAAACATAAAAAAATTATATAAATGTGGTATCACTGTAATTGTTCTGTCCCAAAGTATAAAGCAGCCTTTTAACTTTACCATATGATAAATAGCATGAGAAAAAAAAATCCTGAATTGCTGGTTTTTGTTCAGTCAGCCTCCCAAAAATCCAAAAAAGCAAAACAGTAAATTCAAACATTAAATACCGATATAGAACTAGTATTGCTGTAATCGCACCGACCCGAAGAATAAAGTCGTCTTATCCAGGGTTCCCCAACTCCAGTCCTCAAGGCCCGCCAACAGATCATGTTTTCAGGATTTCCTTAGTATTGCTCAGGTGATAATTGTATCACCTGTGCAAAACAAAGGAAATCCTGAAAACATGATCTGTTGGTGGGCCTTGAGGACTGGAGTTGGGGAACCCAGGTCTAATCGCTTATGCCGCATGTGAAAGAGCTTAAAAAATAAATAAAAACAATTCCTGACCTGCTGTTGATTTTTTTCATTCTGTCTCACAAAGATCACAGTAAGACGCGTTTCACATTTATCTTGCACACTACATTGAACACTTATACCAGGATTTCCGTGTAAATTTCTGAAATACATGATTCCGATGAAACCCCAGGTGCAATTTTCCTCATAATGAGGCAGGAAAAGAAACTGTGGATTCTTTCTGGCCTATGATGCAGTAGTGTCTGTCTTTTTAAGCCTGCATATTTACAGTGTGGTTGGTCACAGTTTTGTTCACCTCTGAAAAGGAGGACACCATTCCAGAATAGCTCTGTGAATTCTGTGCACCCAAATTCACATGCTTATCTCCCTTCTTAGCATCACAATATGCCTAAACCATATTTAGCATCCACAAATTTGACATTTCTATAATGATGATAGCTTGCATAGTATATGGGTTCATGTCTTCAGAAGTGCGAGCTGGGCATAATGTAGGGGCACTGCAGTGCACTGGATACTTCAATGTACTAGTCACTACACTGGCAGATTTGCAAATTTCACTCAACAACATCCACTGCTGCTTGTTTCTGAAAAACACCCATGGAGTGAAAATTATCACTACACCTGTAGATAATTTCCTAGAGTTGTGTAATCTCCAAATTGGGGTCACAAGTGAGGAGATTCTGCTCTTCTGGCGCTTAAGTGCTCTGTATATGGAGTACCCAAACTAATCTAGGATAATTTCTTCTCCAAGAGTCAAATAGTTCTTGATTCTTGCTGCTTGGCTAAGCAGTCCTGTACAGCCACAAATGGGATATCACCATGTTCAGCAGAATTTGTATAAAAAAATATTAGTGCCATTTTTACCCTTTTCCCTTGGTTAAAATGTAACAGTTGTGGCTAAAACCAAATTTTGGAGGAGAAAATGTATTTTTTTTCCTTCATTTCCAATGGCATAAAATTCTGTGATATACACAGAGTGTTCTACTTTATTTGACACCTGTCGAACCTGAAAGCAGAGCACGTAAGCACAGTATGGAATGCAGTACATTCCACTGTGACTATGAACCGAAAGAGGAACTCTGGGATGGGAGTATAAATGTAGGTACTAGGTACATAACTCACCATCATCCATGACATACACTGACTTGTTGGTGAACATGGAAGAACACTGTGCCCCATTACAGCTTGACATGATCTGAAACTATGATCTAAGCTAAGTCTAATATATCTAATATTATACCTGATCTGTGACTGTGATTTAAAGCTATCATATTTGTAAGAATTATGAAAACACTATGTTCTCCTGATGAACCCACCAAGGGGGAAACGCATCGAGTTAAAAACCGTACTTCAGGAAATAGCACACTCAGGCTAGTTTCACATTTGCAGCAGGTTGCGTTTGGCACTGGTCGGCGCACCGTGAAAAGGACGCATGCGCCGCCAAACACATACTGCGCATGGCCTGCGCCCCCAATGATAAAGATAGGGGACGCAGGACGCATGCAGCATCATGCGCCGGTAGGCGGAGCTATCGGCGGAGGCGCGGCGGGGGGCGGGGCTTAGCGGCGGCCGTGCGCAGGCCGTCGCTGCGCTCAAAAGCGCAAATGTGAAACTAGCCTTACTGAGTTTACCAGCCACCACTGTTTCTCCCGGTGTTGTGTCCTGACCTTGTACCCCCAAGGCCACCCACCTTGTGATACATAACGTTCATTTACCATCCTTTCTCCATTCATCCTATTTCCATTACCACAATGTACATGCCTGTATGCCTGTCCTGGGACACCCACACAGCACCCCCTAGCTGACACAGTGGTCACTGCACCACACACTGTAAGGATTACGGACATTCCTTTGTGTCTGTTTGCCCTTATTGAAGATGGAGTCTTGCATCTTACCCTGTCATGGAACTTCCTGTCTGTTCTGTGATTTAAGTCCGAGTCATGTGCTCCTCTTTGCCTGAGTATTTTTCGCTGTTGACTTCTGAGTTCCTGCCTGTCTATTGGTGAACTCCCTGCTGCTGCTCATTACTCGGCCCTGCCTGCAGTCTCCTGTGCGTCTCCCCAATAACTGCTATCTGGACTTCTAGTGAGGAGCTGCTCACCTCTGGAACTGCTGTGGCCAGTAAGGAATCCTGCCGTCACCATGTCCTCTTGGTCCTGTGGATTGCTGGACTTCTACGTCTAGATGCTGTGTGCATTTTCACCTATATGATTGCTGGACTTCTACACATTAGTGTGGTGTGCATGCTCATCCATAATATCGCTGGACTTCCTCTTTAAGGGCTGTGTGCTTCCTCTCGTATATACTGCTGGACTCTCATGTTTAGTGACTAGTGCACACATGCATCTTATTACAGTTGGACTGGTTCATATTAGCGGTCGTGCCCCACTCTTCAGTTTCACTGGACATTTTTATATTGTGCTGTGCTTTCATTACTATTGCAGGAAATACTCTGTTAGTTTTGCTACACTTGTATCATTCTATATTGTACTGTGTTTTTGTTGCTATTGCAGGAAGTGCTCTGTTAGTTTTGTTTCACTTCTTAATATACTTATTTACATCAGCTTTGGTCTCAGTCTCATATTATTCCATGCAATCAGATTTCATAGTACCATTATAATTGTTGCACCCACCCTTGCACGGCACTTGTGCTACTGATGGCGAGGATTGTTGGTAATACTTCTAGGAGTACCACAACTACACTTTATTCGCAATATCTGAATGAGGCAATACAGTTGGTGCTTCAAGGGTGTATTGATGACCCTGCTTGTAAGTTTTGGCAGGCTTTGCAATTAGTGCATAGCCTTTATAAGTCTAGGAGTACCACTACATGACAATTTGCACAGAATGTGTATCAGGCCCTCCTTTATGTCTAATACAGGGTCTAACTGAGTACATCTTCCACCAAATTTTTGGCAGTTCTTTTTTTCTTCATAAATTACAATGATTTTTTCATTTTTTTATAAACATTTCAATTTTGGTTTACTTAAATTATTATTTTAAAAAATATTTTTCTAATTTTTTTGCCTGTGACTCTGATGATAGCTGCACACACACCTATGCATTCTCTCAAATATCTTTATTGGGTAGTCACCTGGAATAGTTTCCATTGAACAGGTATGCCTTATCAAGAATTCATTCTAGAATAATCTGCCTTCAGAAAGTGCTGGTGACAATCAACTCTCTTGAATGTGTTCCCAAAGGTTCTGAGCACTTGTTGGCTGCTTGGCTTTCACTCTTCTGCCAAAATCAGCTGTTTGTGATGACACAGCCCTCCGTCCTTCTCTTTTTTTGGTTGCATGGCTCTTACATAATCTGGAGGTGTTTTTGGGTCATTGTTCTGTTGAAACAAAAATGAAAATCCCACTAAATGCAAACCAGATTGCATGACATGTGATTGAATAATGCTGTGTTAGGCTAGTTTCAACTTGCGCCGCTTTGCGCAGTGTTTCGAGCGCATATGAGATGCATGCAAAATACGCATGCAAACGCTGCCATTTTTCGTCACATCATAGTGCGCATTATGTAAAAAAAACATAGCGTTTGTATGCGTTTTCAAGCGTTTTTCCATGTGTTTGCGTTTTTTTATGCGCATGGGTTGTCCTAGGTGTCACATTTCACAGAAGGAAAATCCTTGAAAAATTCTTGCAACAGACTCCACCAATGGGACAGCAGTGGGCGTGTGTTATGGGTAGTGTTGAGCATTCCGATACTGCAAAATCGGGTATCGGCCGATATTCGCGGTATCGGAGTTCCGATACTGAGTTCCGATACTTTTAGAATATCGAATACCGGAATCGGAAGTTCCCATAATGCAATGAGCCAGTTTGATTTCATTCAGCCAATGAGGAATCCTAAGAAGTGTGGGCACATCCTGTTATGCATGCTAAGGATGTTAACTAATGGCATGTCTGTGATTGGCTGCTGAAATGATTTCATGATGCACTATAAAAGCCGCCGCCGACATTTTGGGTTCACTCTGCTGTGAATTTACTTAGGGATAGGACGCTGCTGTTCTGACTCTGATGGACAGTTAGAGCTAGCGATTTACTTTATTGTGCTTTACCCAGGCTACTTTAGCAACCGCTGTGTGAGAAGCTTTCTTTTGCCTTGCAGCACTGTTCATGGCTGTCTGCGAGGTCTCTGTGTGTGAGTGCAGCTCACGATGTAGTGTGTTCTGCAGCCACCTCCGGTTGTAGTCCACTCAGCGTGCGTCACTGCCTCACACATTGTCCTTTTTTGCATTAGTGCTGCTCGTTTTTCCAGATTTCTCCTATTAGTGTGGTTCCATCCGTATTCAGCTAGATTGCTTGAAAACACTATATAGGAGTAGATAAAGGAGCTTTTTTGCAGCCTTGCAGCGCTGTTCACGGCTGTCTGTGAGGTCTCTGTGTGTGAGTGCAGCTCATGCTGAAGTGTGTTCTGCAGCCACATCCGGTTGTAGTCTGCTCAGCATGTGTCACTGCCTCATACATTGTCCTTTTTTCCATTAGTGCTGCTCATTTTTCCAGATTTCTCCTATTAGTGTGCTTCCATCCGTATCCAGCTAGAATATTTGCAAACACTATATAGGAGTAGATAGAGGAGCATTTCTGCTGGCTTGTGCCCTGCAGCCCCAGCCAGATTAGTATTAGCCTATTTTTTGGATCCTCATCTATTGCATTGTAGGTTACCTTCCTGCATTGTAATAGCTACAAAAAGTTTGTGATACTTTCGGTTTTACATCTTTGGGCACATCCAGTGTCTTTTTGTGAAGAAAAAAAAGTTAATAAAGTTCACCAAACACTCCACTTTACAGTTGTGTAGGCCACATTAGCTCATATTAAAGTCTAGTCCACACTTTATAAAATTAGTGTTTCTTATACCTGTTAGCAGCTGTTCAGGAATAAGCACACTAAGCCCTTAGTACTTTTCTGCCTATCTTTATCAGTCTACCAAGATAAAGAAGGCAGGGAGTAAGGCACGTGGTCGTGGGCGTGGAGTTTCTGCAGGGAGAGGATGTGGGGATTCTGTGCCTGCTGCGGGCACCAGTGACTCAGCATCCCCCAGTTTTACCAGGGAACAGTCCTTTATGCACAGATTTGTAGCAGCTCGCCGTACCCCACTGCTGCGGGATGAACAAATTAAAGCCGTTGTCTGATGGATGGCAGCTAACGCAACGACTTCAATTAGTTCCAGATCCTTTCAAGTCCAGAGCACTGAAGAGCAACCATCTGTCTCTTCACCACCTGCCAAATTGCCCAGGCAGTCAGAGAGCCCTGGACAGGAGCCATCTACTTCTGTTCTCTGAATCTGTTGGCTTGGAAAGAGGGGGCCAGCCAAGCAGAATTCGAGAATTTGAAGAGGAGGTAGGATGCAGTGATGTGCAACAGCTTTGTCTCTCTGAATCTGTAGAGGTGGGTAGGCCAGTGCCTATGGTCAGCACACCTCAGTACGCATCTGATGATGAGATCAGGTGCCACTTTCTGGTGCGTACTGTGCTGTCAAGACTACCCAGGAGAAGCAGTCATTTGAAGAGTGTAGTGTAGATGATGAGATCCTTGGCCCATCATGACGTGAGGTACAGGAAGGTGGTGGGAGCATCTCTGAGGAAGAGATTCCCCGAACGGCCAAAAAAGGAGGGAGAGGGAGGGGGCAGACTCGGTTGCTTGTAGCCTCCACTTCGGCACCCATTAGGAGCATGCCTCTTCTAAATCCCAAAACGGGTGCTCCCAAGACTTGCAGTGCCTGGTCCTTTTTTGACACAGTTGCAGATGACATTTGCTTTGTCAAATGCAAGCTGTGTAATCAGAAAGTGAAAAGAGGGAAAAGTGTCAGCAACCTCAATACCACAAATATGTGGAAACATGTGCGGACCAAGTATGTGGTGGAGTTACAAAGACACACTGAAGACCTAGGCCAACCAACAGTGCCACATACCACCTCTTCAGCTCATGTTGTAGCCTCTTCCTCCAACTCACACACAGCTGGTTCGGCTTCCTCACAGGATCGCCATGGAAGAGCCTCTGGCACTGTTGTACAGAGACCCAGTGTCATTCCACCCACAGCACCACGTTTCCTGTCATCCTCACACTCCCAGGCCAGTCCACAGCCATTGGTAGCACAGGCATGGGAGAAAAGGCGCCCATACTCGGCAAACCACCCCCGAGCACAGGCTCTGAATGCTGGCATTGCAAAACTACTGTCCCTTGAAATGCTCTCATTCAAGCAGGTGGAGACTGACACCTTCCGTAACTTCATGGCATTGGCAGTCCCACAATACACCGTGCCCAGCCGCTTTTATTTCAGCAGGCAAGCCATCCCTGCCCTGCAAAAGCATGTGGAGGGAAAAATTAAACATGCGCTACTAAACGCCGTCAGTAGCAAGGTCCACCTGACCACCGATGCGTGGACCAGTAACCATGGACAGGGACGATATTGTTCCCTCACTGCCCATAGGGTAAATGTTGTGGAGCTGGGTACAGATCTTGAGAGTGGCGCTGTACGTGTTCTGCCAACTCCAAGGACTGCAGCAATCCAGTCAGTACACATTGACTCCTCCTCATACTCCAGCTCCTCTGAAACAGCACAGCAGGAGTCATCACAGTCTACCTCCACATGGACCCGTGAACGCTTACCAGTTACGACCGATATGAGCACAGCCGTGGCCAAACGTTAACAGGCCGTATTGAAATTAATTTCTTTGGGAATCGAAGCCGCACAGCGCAGGAGCTCTGGAATGCCATCAAGCAGGAGAGTGACGTGTGGTTTGTGCCAGCGAATCTCCAGCCAGGCATGGTAGTGTGTGACAATGGTCGAAATCTGGTGGCAGCTGTGGGCCTAAGCAACCTCACTCACATCCCGTGTCTGGCACATGTGCTCAACTTGGTCGTGCAGAGTTTTTTGAGGGACTATCCGAATCTTGATGCACTGCTGCACAAGGTCCGCATAGAATGCGCTCACTTGCGGTGTTCCAGCATGGCAAGATCGCGCATTGCAGCTCTGCAGCTCCGATTCCGCCTTCTGAAACATCACATCATATGTGACCTACCCACCAGGTGGAATTCAATGTTACATATGTTGGAGAGGTTGTGTGAGCAGCAGGCAGCAGTAATGGAGTACCAGCTGCATCAGGCGCAAACAAGTTACGCTGCGCGCAGTTCACACTTCACCACCACTTAGTGGGCCTCTATGAAGGACATCTGCCATGTTTTGCGTGCCTTCGATGATTCCACACAGATGGCGAGTGCAGATGATGCACTAGTCAGCATGATTATCCCCCTTATCTGCCTGCTTGAAAAAACACTGCAAGCACTAAGGGAGGAGGTTATGGAAGAGGTGGAGGATGAGGAGTCACAAATGCCTTCTGCTTCTGGACAGTCTGCGCAACATGCTTCCTCACAAAGGCCTAGGCAGGGGACACTTTGTGAGGAGGATGAGGAGGAGTCAATGGAGGAGGAAGACATCTGTCCAGAGGAGGGAGGTACACAATGCTCTAGTAGTCAGTATGTAGAGCGAGGGTGGGGTGATGCAGAGCAGGCAGAGCTTACACCTCAAGCAGGGGACAGCGTTTCTTGGCCAGTTGGCAGTCTGCAGCACATGGTTGATTTCATGCTGCAGTGCCTGAGAAACGACCGCCGCATCGCCCACATTCTCAATACGGCTGATGACTGGGTGTACACCCTCCTAGATCCTCGTGACCGGGACAACTTACAAAGCCTCATAACACCATTGAAACGGGAGCGTAAAATGCGGGAGTACCAAGACACACTGGTGCATTCCATCATGGTCTCCATTCCACCCGAGAGCAGTGCGCTTTACAAAGCAGCTCAGTGCGTTGAGGCAGTGGAGGAAGATCTGCACAAAGAGGGAGGAGAAACAGCGCCTCAGCACAAGGCAAGACCAGTATGGCCCAAATGTGGCAAAGTTTTGTGTCCCCGCCACAAATGTCTACACCATCACAGACAGCTCCAGTCAGCAGAAGGCAACGTTTCCATCAGATGGTGACATACTACATGTCTTGCCCTCTCAGTGTTCTCCCACACGGCTCTTCCCCCTTCAAATTTTGGGTCTCTAAGCTGGATACATGGCCAGAGCTTAGCCAGTATGCATCGGAGGTGCTGGATTGCCCTGCTGCTAGTGTATTATCGGAACGCGTCTTTAGTGCCGCAGGTGGTGTACTAACAGACCGTCGCATACGACTATCCTCCGATAACGTTGACCGGCTTACTTTTCTGAAAATGAACAAGGCCTAGATCTTGCAGGAATTTGCCAGTCCTCTTCCAGATTAAATAATTGGTTGGCAACAGTATCCAGGTCTCCTGTTGTGTTCATGTTTCTACCACCTGAACTGTAATCCCTGGGCTCCAACACCGCCAGTTGCTGCTCAGAAGTGCCATCTGCACAGTCAACACTTGCTCCTGTGTTATTGGGGTTCAGTAACGTCAGCTGATCCCGTGCTGTGTGTCCGGCAATTTCTCCTGCTCAGACCACACTCACACTACTACAGATATTAAACTTGCTCCAATTAGCTCTCTGGCTACATTCTGTTTCTCCTGTAATTCCTGGGCTCCAAGACTGCCAGTTGCTGCTCAGAAGTGCCATCTGCACAGTCAACACATGCTCCAGTGTTATTGGGGTTCAGTAACGTCAGCTGATCCCCTGCTGTGTGTCAGGCAATTTCGCCTGCTCTGTCCACATTCACACTACTACAGATATTAAACTTGCTCCAATTAGGCCTCTGGCTACACTCTGTTTCTACTGTAATCCCTGGGCTCCAACACCGCCAGTTGCTGCTCAGAAGTGTCTTTGGCATGGGTACTCCCTCCTGCCCAGCCTGGTTCCAGCATGCCAGCTGTTTCCGGGTAGTGTCAACGTCACTTTGCTTCCAATACGTTGTCCTGTCGTGTTGCGGTCGGGTTAGCCGACTCTATGGTGCCTGCAGCTTAGGTGCTTCCTATGTGGGCTGCGGGATCTGGCAATGAAGGCTGGTTCCGTAGTGCCAATAGGACAAGCTCCCCCTGTAAGACTGTGGGTTTTGGTAACTCCGGCCGGCTCGCGGCCTTGCAACTTTTTTTTTCATGTGTACCTTCTGCTGCCTATCTGAGTTCCAGTACCATTAGCTGGTTCTTTGGAAGTCAATCTTGACTATGTCCCCCTGGGTTCCAGTAACATCAGCTGGTTCCAGGCAGAGCCTTTGGCTTGGGTGCCTCCTTCTCGGTATCCGAGTTCCACCAATGTCTGCTGGTCCTTGGTAGTGCTTTCTGGCACAGGTACCTCCTGCTTAGTAACCGGGTTCCAGTACCATCATCTGGTCCTCGGTAGTTCCATTGGCTCTTGTACCTTCGGCTACCCATCCAGGTTCCAGTGCCGTCAGCTGGTTCTCAGCAGTTCCTCAGCCTTCTTGTACCTTCTGCTACATTTCCAAGTTCAAGCTTTTTGAAATGGTTTTGGGTAATCACTCTTGATCTCCCTGACGACGATCCTAAAGAATACGACCCTGAAGACCACCTCGAAGAAGACGTCGAAACGTCTTAAAAAAAAAATAATTCCTGCTATTCCATTTGATTGGGCTAAACCTCTATGCCTTTAATGTCTCCTCCACCTCCCCAATACATTATACATTATTCTTAGTTGTTTTCCTTCATGTAGAATTAACCTACAAGGAAAGTAAGAGTTTATTTTCATTCCAATATTTGTGTCCCATTGACTTGCATTTGTTTCCGGTATCGGAATCGGCGATATCAGATATTTTTGGAGTATCGGTCTGATCCAATCCGATCCGATATTTCCCAATATCGGAAGGTATTGCTCAACACTAGTTATGGGAATTCTTTATATAGTCCCTGTTTACAGCTGAATTCTTCACATTTGCTTGCATTTTCCTTTGTGAAACATGGATCTGTGCTGGAAGAGTTTTCACATCAACTTGGATCTGGACATCAGAATGGCTCAGGCTTATGCAGTTGCTTGCCATCAACAAAGGGAGAGAGAGACATCGAAGACGGCAGCGGCGGCGTTTGTGGATACATCCGATTATTGAACTCCGGGAGAGCCGTGGAGTGCACCACACCCTCTACAGCGAGCTCCAGGCAAACCCGGAGAAATTTACTGATTATACCCGGATGTCCCAACAAAGCTTCAGTGATGTACTTGCTCATGTCCAAGAAGGCATCCGGAGACAGGACACAAAGCTCCGTCGTGCGATTCCTCCGGAGGAACGGCTCCTGGTCACATTACGGTACGTAGTATTGTAAAACCAATGCCTGCATAATTTTTTTTATTGTGTCATGTACTATTCCAAATCTGGCAGAATTATTGTTCTGCTATGTAGTAAACAAAAGGCTGCTGTATTATTTTTATGCCATGTAGTAAACAAAAGGATGCAGATTTATGTTTATGCCATGTATTGTTTTTGTGTTTTAAAATCCACATACATAAATAGTCTGTGCAATAATAGCAGACTGAAGAGACTGGTGGTGAAAATAGAAGTCACACACTTGTGTTTTTGACTACACATATCTCCAAGACTGACACAAGAAACATGTGTCAGTAATTGAGCTATGTGGTGTCAAAAACGCTAATCTATGACTTGTATTTTCACCATCAGGCTCTTCAGTCTGCTAAGATTGCACAGACTGAATAGAGCAGGGTTCCCCAACTCCAGTCCTCAAGGCCCACCAACAGATCATGTTTTCACGATTTCCTTTGTATTGAACAGGTGAAGCAATTATCACCTGAGCAATACAAAGGAAATCCTGAAAACATGATCTGTTGGTGGGCCTTGAGGACTGGAGTTGGGGAACCTTGCTCTATTCAGTCTGTGCAATATTAGCTCACTGAAGAGACTGGTGGTGAAAATACAAGTCAGACATTTGTGTTTTTGACTACACATATCTCCAAGACTGACACAAGAAACATGTGTCAGTAATGGAGCTATGTGGTGTGAAAAACGCAAAGTGTATGGCGCAGTGTGTGTAGGCGGCGAAAGACACATTAATGAAACCCTATTTTGTGAAAGCAGAATTGCACATTTATTTTTAAACAAAAAAAAATTCAAATTTTTTATTGTGAATGACGTTTGGGGGAAGATTGGGATACTTTGGGGGTTTGGAGAGACGAGGAACGGCTGGAAGTTGAGGAAGGGGTTCTAGGGGAAGGGGTGACAAAAATTCTGGGGGAAGGGAGCAACATCTGTATCATCACACACACCTGAGTGAACTTGGCAAACATTCAATGTGGCATCACAAAAGAATTCAATAGACAATACATTCACTGTTGATCCTGAGGACACTGTTGTGTCTCCTGCAACAATATATCTTGCAAGAAACACACCAGTATCCAGTATCATCAGGAGTAAGAGTGAAAGCATTATCAATACAGCAGTACAATACACAATGCAGTCACCGTTAATCCTGAGGACATGTTGTGTTTCCTGCAAGAATATATCTTGCAAGAAACACACCAGCATCATCAGGAACAAGAGTGAAAGCATGATCACTACAGCAGTACAATACACAATGCAGTCACTGTTGATCCTGAGGACACTGTTGTGTTTCCTGCAAGAATATATCGTGCAAGAAACACACCAGTATCATCAGGAACAAGAGTGAAAGCATGATCAATACAGCAGTACAATACACAGTGCAGTCACTGTTGATCCTGAGGACACTGTTGTGTTTTCTGCAAGAATATATCTTGCAAGAAACACACCAGTATCATCAGGAACAAGAGTGAAAGCATGATCAATACAGCAGTACAATACACAATGCAGTCACTGTTGATCCTGAGGACACTGTTGTGTTTCCTGCAAGAATATATCTTGCAAGAAACACACCAGTGTCATTAGGAACAAGAGTCAATGCGGCATCACAGAGCATGGAAATATTTACTAAACGCTTTTTTGGAAGTTGGGGAGGCGCTGTCCCAGCCATCCATCATCGCTGCAGCCACCTCATTCCAGAGCTGCCAGGTCACCACAGTGTCCTTGTACTGCTGGTCATGGCTGTCTCACAATGGGACACGTGCCTGGACCAGGTGGATCAGGTTCTCATTGTCCAAGTAAATGTCTTCATCCTGTTGTGGAACCTAGAAAAAAATTATAATTTTGGAGAATGAAAAAGATAGAAAAATAGAAATAAAAGAAGCAAGATAGAAGATGAAAAAATGACAGAAAAAAAGGAAGAGAAAAAATAAAATTAAAAAAAGGGACATTGAAAGACTGTATACTTACATTACATCTCCTCCCCGGGACTTGGCTAGGCTGCTCCCGCTGTTCCGCCTCACTTGACGGGTCCGATGACGATGTCTGTAAAGAAAAAATAGTGTTACACATTTGTAGAGGCAGCTATACTTACTCAAAGGCAGCAAGATCCTAACCTCATGCTCTGCTTGGGCCAGTTCTTGCTGGGATGGAGAATATTCCGATCCAGAAGACATGCTGCAATTTAAACAAAAAAACATTAGTACATAATAAATTTGAAAGGACAGGCAGACATTATGTTGAAGAATACTCACATTTTGGCTGATGCAGCTTGTATCCAAAGTTGTGGCTCTTCTTTGTTCAAGGCTGTTATCTCTTCCAGGCTGTCTGTAGAGTAAGTGGTCTGCCCGTGCAGACACCTTTGATCTACACTCCTCCCAAACAATGTTGCTTCTGTATGGGATGGTTTAAACCAGTGTCTAGACATTGTTTACTCTAAAATCACGTGTGCGCTAAAAGCGCTGATGAGCACACGACCACTCGCACGACAGCGACCCCATAGACTGTAGTGTTATTTTTTTGCGCAGTCAGTGCACACACGCGCGCATGCGATTTTTTAACAAGGTTGGGCGGAACAAAACATGCAACCTGTAGCATCTGGCGCGTCTGGGCGCACACCTGGAAAATGCGCAGCGCACGAAAACGCTGATGAGCGCATGCAATCGCTAGACACCGCGCCCGCAATTTTAAAGATAGGGAACCATTGCGTGTGCGCCCGATAGCGCACGCTGCGCTGCGCGATAAAACGCTAGTGTGAAACCAGCCTTAGACAAGCAAATAAAATATTTTGGAAAATTTGATCATTTCTAGACATTTTCTTGAAAAATGTTAAGTTCCCTAAACCTTTACAGATATTATTTTTGTATTTAACTTAGGACTTGAGATGGGAGAATCGATTCGAAAAACACTGGTCCATCAGCTAGGTCAATAATCTATCACTTCTGCATGGGGGGCCTGCAAGCCTCTTTACTTCTGGGCATTCTTGTTTTTTCTATTGATTAGTTGGCCTGTTGTAAAGTCATGTGTCATTCATGCTGCAATGATAATGTTGTGCCAGACTAGAAAATAAGAAAAAAAGATGGGATTGCCAGAAAGAGATTAACAGGGCTCCTGTCACAGATTACCGACTTGGTCGATGTTCCAGAGTCCTGTGAATCAATTGTCCCATCTCCACTTATGAGCATCAGTGTACTTTGTTTTACAGAGGACCTATCACCATGGAAACTGCATGAGGTGAAAAGAGACCAATATATAGCCATTTCTCATATATTTATAAGAAGGATAGGTAAACTTTTTTCCTCAATCATTTATTAATGAAAGTTTTGGTCTTTTAAGAGAGGGAAGCTGAAGTCAACTGAGATAAGGTACTCCACTATCACTTTCTTAACTCTTTTTTGTGAGACTACTTGATGTAAGCTAATAGATTGTGTGGGGAACACACATAGAAAGAGGAGAGGATTGAGCGTCTGTTGTTCTGGTAATAAGTGAGGTAATGTAGAATGGATTTCTGTGTGTGAGATGAAGCATCATGGGGAAGGGAAGGAGCAAACAAACAGTTACGCAGGTAAAATCTTTCATGGCTAATCATGGTGCGTTATTTGTGCTCTGTGGTCCCTGTTCAGTGTTCTGTTAGGAGGTGAAGATATTTTTTTCTGAGTTGCATTACATTAGGATGCATTGTAGAATTCATTCACTAAATTTGAACTTCGAAATTTTTGAATTTATGAGAAAAATAGGTCAATTAGAGAGGAAACTAAGCATATACATGACAGGTTATGACTGTGCTGTATTATCAGTATCTATCTCTAATAGGAGTGATTGGAGATGGCTTTGAATGATGGTTAAAACCACATATAAACTGCTTTCAATTTTTGATAGCATCATTTATTTTATGCAATCCAGAGAGTGTGCTGATTTGGGTGCCCATCTCACCTCCCCACAAAGTGATTGAAGAGTGAGGAATTGTTATCTGGGGATTGTCACTGCAATCTTTCTGCTCCTATGAAGCTTAGCTGCCTGGTATAAATAGATCATTAAATTCACTATACAATAAAAGTACAAAGTATTGCAGTCTGAAGTGCAAACAATGGCAGGTTCAAGTCTTCTGATAGGATCAAACAAATCATAAATCTTGATAACAAAAGTTTTAAAAACAATAAAAATAACAACAGTTTATCAACCCTCTTTTACCAATACAAAATAAAAAAATAAATAAAAATAACAGCTTGAAGCAGAAAAGCCTTCACAATAAAACTTCACACAGTTCCATAAATGGAAAATACAACATTTAGATTTTTCAGAAAATGGCAACATAAACCATATAATTTCTTTTACAAATGTCTGAATTTTTCTTAACTAGCAACTAGATTTAGGATCGAGTTCACGTCAAATTTGCTGAAATTTGTGGTTTGTCATGAACTTGTACATATTGAAATTCAATTTGCAAAAATAAAACTTGCTCCACACCACTTCCTAAAATGCAGACCCATCACAGAGCAAGCTAACATGATTTTGCATTGCCACGTGGGCCTCTCCATAATGCCCTGCAGTTAAGACATTTTACTAATAATCATACCTTGTACAATGGTGGTCATTACCTGGGCAATTACATATCAGCAGATCCAAGTTTTGTACTGCAGAATTGTTTTCCATCACAGAATGAATTGGTAAGTCTCTCTCTCCTGGAGACTGTAAGCTCCTATGGTCATTAAGGTTCTTTCACTATTGCTATCTATCAGAGTGTAGACTTTATTGATCAACAGGGTCCTTTCTTTCTTTTCTGTAGTGTGTAGGATCTTATGATCAGCTGGGTTTTTTTTCTCTTCCCATCTCTCTCTCTCCCTTGAATCATAGAATCATAGTATCATAGAATGTTAGAGTTGGAAGGTATCTCAAGGGTTATTTTGTCCAACTTCCTGCTCAATGCAGGATTCACTAAACCATCTTATACAGATGGTTGTCCAGCCTCTGATTGAAGACTTCCATTGACTGAGAACTCGCCACTTCTCATGGCAGCCTGTTCCACTCATCGATCACCCTCACTGTCAAAAAGATTTTTTTAATGTCTAATCTGTATCTTCTCCCTTTCAGGTTCATTACATTGCTTCTCGTGTTTCTATGTGCAAATGAGAATAATGATGATCCCTCTACACTATGACATCTTTTCAGATATTTGTAGACAGCTATTAAGTCTCCTCTTAGCCTTCTTTTTTGCAAGCTAAACATTCCCAGATCCTTTAATGTTCCTTGTATGAAATACTTTGCAGTTCGCTTAGCATCCTGGTAGCTCTTCTCTGAACTTACTCTAATTTTTAAATGTCTTTTTTAAAATGTGCTGCCCAAAACTGGACACTGTATTCCTGATGAGGCCTGATCAAGGAGGAGTAGAAGGGGATAATTACTTCAGGTGATCTAGACACTATGCTTCTCTTAGCCTTTTTTTGCTGCTGCATCACACTGTTGACTCATGTACAGTTTGTGATCTAATGGTATACACAAGTCTTTTTCACACTTTCTGTTGCTTAGTTCTATTCCTCCCATTCCATAGATGTATTTTTTGCTTTTCTTTCACAGATGTAGAATCTAGCATTTCTCTCTGTTAAGCACCATTCAATTAGTCGCTGCACATTGTTTAAGCTTATCTAGATTCTTCTGAATCATTTATCTTTCTTCTCTAGTGTTAGCTGTCATGAACTCATTTTCTACTCCACCAGTTGAGAGCTCCCCTTCTGTTCTCCCTCTGGTGGTGACAGGAGGTAGTGCGGTTGGTTTAAGTGGTAGTGATCTGCCACCTGATGAGGAAGATAATGATTGGATCTCTGGAGTATCAGACTGGATATAAGACAGCCGACGCCCTTTCCGTGTGCTGGTGATTCAGTCTGCTTCTCAGGTCCTGGACTTCAGCTCTCTTCCAATCTTTCAAGTTTAGTTTGTTTTTTGCTAATGTTCACACTTGCGCTTGTTGGTCAATTTAGTTTTTTGTATAATCAGCCTGTCCCTGCTGGGGCGTTGCTGAAATTCCACTCCTATTAATCAGTATTTGCCAATCTGCTTTGTGTCCCTTATTAGATTGGCCTCTTTTTTGCTCTGTCTCAGAATATTTCAGAGTGCTGATATAGGTTTAGAAGTCTAGTGACTTCAGGGTTAATTTTGCAATCAGAAGTGTTGGACAATATTTTTGTAGGTTTTTTTGGCAGATTGCAGACAGTGTCTTTCCTTTTCTGTCCTTTTTAGTTAGCTGGGCCCCATCGTTTGCTCAGCCTATTTTCCTGCCTTTGTTTGTATTTTCATCTTGCTTCACCGTCAATACATGTGGGGGGCTGTCTTTCCTTTGGGGTCTGCTCTGGGGCAGTTCGTTTTCCTCTTTTCCTGCTTTAGGCTTATGTAGTTCTCCGGTTGTGACGAGGCGTGTAGGACCAACGTAGGAACGCTCCACGACTGCTGCTAGTTGTGCGGTTAAGATCAGGGATCTGCAATCTGCATAGTTACCAACTTCTCTGGTTTTCTGAGACTTAGCTTGTTGTCTTTTTTCCTCCTCGGTTTCCCATTCATAACAGTTAGCTATCCCTCGTAGCTTTGCATCGTCTGAAAATTTACCTTCAGTTCTCTTATCTAGATCATTTTGAAAAATGTTGAACAACACTGGGGCCAGAAGAGAGCCTTGTGGTACCTCATTTGAAACACTTTTCCAATTAGATGTGTAACCATTTATTACCACTCTTTGAGTACGATCACTGAACTAGCTATGAATGAACTTAACCGTAGCCTTGTCATTCCCATACTTGGTCATTTTTTCAATAAGGATAGTATAAGATAATTAATCACAGCCTTTGATGAAGTCATGATATACTATCTCTACCACATTTCCCTCATCCGCTCAGTCATTTATTCCATCATAGAAGGAAATTAGATTAGTCTGGTATGACTTGTTGCTTCAAACCCATACTTACTGGTTAAATACTGTATTCTTATCCAAGTACTTACATACATTCTGTTTAATAATTTGTTCAAATATCTTTCCTGGTATAGAAGTAAGGCTCACTTTACTGTAATTTCCTGGCTCAGTGTTCTTTCTTTTTTTGAAAATAGGAACAACATTTGCCCTTCTCCAATCTTCTGAGACTTCTCCTGTTTTCCAGGATTTTTCAAAGATTCTGGCTAGTGGTTCTTCAACTTCCTCTGCTAACTCTTTCAGTACCCTAGGATGTAATTCATATTGACAAGAGATTTAAATTAATTCAAATTAGCTAAATGTTCCCTTACCATCTCTTTGTTATTTTATTCTTTCGATGGCACTGTAAAAATCAGTTGATGTTACATTTGTTTTCTTAGAGAGCACAGATGCAAAACAGGAATTTAAAAGTTTGGCCTTCTCACCATCATCTTTTGAAAACTTCACACTTTTTATACTGTAAAAATCCTATAGCATCTTTGACTTTTCTTTTGCTTTTGACATACCCCTAAAATCATTTTTTTGCTGATTTTTGCTCTCACTTGCAAGCCTTACTTCATTACTGGCTTTAGCTATTTTAACTCTTGCCCTGCATTCCCTGCAAACAGCGATATATTGTTCTTTCCATTTGATATATTTTTTTTTCCTTTTTAACAAGTGATTAATTGCTTTGTTCATTCACCCTCGTCTCTTTAAATGCTGACAATTCTTCCTTCTTTTTGGAATTGTTACCTATTGTGCAGTTAAAATTTCATTTAGCAAAATATCCCATCCTTCTTGGACATTTCTGTCCTTTAGAAACGTGTTCCCCAACTCCAGTCCTCTAGGCCCACCAACAGGTCATGTTTTCAGGATTTCCTTAGTATTGACAAGGTGATAATTGGATCACCTGTGTAAGGCTAGTTTCACACTTGCTTTTTTTTGCAGCGCGTTTTTCCCGCAAAAAAACGCATTGAAAAAACGCATACATAAGCATACAACTGCTGCGTTTTTTTCAAGCATTTTTATGAGCATGCATGAAAAAAACGCAGCGTTTTTATGCGTTTTTAGTGCGTTTTTACCGCGTTTGCGTTTTTTTCCAACATTTTTAGGTGGCCCCTCACACTACCCAAACCATGACTTTACTAACCCTAACCCTGACCCTAACCCTAACCCTAACCCTGACCCTAACCCTAACCCTAACCCTGACCCTAACCCTTAACCAAATCATACTTAACCCTAACCCAAACCCTAAACCCTAACTAACCCTGACCCTAACCCTGACCCTAACCCTAACCCTAACCCTGACCCTAACCCTGACCCTGACCCTAACCCTAACCCTGACCCTAACCCTAACCCTAACCCTGACCCTAACCCTTAACAAAACCATACTTAACCCTAATCCTGACCCTAACCCTGACCCTAATCCTTAACAAAACCATACTTAACCCTAACCCTGACCCTAACCCTAACCCTGACCCTAACCCTAACCCTAACCCTGACCCTAACCCTTAACAAAACCATACTTAACCCTAATTCTGACCCTAACCCTGACCCTAACCCTTAACAAAACCATACTTAACCCTGACCCTAACCCTAACCCTGACCCCAACCCTAACCCTAACCCTGACCCTAACCCTAACCCTAACCCTGACCCTAACCCTTAACAAAACCATACTTAACCCTAATCCTGACCCTAACCCTGACCCTAACCCTTAACCAAACCATACTTAACCCTAACCCTGACCCAAACCCCAACCCTAACCCTGACCCTGACCCTAACCCTAACCCTAAACCCCCTTAACTAACCCTAACTCTAACCCAAACCCCTAAATTCCATGGTTAAAAAAAAAAACGCATATGCAAAAAAACGCATACATGAGCATGCCAGTGCGCACATATGCGCATCCATAGGCTATAATGGCCATTTTTAGCGCAAAATGTGCGCATATGTGCGCATGCGCTTTTTTGCAGGGCCAAAAAATGCAACATGCTGCGTCTGGAAAATACCAACGCACACCCCAAAAAAACGCAGCGCATGAAAATCGCATACATGCGCTTACCAGTGTGCAGGTATGCGCACCCATGTTAAATATAGGGGAAAAAACGCATGCGCAGGTATGCGTTTTTTTCCAGCGCTAAAAAACGCAAATGTGAAACCAGCCTAATACAAAGGAAATCCTGAAAACATGACCTGTTGATGGGCTTTGAGGACTGGAGTTGGGGAACACTGCTTTAGAACATACAGCCATTTGACATTTCCTACTCTTTTTTTTGAGTCTATTAAAATCTGCCTTTCTAAAGTCCAACCTTAAAGTCTTTTTCCTCGCTAGTCTTCCTCCTCTCATAATCCAAAATTCAATCACAGCATGACCACTGTCTCCTAAATTCACAGCCACCTTTGCTTCCTCCCTGTTTGTAAGAATTAGGTCCAAGATTGCAGATCCCCTTGATCTCTCTCTTCTACCTTTTTAAAGATAAAGATGTCAGCAAGAGAAGATAATAATTTTCTGGACCCAGTACTTTTGCCTGAGATTCCCAACTAATATCTGGATATTTAAAATCTCCCATGATCACTATGTCTTACTTTTTCGATAACAGAGACATGTGTTGTAAAAAGAGCTCATCTATATTTTCAGTCTGTCCAGGTGGCCTATAGAAAAGACCTCCTTGAATTCTTACTCAAACATTTTCTACAGAGCTACCAGTCTCTGAAGCTTGATCTCTATGGATATATACATTTTCCTAACATACATTTTCTCTTCTTGTTAATCCTGTTTCTAATAAATAAGTTGTATTGTAGCCTTCAAGGTTTGTATCCCAAGCATGTGTATCAATCCACCAAGTTTCAGTGATGCCTCACATAATATTTCTTTTCCTGTGTTAGCAGCTCCAATTCTCCTTGCTTGTTTCATATACTCTGTGCATTTGTATAGACACATTTTAATTTGTAGTTGGCTTCTCTTGCTTCTCTATTTTCCTTCAGAGTTTGTTGTTTTTGTTCTTCCTTGCTACTTCTAATAGCAGGGTTCTCTAAAGAATTCCTTGGCTGCACATTTTTTCCTGGCCACATATTTCCCATTCCATATAGCTCTAGTTTAAAGCTCTCCTGATGAGTGTAGCAAGACGTCCACCAAATATATGTTTTCCTGTTTTCGATTGAAGCAACCCATCTCTAGCAAGGATTTCATCATGCAGGTAATTTACTCCATGGTCAAGAAACCCAAAACGTTGCTCATGGCACCATTGACGTAGCCACTTGTTCACCTGTAGAATACTGTTCAATCTCCTTGGTCCACGTCCATCCACTGGGAGGATGGATGAGAAGACAACCTGCGGTCCCAGATCCTTCCCCTTCTGACTTAGGTCTTCAAAGTTTCTGCCTATAGTTTCCAGGTCTTTTCTTGCTGTGTGATTTGTTCCTATGTGCACTAATACACATGGGTATTTGTCTTTAGCGCTGAAGAGCATTGATACCATATCAGACACATCTTTGATTTGGGCACCTGGAAGATAGCACATTTCTCATTAAGTAATGTCCGTCCAGCAGATAGCGGCTTTTTCTCAGAAGGGAATCCCCCATGACTACCACTCTTCTTTTCTTCTTCACCACAGAGCTTTATTTCTCCCTTCAAAAGGCTTCTGATTCCTTACTGGGGTGTTCTTTGTGAGCAAATCACTTTTCTTATGTACATCTTCATAGTTGTCCTGCATGAGATCCTGGTAACGGTTCTTCAGCGGTATGGGTGCTGTCTGCCCCCTCATCCTCCTGCTTCTTTGGGTCACATGCTTCCAATTTTCTTCTTCTGCAGGTACATTGAAATGTACTTCTCTTCAAACACATTGAATAGATTTTTCTATTCTTTTTATCATCTGCAGGAACACTGAAAATTTCTTCTCTTGGAATATTCTGAAGAGATTCTTCTGCTCTGTAAAGAAAATCCTCATCTTCTTTGATGAGATTCAGTGTAGCTATTCTCTCTTGAAGACTTTGCACCTTTTCCTCCTAACTTTGTTCTCTCTCCTCTCCCCATCGTGTACTTTCCAAGCAGTTACAATTTTTCCAGTAATAAGATTTATTATATTTGTAGAAAAATTTTGAATAGATTCTGAAGAGATTCTTCTGCTCTGTCAAAGAAATCCAAGTAGGTGTTGAAGTAATTATGCTGAACTGAATTATGTTTCCAGGTCAGTTTTACAGTTTACTGAATACCATAAGAACAAAACACAAAAATCATTGGTATAATTGCATTTCTTTCACCATTTCACTAAACTTTAATGTTTTTTCTGTATTTTTATCACCTTAGTTGGCAAAATAAATGGTGTCATTCAAACTTGCAAATCTTTTCATAAAAACAAGCTCTCGTAAAGTTATGTTGATGGAAAAATATAAAAACGAACTGGAAAAAGGCTGGAAAAAGTAAAGTGCAAAAATGAAACTTTTCTGCAGTGGAAAAAGGTAATTCATATCTCTTCTATTTAAATATGATGTTAACTTAGAAGTAGGGATTGCACATAATAAGAAATTAGTGTTAACATTTAACTAGTGATGAGCGAGCAGGCTTGGTAATGCTTGTTACTTGCCCAAGTATCGCAGTACTTGTGGTACTCGGCGAGCGACGAGCATTTCCAGGATTATTCGGCAGGAGCTCGGGTCTCCACCCTACAAGCTTTAGAGTGTCGATGAATATGCAGTGATTGCCCCACACTGTAATGCCACAGCCATCTTTATTGTGGTATTACAGTGATTGGTTGGCCGCACAGCATCATCAGGTCTATAAGAGACCTGCCACCGCCCTGCTTGTCACAGTAACATCCGGAATCAGAAGTGTAGGGAGAGCTGCTGCTGATATAGGGTCAGATTTGGGGGTTTATAAGTTAGTGTGGGTATTCCATCATAGAATCCACAAATCCAGCTAAACCAATAGTCCTTCTAAGGACTAATTAAGGGGTATATAGATTGCAGTGCTAGGTAGGCAGGGGAGTGTATGTGGCTATATAAATATCAGTGCAAGGCATGCAGGCATTGTATGTGGGTATATAGATATCACTGCATACATCAAGAGGGTCCATTCCATTACTGTCTGCCTCTGCTGCCTATTACATATATTAACCGTATACACTTAGCCCCAGGTAACAATGGCTAGGAATAATTTTTTTGCATCTTAACCCTGATTATTTTATTCCAAAACAATCCAGAACCCCTTTTTTTCTCCATTTGCTTGTTGACACTGCAGACTACAGCCAGATCCTTTTCATAGTACAGCGTAAAAATTCAGCGATTTTAACCCCTTCCCGACATTGGACGTACTATTCCGTCCATGTGACCTGGGACCTAAGTCCCAAGAACGGAATAGTACGTCTAGTGAGATCAGTGGCGCTCACGTGGTGAGCGCCGCTGATCGCGACCGGGTGTCAGCTGATTATCACAGCTGACACCCGGCACAATGTGTCAGCCCCCGACACATTAACCCCTTGCACTCCATGATCAAACACGATCGCGGTTTAACGGGGGTTAAAGGGAAGCATCGGCAGGGAGGGGGCTCCCTCCGTGCTTCCCTGAGCCTCCCACTGCAGCGCAATGTGCAGCGCTGCTGCGGGGCTCTCTTTCCCTACAGGTCCCCGGATCCAATATGCGACGGGGACCTTCGGGGGCCTGCAGGGAGCTGACTAACTCAGTGCCTGCAAAGCGCAGGCATGAGGAAGTCTGCGTCTATGCCTGTGACAGATCGCTGATCTGTCACAGTGATCTGCGATGTGACAGATCAGCAATCTGTCACAGGACAGTGATGTTCCCCCTGGTACAACCTAATAAAGTTAAAAAAAAGTGTAAAAATAATTTTTAAAAAATCGCTAAATAAATTCCAAAAACAAAAAATATTCCCTAATAAATTCATTTTTTGGAAAAAAAACCCAAAACAATAAAAGTGCACATATTTGGTATCGTCACGTCCGTAACGACCCGCCCTATAAAACTATCCCATTAGTTAACCATTTTAGCAAACCACTTAAAAAATAAAAATAAAAAACGAAGCAAAAAATAATGAATTATTATCATACTGCCAAACAAAAAGTGCAAAAACGCATGATCAAAAAGACACATATAAATATCCATGGTACCACTGAAAACGTCATCTTGTCCCGCAAAAAACGATCCATGACACAGCATCATCAGCAAAAAAATAAAAAAGTTATAGCTCGCAGAATAAAGCGATGCAAAAATAATTATTTTTTATATAAAATTGTTTTCATTGCATAAAAGCGCCAAAACATAAAAAAATGACATAAATGAGGTATCGCTGTAACCGCACTTACCCGAAGAATAAAAGGGCCTTATCAATCTTACCACACACGGAACGGTGTAAACGCACCCCCCAAAAGAAATTCATGAAACGCTGGTTTTTGTTCATTCTGTGTCCCAAAAATCAAAATAAAAAGCGATCAAAAGATGTCACATGCCCGAAAATGATACCAATAAAAATGTCAACTTGTCCCGCAAAAAATAAGACCTCACATGACTCAGTGGGTCAAAATATGGAAAAATTATAGCTCTCAATATGTGGTGATGCAAAAACTATTTTTACAATAAAAAGCGTCGTTTAGCGTGTGACAGCTGCCAAACATAAAATCCGCCATAAATAGTAAATCAAACGTCGCGTTATCACCCCCTTTGTTAGGGAAAAATAATAAAATTAAAAAAAATGTATTTATTTCCATTTTCCCATTAGGGTTAGGGTTAGGGCTAGGGCTAGCGTTAAGGTTAGGGCTAGGGTTAGGTCTGAGATTAGGGTTAGGGGTGTGTTGGGGTTAGGGTTGGAGTTAGAATTGGAGGGATTCCACTGTTTGGGCAAATCAGGTGCTCTCCAAATGCAAGATGGCATCTGATCTCAATTCCAGCCAATTCTGCGTTGAAAAAGTCAAATGGTGCTCCTTCCCCTCCAAGCTCTGCCATGCACCCAAACAGTGTTTTACTCCCACATATGGGGTATCAGCCTACTCAGGACAAATTGCAAAACAACGTTTGGGGTCCAATTTCTCCTGTTGCCCTTAGGAAAATAAAAAATTGGGGGCAAAAATATAATTTTTGTGGAAAAAAATGATTTTTTTATTTTCACGCCTGGGCGTTATAAACTTCTGTGAAGCACTTGGGGGTTCAAAGTGCTCACCACACATCTAGATAAGTTCCGTGGGGGGTCTAGTTTCCAAAATGTGGTCACTTGTGGGGAGTTTGAATAGTTTAGGCACATCAGAGGCTCTCCAAAAGCACATGACACCCGCAGACCATTCCATCAAAGTCTGCATCCCAAAACGTCACTCCTTCCCTTCCGAGCCCCGACGAGGTATCAGCGTACTCAGGACAAATTGGACAACAACTTTTGGGGTCCAATTTCTACTGGTACCCTTGGGAAAATAAAAAAAATTGGAGACTAAATGATCATGTTTGTGGAAAAAATATGATTTTTTTATTTTCACGCCCGGGCATTATAAACTTCTGGGAAGCACTGGGGGGTTAAAAGTGCTCACCACACAGCTAGGTAAGTTCCTTGGGGGATCTAGTTTCCAAAATGGTGTCATTTGTGGGGGGGTTCCGCTGGTACATCAGGGGCTTTCCAAACGCAACATGGTGTCCGATCTCAATTCCAGCCAAAAATGTCTAATGTCGCTGCTTCCCTTCCGAGCTCTGCCATGCGCCCAAATAGTCATTTATAGAGTTGAGCGAAACGGGTCGAAAAATTTCAAAAGTCGCCGACTTTTGGCAAAGTCGGGTTTCATGAAACGAAACCCGACCCTAGGATGAGGTCGGCCACGAGGTCGGCGACTTACGCGCCAAAGTCGCGTTTCAAAAGTTTGTTTTGCGCTCTTTTTCAGCCAATCAGGATCCACGGACACTGTGGGCAATGTGATGACATAGGCAGGAGTCACCACCATCTTTCAGAAGGGCATGCAAGTGATTGGCTTGCTTTGGTGGGCGTCACAGGGGTTATAAAAGGGCGTGCACGCCGACCGCCATCTTACTTCTGCCGATCTTAGCATAGGGAGAGGTTGCTGATTCTGTAGGTAGAGCGTTAGGCAGGGAAGAAGAAAAAAAAACTGCTTCTGCTGCTAGCGATTTTGCCTGTACAACACACCAGTCACTGTGTGTGCAGTGCAAGGGGAGGCTATATTGTGGTGGATCAGCGGTGTTGGTTGTTAGGCTGCCTTCTAAGGCTTCCTGACAGCTGCATTGCTGTTTACCCACTGCTCTGCAAACTGCTTTTTTAAAAGCAATCCCAATTTTTTTTTTTGTCCTGCTGAGGTACTGAGCGTGCATTTTTTCACACCATACAGCGGTGTACGCTCCTCACACAGTACCGTGTAACGGCTGTTATCACAGCCACAGTGAAGCTATCTGTGTGTCACTGTGGAAGGATAAGTGGAGGACTTGTTCCGTTCTTACAGACCTACACTCTAGGGAGATTCCTATTCTGCCCAATTCTACATACACCTTGCAGTTTGTGATACACTAGCCAATTTCTGCCTGTGACATAGCGCTCTGATATTCAGTGGGCCTCACACAATCCAAAAGTGTCCAGTGTCCACTAGTGTGTGCAGAAATTCATAATCTCCGTTATCCTCTAGTGACATTTTTCACACTTGTGCCATCGAGCCTGTGACATAGCGCTCTGATATTCAGTGGGCCTCACACAATCCAAAAGTGTCCAGTAGGGTGACCGGATCTCATATGGGGGGGAAAAAATGTCAGAATCTTGTTCGTCTGGACCCCACAAAACGATTCCCCTTTCCAGATATTGAGAGAGCCAAAATTTGAGCTCGATCAAACGACGTTAACCCGTGCCGCTCGTTGCTCAAAGTTTGAAAAAATCCAAATTGAGGTATTTTAAGATTTAGGTATTTTGCATAGTCTGTTAGACTATAAAGAATGTGACAACAACATTGCAGAAATAGCCCTGACCAAATTTTCGAACCATTTGTGGTATTTGAATGCAGAGTTGGTGGGATTATCGTTTTTTGATCCCACCATTACAGACAATGAAAAGTTGTTAATGGCTAATAAATTGCTCAGTAGCACAGATGAACCATCAGAGCACGCTAACCTACATGAGTTGATAATTTTACATAGTTATCTAATCTATTCTAGAGCTTTTGTTAAAGTAGTTTTTGAAACGTCAGAATATAATGCTCGGCATTTGCTTACAACTTGCAGGACATATTGCTTTTGTTCTTCATCTTTTGTCAGAAGGTCGTTAAAGTCGGTTACTTCCTACCTCTTTTAATTTTTCTTTCCTAACTTTTGGATTTACAACCCTAGCGTGGTCTGATGGTTCATCTGTGCTACTGAGCAATTTATTAGCCATTAACAACTTTTCATTGTCTGTAATGGTGGGATCAAAAAACGATAATCCCACCAACTGTGCATTCAAATACCACAAATGGTTCGAAAATTTGGTCAGGGCTATTTCTGCAATGTTGTTGTCACATTCTTTATAGTCTAACAGACTATGCAAAATACCTAAATCTTAAAATACCTCAATTTGGATTTTTTCAAACTTTGAGCGATGAGCGGCATGGGTTAATGTCATTTGATCGAGCTCAAATTTTGGCTATCTCAATATCTGGAAAGGGGAATCGTTTTGTGGGGTCCAGACGGACAAAATTCCGACATCGATTTTTTGCGGTCACCCTAGTGTCCAGTGTCCACTAGTGTGTGCAGAAATTCAAAATCTCCGTTATCCTCTAGTGACATTTTTCACACCTGTGCCATCGAGCCTGTGACATAGCGCTCTGATATTCAGTGGGCCTCACACAATCCAAAAGTGTCCAGTGTCCACTAGTGTGTGCAGAAATTCAAAATCTCCCTTATCCTGTAGTCACTTTTTTCACACCTGTGCCATCGAGCCTGTGACATAGCGCTCTGATATTCAGTGGGCCTCACACAATCCAAAAGTGTCCAGTGTCCACTAGTGTGTGCAGAAATTCAAAATCTCCGTTATCCTCTAGTGACATTTTTCACACCTGTGCCATCGAGCCTGTGACATAGCGCTCTGATATTCAGTGGGCCTCACACAATCCAAAAGTGTCCAGTGTCCACTAGTGTGTGCAGAAATTCCAAATCTCCGTTATCCTCTAGTGACATTTTTCACACCTGTGCTATCGAGCCTGTGACATAGCGCTCTGATATTCAGTGGGCCTCACACAATCCAAAAGTGTCCAGTGTCCACTAGTGTGTGCAGAAATTCAAAATCTCCGTTATCCTCTAGTGACATTTTTCACACCTGTACCATCGAGCCTGTGACATAGCGCTCTGATATTCAGTGGGCCTCACACAATCCAAAAGTGTCCAGTGTCCACTAGTGTGTGCAGAAATTCAAAATCTCCGTTATCCTCTAGTGACATTTTTCACACCTGTGCCATCGAGCCTGTGACATAGCGCTCTGATATTCAGTGGGCCTCACACAATCCAAAAGTGTCCAGTGTCCACTAGTGTGTGCAGAAATTCAAAATCTCCCTTATCCTGTAGTCACTTTTTTCACACCTGTGCCATCGAGCCTGTGACATAGCGCTCTGATATTCAGTGGGCCTCAAACAATCCAAAAGTGTCCAGTGTCCACTAGTGTGTGCAGAAATTCAAAATCTCCGTTATCCTCTAGTGACATTTTTCACACCTGTGCTATCGAGCCTGTGACATAGCGCTCTGATATTCAGTGGGCCTCACACAATCCAAAAGTGTCCAGTGTCCACTAGTGTGTGCAGAAATTCAAAATCTCCGTTATCCTCTAGTGACATTTTTCACACCTGTGCCATCGAGCCTGTGACATGGCTCTCTGATATTCAGTGGGCCTCACACAATCCAAAAGTGTCCAGTGTCCACTAGTGTGTGCAGAAATTCAAAATCTCCGTTATCCTCTAGTGACATTTTTCACACCTGTGCCATCGAGCCTGTGACATAGCTCTCTGATATTCAGTGGGCCTCACACAATCCAAAAGTGTCCAGTGTCCACTAGTGTGTGCAGAAATTCAAAATCTCCCTTATCCTGTAGTCACTTATTTCACACCTGTGCCATCGAGCCTGTGACATAGCGCTCTGATATTCAGTGGGCCTCAAACAATCCAAAAGTGTCCAGTGTCCACTAGTGTGTGCAGAAATTCAAAATCTCCCTTATCCTGTAGTCACTTTTTTCACACCTGTGCCATCGAACCTGTGACATAGCGCTCTGATATTCAGTGGGCTTCAAACAATCCAAAAGTGTCCAGTGTCCACTAGTGTGTGCAGAAATTCAAAATCTCCGTTATCCTCTAGTGACATTTTTCACACCTGTGCCATCGAGCCTGTGACATAGCGCTCTGATATTCAGTGGGCCTCACACAATCCAAAAGTGTCCAGTGTCCACTAGTGTGTGCAGAAATTCAAAATCTCCGTTATCCTCTAGTGACATTTTTCACACCTGTGCCATCGAGCCTGTGACATAGCGCTCTGATATTCAGTGGGCCTCACACAATCCAAAAGTGTCCAGTGTCCACTAGTGTGTGCAGAAATTCAAAATCTCCCTTATCCTGTAGTCACTTTTTTCACACCTGTGCCATCGAGCCTGTGACATAGCGCTCTGATATTCAGTGGGCCTCACACAATCCAAAAGTGTCCAGTGTCCACAAGTGTCTGCAGAAATTCAAAATCTCCCCTGTCCTATAAACACCTTGTACCTTGTTTTACATTACTATATAGTTTGTTGGATTTTGTCTACATTTCTACCAAAAATGAGGAAGGCTGGTGGAAGAGGCCATGGAATTGGGCGGGGGTTGGCAGCTGGTAATGATGGTGTTGGTGGTGGATCTGATGGTAGTGGCAAGAGCAAAATAGGACCGAATGCAGGAGGTGTTGAGCCTGCGTCATCGTCTGGCTCCATAAGGCTTCGAAGGCTTAGTTTTCTAGGAGTTGGCAAACCGCTTTTAAAGCCAGAGCATCAGGAAAAAGTTTTGTCTTACATTGCTGACTCAGCCTCCAGCTCTATCGCCTCCTCTACTGAAGTTGTAAAAAGTAAAAGCACTGAGTCGTCATTGGAGGCTCATGTTCATGAACCACACCTTTCCTTGTGTCCTTAACCCCAACCAAGATTGAAGGATGATGCAGGCCATACTACTGATTACTCCATGGAGCTGTTTTCACATACCATGCCTGGATTATCAAGTGAAATGGTGAATTACCCAGACCAAGATGAATCTGACATGGAGTGCACTGATGCACAGCCGCTGATAGATGATTCTGCTGGTACATTCACTCAGAGCACTACATTGTCCTCGCAGTGTACAGAGCCAGATTCTGACCTTGATGAGACTCAGGTGCCCCTTCCCACACACTATACCACCATACACAGAGACACAGAGGAAGGTGCACATGACATTGAAGAGGAGGTGATGGATGACCCAGTTGTTGACCCAGATTGGCATCCATTGGGGGAAGAGGGTGCTGCTTCCAATAGCTCAGATGAGGAGCATCCACAGCAGACATCGACATCGCAACAGCTGTTATCTGGCAGGCCCGGAGCACTCCAAAGACAGGTTCCAAAAATCAAAAGAGTTGCTGGACAGCTTGTCCAGAGGGTCAAAAGATCACAGCGTGCTAGGCCGCAAAATGTCTGCCAAAGTAGGAAGAGTGCAGTGTGGCACTTTTTTGAACAAAATCCTCATGATCAGGCCAAGGTTATCTGTAAGAAGTGCGCAAAGACCTTTAGCCGAGGGAAAAATCTTAAAAATTTGAATACCAGTTGCATGTTTAGACATTTAAACAGCATGCACTTGCAAGCGTGGACACAACACCAAACCTCAAGTGCCACATGTGCAACTGATCACAAAGAAGGTAGTCAGCAACGCTACATTGTTTCCCCCACTGTAAGCCCACCGGTTAGCACAGCAGCAAATGTTGAGGTGTCGTTGCAAGGCCACAGCAGTCAGGGAATCCCACTGTTATATCAACGAAATACTGAATCTAGGCCATCAGAAAGAACACCAACTCCATCACCATCATCAACCCTCTCTCAGTCCGCCCTGTCCACCGCTACTTCCACCATATGCAGCTCTCAAGTCCAGCTCACCCTCCCAGACACTATGAGTAGGTCAAGAAAGTACTCAGTCTCTCATCCGCGTACACTGGGTTTGAACGCCCACATTACCAAACTAATCTCGTTTGAGATGATGCCCTATAGGTTGGTGGAAAGCGCAGCTTTCCGCAAACTCATGGCCTATGCAGTACCACGCTAAACCTACCCAGTCACCACTTCTTCTCTCGCAAAGCCATCCCAGCCCTCCACCATCATGTAAAAGACCGCATTGTCCATGCACTCAAGCAGTCAGTGAGTGGAAAGGTGCACCTCACAACTGATGCATGGTCCAGTCGGCATGGCCATGGCCGTTACCTGCGCACTGGGTTAATGTGGTGGATGCAGGGTCCACAGGGGACAGCGGTGGTGGGACAGTGCTGCCTAGCCCACGGTATAGGAAACAGTTGGCTGTAGGCGTTCGACCCTCCTCCTCCTCCTCCTCCTCCAGAAGCGAAAGCTCGTCCACAGAGCGCAGTCGTACGAGCACTCCATCTGCAGCTGCCACTGTTGCACACGAGGTGTCCCCCTATCGAGCAGCTAGTGGAAAGCGTCAGCAGGCTGTGTTGCAGATGATGTGTTTGGGCGACAGACACACAGCCGAGGTGCTGGCCGAGTACTTGAAGCGACAAACTGAGTCATGGCTGGGCAGTGTACATCTTGAGGCAGGCAAGGTAGTTAGTGATAAAGGCCCTAATTTTGTGGCAGCCATAGCCCTTTCAAAACTCAGCCACATACCTTGCTTGGCTCACACCTTGAACCTGGTGGTGCAGTGCTTCCTCAAAAATTATCCAGAGTTAACAGCCCTGCTCCAGAAGGTGCGAAGACTGTGCGCGCACATCCGCTGGTCACCTGTACACTCCGTTCGTATGCAGAAGCTGCAGCGATTGCTCCACCTTCCCAACCACCGCCTCATTATCGACATTGCAACAAGGTGGAACTCCACCCTGCACATGGTGTAGTGGCTGTGCGAGCAGAGGCAGGCCATAATGCATTTGTGGGAGGATACACGGCCAGGCACTTTGAGAGCAGACATGGAGTTGACAGGTGTGCAGTGGTCGAAGCTGAAAGACCTCTGTAAAGTCCTTCAGTGTTTTGAGGAATGCACACGGCTGGTAAGCGCAGACGACGCCATCCTAAGCATGAGCATCCCACTTATGCGTCTGCTCATGCAAACTTTGACGCACCTTAAGGAGCAGGCGTCTGCAGCCAATGTTGATGAGGAGGAAGAGGAGGAGGGAATCCTTGATGACATTCAGCCATTGTCTGCTCAGGGACCTCTCCTGGACGAGGTGGAGGAAGAAGAGGAGGAGGAGGATGATGATGGGGATGATTACTTAGGGGAGGAGGATGCATCTCATGGGGCAAGTGAAAATGTTGGCGTGGCAAGGTCTGGTACAGGGTTTGTGCGTGACTGGAGGGATGTGAATTTGCCAGAAAGTGCTCCTCCAACCAGCACTCGCAGTGCATCATTGACACCGGGAACATTGGCCCACATGTCAGATTATGCCTTGCAGATCCTAAAAAGGGACCCCCGCATTGCCAAAATGATGAACGATGACGACTACTGGTTGGCCAGCATCCTGGATCCACGCTATAAAGGCAAATTACAAAACATCATGCCACAGGAGAACCTTGACCTAATATTGGCTAATAAACAAGCAACTCTGGTAAATCGGTTGCTTGAGGCATTCCCAGCACACAGCAGCAGTGATGGTTCTCACACGAGCCGTACGGGCCGGGGGCAGCTTGGCAGAGGTGTTCATGGTGCACACAGCAGAAGTGGTGTTAGAGACAGGGGTTTCATGACAATGTTGTGGACTGATTTTTCAAGTACCGCTCACACAACTGGTAATACTGCATCGATGGAAAGTGACAAGAGACAGCAGTTGTCAACTATGGTTACAAACTACTTTTCCTCACATATCGATGTTCTCCCACACAGGTCATTCCCCTTTGACTATTGGGCCGCTAAACTGGACACCTGGCCTGAATTGGCACAATATGCCTTACAGGAGCTCGCTTGCCCAGCTGCAAGTGTGCTATCGGAAAGAGTCTTCAGTGCAGCTGGATCAATCCTGACAGAAAAAAGGACCCGTCTGTCAACCCAAAATGTGGATGATCTAACTTTCATTAAAATGAACCATGCATGGGTTTCCAAGGATTTTGTCCCACCTTCCCCTGATGACACATAGGGTGACAGAAAAATGGCTTGCTTTGGTCCACCTCTTCCTGGGACTTGACCTATTTCGCCTTTTGCATCAGCTGAATGTCCAACATCAACATATGCCACTTTCTAAAACTCCCTAACTGTGCTGCCTCCCCCCCCATGACCGGGTTCACCACCTAGCGCACGACACCATGTGAGTGCCGTTGCCCTGGACAGGTGGGTAGGCCGACTCTTGGGCGCGGGCACTGGCACAGGGTCCCTCATAGTGCAATCAATTGTCTCTGATGGTGGTGGTGCACACCCGCTGTCAGACACACCGCCGTCCTATGAGGGGCCCAGTGCCAGTACCGACGCCCACGAGTGGGCCCCCCTTGCTTGGACAGGGCCCCAGCATTTGCAATCTTTACCTCTCCCTGCTCCTCCGCTGTGTAGTCTGGGCCGTCAAATCCATACTGTGCCTGACACCGTCTGAGCCTGCCTCCTGATGTATAGACATATCTTTTGAATGTGTACGCTATCCATACATGTTATCCGGGGATACGGTACCCTTTCTCACCTTTGTGCAATCACGTGCAAGCCATACTGGGCCTAACACCGTCTGAGCCTGCCTCCTGATGTATAGACATATATTTTGAATGTGTACGCTATCCATACATGTTATCCGGGGATACGGTACCCTTTCTCACCTTTGTGCAATCACGTGCAATCCATACTGGGCCTAACACCGTCTGAGCCTGCCTCCTGATGTATAGACATATATTTTGAATGTGTACGCTATCCATACATGTTATCCGGGGATACGGTACCCTTTCTCACCTTTGTGCAATCACGTGTAATCCATACTGGGCGTAAGAACGGCTGGCGAGCTGTTAAGCAAGCTACAGCACCTGTGGTTTGCACACGTAAGTTTTTCATTTTTTCAGGAATGACGGTTAGGCCTAATTCCGGAACTGCGGTTGACCTGCACTTACTGGGAAATCATCGTTCGCGGGTAATAATTGTAATCAGTGATCCCCATCACTAACGTTGTTCAGCGGGTTATCTGCACCTGTAAGCGACAAACGCTGGCCTTTTCAGTGTAGCGCACATGCAGCCACGGACATGTAAGGGCATGACACACCAGTTATTGGCCAATCTCATGTGACAGAGCCTCACGTGTCCCTCTAGTAAGCCGGACTCGGACCGTGGGGCATGACGGAGTCTCGTTCGTTAACGGAATTAAGCTTGCAATGTTTGCATCTGTTCTGTAGCTGGCATGGTTGAGGTTTCCCTGGTGGAGTCGAATTTAACCGTAGGCTCCACTCCTGGTGGTGCCCTTCTGGACATTCCTTTAAGGTTCAACTTTGCAACCATACTGCCCACTTAAAACAAACACTTTGCCTTCATGAACGCTGTTTGGAGGGTCATGACTCGTGGGAATAACGCCGCCCAATCAGTTAACCTGCTAGAGAGATCCTTCGTTGCTCCCAAGCATGACATCACACTCCCTAGGAGGAAGGTAATGCCACTGTTGCGACCGTACTCCTGGGGGCGACACAAGTGCACTGATGCCCAGCCACTGCTCGATGAATCTGCTGGTACATTGACCCAGACCACTACATTCCCCTCGCACGCTACACGGCCTGAATCTGGCCCTGATGAAACTCAGGTTACCCTTCCCATATACAGTTCCATCTTACACGGTGACAAAGAGGAAGCTGCAGATGAAAGTGCAGGTTCGTCCCACCCGCCATCAGACACACTATCAGGGGCCCTGTGCCAGTGCCGTCGCCAACGAGTGGGCCCCCCCTGCTTGCTCAGGATCACAGCACTTGCAAGGTTGAAATACTGTGCAGTGAGATGGAAGATGGGGACGACGAGGAGTCCAGACTAGTACAGGGATGCCCTAGCGAGGAGACTTATTTGATTGTTTTCAATGTTGGGACAGCAATTTTTGGGGAGCATTATACTCTGGAGAATGATAGATGGGGCCCACCATACACTGGAACATTCCAAAGGTGGACATCAGACACTGGAGCAGCATTTACAGGGCCCATTATACACTAGAGCATTAGAAATGGGGCCCATTATGTTTGGAGCATTATTTGGGCCCATAAGACAGTGGAGCTTCATCCATGGGGAACAACATATACTGTAGCATTATGTGGAGCTCATCATATACTGTTTCAAACATTATATGGGACCAATGATTCTGTATGGAGAAATAGATGGGCCTCGTCATGAGATGTAAAAAGTGAGGTATTTTTCATTGTACTATACCGCTATTTCTCTGCCGTATCGGAGCATGATGAGTTGTGGTATGTGTTAAAGGAGCGCTCTTTCGCCCAGGGCACATGAAAACCTGGAGTCACCCCTACCCCCCACAACTTTAGCCAAATAACCCCCATTTTTCAGTGCGTAACTTGTATTATGAAGTTAATTAAGGTTGACAAGCTTAAGTAAGAAGAATTGATGCTTTTGGCATTCAAATGGGCACTGTAGGTGTGTTTCCTGTCCTCCTCTCACTGCCGACTTTTATTCCCCATTGACTTACATTGGGTTTCGTGTTTCGGGACGACCTCGACTTTTCCCTATAATCGTCCATTCTTGCTCGATCCGACTTTTGGAAAAGTCGGGTTTCACGAAACGAAACTCGACCCTAAAAAAACAAAAGTCGCTCAACTCTAGTCATTTACACCCACATATGGGGTATCAGCGTACTCAGGACAAATTGCACAATAACTTTTAGGGTCCTGTTACCCTTGGAGAAATAAGAATTGAGGGTGAAAAGATCATTTTTGTGGAAAAAATATTATTTTTTAATTGTACGGCTGTACGTTATAAACTTCTGTGAAGCCCTTGGGGGTTCAAAGTTCTCACCACACATCTAGATAAGTTCCTTGGGGGGTCTAGTTTCCAAAATGGGGTCACTTGTGGGGGGTTTCTACTGTTTAGGTACATCAGGGGCTCTCCAAACGTGACATGGCATCGGATCTGAATTCCAGCCAATTTTGCGTTGAAAAAGTCAGACGGCGCTCCTTCCTTTCTGAGCTCTGCCATGCACCGAAACAGTGGTTCCCCCCCACATATCAGGTATCAGCGTACTCAGGACAAATTGCACAATAACTTTTGCAGTCCAATTTCTCCTGTTACCCTTGGTAATATAAAAAAAATTGAACTTGAAATATTTTTTTTATGAAAAAAAGTTAAATGTTCATTTTTTTTAAATATTCAAAAAATTCCTGTGAAGCACCTGAAGGGTTAATAAACTTCTTGAATGTGGTTTTGAGCACCTTATGGGGTACAGTTTTTAGAATGGTGTCATTTTTGAGTATTTTCTATCATATAGACCCCTCAAAGTGGCTTCAAATGTGATGTGGTCCGTAAAAATAAAATGGTGTTGCAAAAATGAGAAATCGCTGATCAAATTTTAACCCTTATAACTTCCTAGTTTGGAAAATTGGAAATTTTCAAAATTTTCACCAAATTTCTGTTTTTTTCACAAATAAACACAAGTTATTTGAATGAAATTTTACCACTAACATGAAGTACAATTTGTCACGAGAAAACAGTGTCAGAATTAGCAAAATCCATGGAAGCGTTCCAGAGTTATTACCTCATAAAGGGACTGTGGTCAGAATTGTAAAAATTGGCCCAGGAGTTAACGTGCAAACCACCCTTGGTAGTGAAGGGGTTAAACGGGTTTGCCTGTCCCAGGCATCACATCTGAGTATACAGAAAAATCTGCCATTTTTTGTGGTACTGTAGAATTTTTTTGGAAAGTCTTAAAGGTTTTGTCCGCCACACGGATCGCATATCATTGCGCTCAAAATTTTGCCATTTCAGGCCTCCATAGAATTTTTTTTGTTGTGTCACAGCCTACTTATTGACACAATTTTGCTGGCCAAAGAAAAAGATATTTAAAAGTAGTCTATCTTTGGGGCAGATATTTGAAAGTAGTCTATCTCTATCAGACACCTCATCTATCTGTGGGCTACAAAATGTGGTATTCACCTTTGCTTGCTGTCTCTACCCTAGTTCTATAGACTATTTTGGGGTAAAAAATAAAAAAATACAGGCCACATAATGAACAGTGTGGTATCTCTGTCAGATGCCTCATCTATCTGTGGGCTGCAAATTGTGGCACTTCAGGTCTACATTCACTTTTTTTGTTGTGTCTTACCCTAGTTCTATAGACTATTTTGGGGTAAAAAATAAAATAATACAGGCCATGAGGCCACATATGGAACATTGTGGTATCTCCGTCAGATGTCTGATCTATCTGTGGGCTACAAGTTGTTGAATTTCAGGCCTCCATTCCACTATACAGTTGTGGCCAAAAGTATTGACACCCCTGCAATTCTGTCAGATAATACTCAGTTTCTTCCTGAAAATGATTGCAAACACAAATTCTTTGGTATTATTATCTTCATTTAATTTGTCTTAAATGAAAAAACACAAAAAGAATTGTCCTAAAGCCAAATTGGATATAATTCCACACCAAGCATAAAAAAGAGGGTGGACAAAAGTATTGGCACTGTTCGAAAAATCATGTGATTCTTCTCTAATTTGTGTAATTAACAGCACCTGTAACTTACCTGTGGCACCTAACAGGTGTTGGCAATAACTAAATCACACTTGCAGCCAGTTGACATGGATTAAAGTTGACTCAACCTCTGTCCTGTGTCCTTGTGTGTACCACATTGAGCATGGAGAAAAGAAAGAAGACCAAAGAACTGTCTGAGGACTTGAGAAACCAAATTGTGTGGAAGCATGACCAATCTCAAGGCTACAAGTCCATCTCCAAAGACCTGAATGTTCCTGTGTCTACCGTGCGCAGTGTCATCAAGAAGTTTAAAGCCCATGGCACTGTGGACGGAAAAGAAAAATTGACAAGAGATTTCAATGCAAGATTGTGCGGATGTTGGATAAAGAACCTCGACTAACATCCAAACAAGTTCAAGCTGCCCTGCAGTCCGAGGGTACAACAGTGTCAACCCGTACTATCCGTCGGCGTCTGAATGAAAAGAGACTGTATGGTAGCAGACCCAGGAAGACCCCACTTCTTACCCCGAGACATAAAAAAGCCAGGCTGGAGTTTGCCAAAACTTACCTGAAAAGCCTAAAACGTTTTGGAACAATGTTCTCTGGTCAGATGAGACAAAAGTAGAGCTTTTTGGGCAAAGGCATCAACATAGAGTTTACAGGAGAAAAAAAGAGGCATTCAAAGAAAAGAACACGGTCCCTACAGTCAAACATGGCGGAGGTTCCCTTATGTTTTGGGGTTGCTTTGCTGCCTCTGGCACTGGACTGCTTGACCGTGTGCATGGCATTATGAAGTCTGAAGACTACCAACAAATTTTGCAGCATAATGTAGGGCCCAGTGTGAGAAAGCTGGGTCTCCCTCAGAGGTCATGGGTCTTCCAGCAGGACAATGACCCAAAACACACTTCAAAAAGCACTAGAATAGCATCCGGGATCAGTACCGACGGGAACGTCAGCAGCGTTCCAGGAGTGGGGATGCGGGCTATGTAAAAAGAAAATACGTATATTATGACCGCCTATCCTTCCTCGCCCCAATTCTGGATCTGAGAGCGTAAGTAGATACCTCACACCACATTGCACCCATACTTTACAGGGCCAAAAATATTGATGTATTTTTGGCTCTGTTCTATTTCATAACAGAACTCAATCCAACCTTACGGATCGAGGAACGGGCTCAGAGACAGAGGCCATAATTGATCCTGTAGGGGATGAGGTGGCTGGCCCATCTTCTCCCCCAACAAGAAGCAAGGGTGAAGAGTCATCACAAGAGAACCCATTGCCTGCCCAACAAACACCACCACCAGGACCGTCTGCTGCTGGGCCATCACCCATACTGGAGGAGCAGGGCAACATGAGCAACTGCCTAACTGCCCAGATCCGGGGCTCCTCACAGGCTGCTGTAACATCCCGGCGAGGACGAAGAAGGTGGCATATGGCTGTTCAAGATACCAGGACCAATGTGGACACTGGGGTCCTAAATTACCTATCTAGAGTCAATGCAGATGATGGGGAGGAGGCCTACTCATGTAGTCTAGCCCTTTATCTCCGTGCCCTTTCCCATGAGGTGAGGCTCCGTATTCGAGGATGTTTTCAGAACCTGCTTGATGCAAGCACACCCCCCAATGCCCCATATGAGCTTTTTGAATATCTGGAGAGGTGGCAGCTTTCCCCCCAGAAATTTTATGAGCATGAGACCACCCACAAAGATGCTTGCTCAAGCCGGGTCTGAACATCCTCAAAAGCGTGGCCCGACACCTCACCCCCTTCCTCCCCCTACCCAACCTTCCCTACAGCAGCAACATATGTCTGCCTCTAGCCAACCCCACCAATATGGCCACTTTTTCCCACCCAGTGTTGGAGGTTGGTCCCAACCTGGTTGGGGACGACATGGCTATATTGGTGGGTAGGAGACACGGGCCTACCAGACCCAACAAGAAGCCCCTCAGCAGTATTACTCTGGCCACTACCCCCAACAATCACAGGAGGAAGGTCAGTACCAACATCATGGGCAACAGTATGCCCCCACACAATAATGACTGACCTTGAGAAAGACACATAACTGTGTCGATACGCGTGGGTTTGGGGGTCCCATGTAACCTACCCGGTAGCTTGTTCATCCTCAGAAACCAGGTGATATCATGCTAGGGAAAGGGACTTGTTAATGTATGTTTATTTGTGTTGGCAACATGATAAGTGTTCAATTTTCTATTTATGGCATATGTAGAATCTCTATGTAACCATTGTAGTTATTGATAATATGGTATTTTTGATCCAAGGTCATGATTGTCATTACAATTGATTTGATAGACCCTAGGTTATGGTAACTAGCAGATACCTGGCATTATACTGAATGGTTGGCCTTGGGACCCATAGTATTTAACTATTTATCAAAATGACCCATTGTCTTTGTTTTGTTATCAGTGTCTGGTTGTTCAGACTTTTTAATTGTTTTTAAACAAAGTGTCTGTTTGTTGTGTCCATTAATACAATTGATACTTTTTGATTATCATATCCTTGTGGTGATCCCTATTTGTGTGCATATACTTTTTCTCTTTATGTGTTTTTATGTCAATCCATTTATATGCACTAGGTGATCCCACCTAAATTGACATTGTGGATGGTGCCCGTTTATTCTATATCTTGTCAGATACTGGTAAAGTCAAAGGATCAAAATAGACTACTCACTTGATAATACATAGAAAAGCCGTGCTGTCCATATAAAATTCGTAAATTTGTGGGCAGCTAACTTTCTTTCCAAATCAAGGCAAACAGCCTCAAGAACATCACACTCTCTCTATGTATTATCAAGTGAGTATTGTAATGTGATCCTTTGAGTTTCCCTGTATAGTGCGCTGAAATATTATCTTTTTTGCAGAAATGTAATATGTCTCAGAAACGCGTAAGTAGCTTGCCTGTCATGGTGACTTATTAATATGATTTGAAAACACTCATAATAAATGTTTGTATTATATTTTTTATATCATTTTGATGATGGAGACCTCCTCTTTTTGACTTTGGAATCCAATTGTCTAATGTTGCAATGTTGTAATTGCATTATATCTTTTGTTGGATATGTTTGTAAAGTTTATTTTGCAACAATGTTCAAATCTGCAAAATGGCCAATTTGGCCCATTGCCCAAGTTTTACATAGGGCAAGAATATGTTTGCCTTTAAGAAAAAAACCCTAAAAAAAAGGCAAAAGTAAAAATTTGTCTACTACACTTTACGTCTCTGTCTCAATTCTCAAAAACCGTATCAACATACGCTTACCAATGCAATTAAACAGTCATAGATTCAGAAGGGGTAGAAATATATATTTTTGGACACACATCAAACAAAAATTTACAACATAGAGACAGCATGCTCTTGCCAAGTAGTTTCCCTCTCAGGTGCCTTAAAGTAATTAGTGAAAACATCACGCACTTTGAGGCCAGAGAGTGGTCTACGTTGAGGGTTGATAGGTGGTCTCTCCCTACGAACATTGTCCGGCCTACGCACAACACCAGCAGAGGAGGAACAATCATGTATCCTGGTGAAGTTATAAAGAACCACACAGGCTTTCACTACTTCATTAACATTTTGTTCACTCAGCTGAATGGCAGACTGAAGTACACGCCATTTGGCACAAAGAATGCCAAAGGAACACTCCACCAGTCGCCGAGCACGTGATAGGCGCAAGTTAAAAATTCTGCGCCTGTGGTCAAGGTTGCGCCGGGGATATGGCCTCATGACATTGCGTGTTAACTGAAACGCCTCATCTGCCACAAGGACATAAGGGACAGATTCTTGAGTGGAGCCTGGTAGCTGGTGTGGTGGTGGTAGATCCAACTGGTTGGTGCGTAGCCACCGAGCAATAATGAAAGTATTGAAGACTCTAGAGTCTCCCGTCCTTCCATAGGCCCCAATGTCAACAATTATAAACTTGTATTGAGGGTCGGCCAGAGCCAACAATACAACAGAAAAGTATTGTTTATAATTGAAGAATTGGGAGCCAGAGTTCAGCGGCTTACGCACCCGGATATGTTTGCCATCAAGGGCCCCAATACAATTTGAAAACTGGCATTCCTCCTCAAAGTCCCTTGATATCCTCAACCAGTCTTCCATCCTGGGCTCGGGCATGACGACTTGATGTAGTCTTGTCCAGATTTCACTACATGTTGACCTGACTATGCCAGAAATGGTAGATCTTCCAATCAGAAACTCATGGTGTAGGGCAGCATAAGACAGGCCAGTGGCCAGGAAGCTGAAGAACAACAGAAAAGGAATATTTTAGAATGCACACATTTACAAAACAAACAGGTCCAAACATAACAAACTTGGTAGGATTTCAGAGCAAATAACACACACATCTTTGTTTGCACAATGAGTTAGTGATATTCAGTACATATTACACATAACATTCTAGTCTGTAAGTTGACACATATGTGGACTAAGATGAAGGCATAAAAGTTACTCCAAGAAGCAAAAAATACATACTTTGGCCAACAAATCATGAACATAGAGAATATGGTTGTGTAGTACATACCGTATTGTGAGTAGAAGTCGCTCCTCTGCAGATATAGCTTTGCGCATCCTTGTGTCCTGAAAGGTTATCCCAGGGCGCACTGTCTCCAAGAGTCTATCAAATGTTGCAAGGCTCATGCGACAGTATTGGTAGAATTTAGCCGGATGCTCCCGCAGAGAAGAATAGAGGTGGTGGAAATGACCTCTTGTGAGTTGTTGCCTCAAAAGTGGATGTACCCACATGCGTCTCCTCCTCCGCGGATCCACTATCACTGGGTATGGTTGGCCAAAGCGGCGTGACAAAAGCCAGTTGAAGAGAACCTGCTCAGTTGTGTTGAAACTCAGACTGTTTGCCTTGTTGCACATACAACAGCAACACACCTATTTAAGGCAAGGTCACAAATGGACAGAATGGAGGTAGCCACCTGTTCCTGAGGCAATAAAAAGGGTGCAGGCTAATGATTTAAGTAGTTTGCAGGACTCAAAACCGTTAAATGTCCATTTTGCAAGGCTGCGAGAAAATCTCGCCATACGGAGTCCATACGGATGCCATACGGATTACATACGGATGCTGACATGCGCAAAATATGCAACCACACCTTGCTTATGGATGACATACGGAGCACTATTTAGGGGTCATTCATCCGTATTACACCTGTAAACTACGGACCGTATTTTTCGTCGGTTAGTGTGAACCCGGCCTAAGACAAATTAAATGAAGATATTAATACCAAAGAATTTGTGTTTGCAATCATTTTCAGGAAGAAACTGATTATTATTTGACAGAATTGCAGGGGTGTCAATACTTTTGGCCACAACTGTATTTTCTGTCTGTTACCCTAGCTCTATACACTATTTAAGGGTAAAAATAAAAAAAATACAGGCCACATATTGAACAGTATGGTTTTTCCATCAGATGCCTGATCTATCCGTGGGCTACAAATTGTGGCATTTCAGGCCTACATTCACTTTTTTTGCTGACTTACCCTAGTTTTATAGACTATTTTGGGGTAAAAAATAAAATAATACTGGCCACATATGGAACAGTGTGGTATTTTCTGTCAGACACCTGATCTATCTGTGGGCTACAAATTGTGGCATTTCAGGCCTCCAATCCACTGTGTTTGCTTTGTCTTACCCTAGTTATTAACACCAGTTTGATAGCAAAAAATAAATTTTTACCTACAGTCCAGATATTTTAAAGTGTGTTTTTCCTGCACACGAATCACATAGAAGTTTGCTCCCAATTCAGCCGCTTATAGTGAATATGGAAAATATTGTAGTCCACTTAAATTGGGATAGGCGCATGACAAGGGATGGGGAAGTGGACGTGATGGTGCATGCAAAGGATGAGGCCAAGGCCATTGGCAAGCTGAAATTGTGCCAAAAGAAACATCGACATCTTCTCGCGTGAACTTCCTATCCAAATTCATAGGAAACCACAGAATAGCAATATTGAAACCAGAGCAGTGTCAAACGGTTGTTGGTTGGATAGTTAATAATGCTTTCAGTCACTTTTCCACCACCAACAGCACCTTGTGTTCCACACGATAAAATCTGAGTAGCCGTGAGTCTGGACCACATATTCCTCACCCTGATCCTTCTTCCTCCCGCCATGCTGAGTGCCCAGAGACAACTGATCCCACACTTCGACACTCCAAAGAGCTGTTCACTTTTCCATTTATAGATTTGGGCCTCTCTCCCAGTCCAACTGAAGCGGGGTAAGATGAGATCGCATGTAGCGATGCCCAAATATTTGAGCACCCACGTTCACACCAAGGCAACGGTGGAAACGTGTCACAATAGGTGGATAATGATGAGACACAATTGTCAGAAAATCATGATTAGGACCAGGGTACGGAAGTGGAAGCCTAGGTGGTGGATAACATAGTAATGTACCCAACCTGGCAGGAGGACATGCAGAGCGAGGACAGGAGCACACAGGGGGAGGAAGAAGCAGCATGGTGTCCGCAAACAGAAGGCAAGCAGCCGTTCCTCGTAACACCAGCAGGACAGAAGTTGGCAGTACAACTACTAGGTCTTCCCGGGTCTTGTTGTTTTTTAAAGACTCTGCTGTTAACCCCAAACAGGCCATTTGCTCTAGCTGCCATGCCAGCATCAGCAGAGGTAGCAAAACTACCAGTCTGACCACCACCAGCATGATCAGACACATGGCAACAAAGCACATGACTTTGTGGGAAGAACACCAGGCTCCAGGAGCAGTGTCTGTTGGTGAAAACACTGCTTCTTCCACTGTTGTGCACGCAAGCCAATCCCCTGTCCACGTTGCATACGAAGATGGCTCCTGCACTGCACTTGTTGTTGCCCGCGCTCAAATAGCACCATCAAAAAGCAAGTCCAGAACCTTGTCCTAGTTCAGCCTTAAGTTGTCCATACCCCAGTCATTGTAACGCAAGCATAAATACGCAGCCAACACCCCACAGGCCACAGTACAAAATTCACACATTTCACGTCTGCTTGAGCTCGATATGTTGCCTTTTAGGCTCATGGAGATGGAAGCTTTCCGCAACCTGATGGCGGCGGCCATCCCAAGGTACTTGGTCTCCAACCGCCACTATTTCTCCCGGAGTGCTGTCCCGGCATTACACAAGCACGTGTCCCACAATATTACCATTACCTGTGCCCTGAACAATACTGCTACTGGGAAAGTCCACCTAACCACGGACACGTGGACAAGTGCTTGTGGGCAGGGACACTACATCTCGCTGATAGCACACTAAGTAAACATAGTGGAAGCCCAGACCAAGAGGGACCTTGTGGTGGAACACATCCTCCCGACGCCGAGGATTGCGGGCCCTACATCAATCAGGGTTGTCCCTGCAGTCTACAGCTCCTGCACCTCATCCTCCTCCTCTTCAGCCTCCATCTCTGAAATGACCACATTAGTCACAAGCTGGAAGCACTGCAGCACTGCCTCAGCCAAGCGTCAACAGGCTGTGTTGAAGCTAATATGCTTAGGTGATAAACCGTACAATGCTGAAGAGTTGTGGACAGCTCTGAAAGAGCAGCCAGATGTGTGGCTGACATTGCTGAACCTACAGCCAGTAATGGTCATGTGTGTTAATGGACGGAACTTGGTGGTGGCTCTTAGGCGAGGCAGCTCACACACGTACCATGCCTTGCCCATGTGCTAACCTCGTTGTTCAATGGTTTCTCAAAAGCTATCTAGAGCTTCCAGCCCTGCTTGTGAAAGTATGCCACCTGTGTGCCAATTTTACATAGTCAGCTCCAGCTTCCACCACTCTTGCCGTGCTTCAGCAGCGTTTGCAGCTTCCAGCTCACTGACTGCTGTGTGATGTCCCCACACATTGGAATTCAACACTGCACATGTTGGAAAGGATTTGTGAGCAGAAGAGGGCAGCTGTTGACTACCAGCATCAACAAGGCCATCGGTATTCAGTTCAGACTCCCCACATAAGACCTCAGGAGTGGACATAGATGTCAGAAATATGTACCATCCTACAAAACTTTGAGGAGTCCACCAAGATGGTGAGCGGCGATGATGCCATAACTAGTGTCACCATCCTGCTTCTCTATCTTTTGAAATGCTCTCTGCTCACAATCAAAAAGGTGGCATTGCAGGCTGAGCACAATGAGATAGATCAAGGAGGCATACAGGTTGATTATACACAGCCCAGCCTCATGTCATCCCAATGTGGATTGGTTGACAATGAGGAAGAGGAGGAATAGGAAGAATAGGAGCTACTTTCATGCGCTATAGACGGTACTACAAGCAAAACTGTCATACCCTTTGTTCAGCGTGGATGGCCTGAGGACAGGGAGAAGGAGGTGGAGGAGGAGAGCATGGTCATTCGTCCTCTTGGTGAGGACACGGAATTCTTGTCTGATAGCAGTCTGCTATGCATGGCTGACTTTATGTTGTGCTGCTTTTCCCGTGACCCTCGTATTGTCAAAATTTTGTCTGACAGTCATAACTAGTTGGTGACACTTCTAGACCCATGTTACAAGGAGAGCTTTCAATCTCCTCTTCCAGAGGCAGACACGTGCAATTATTAAAAAAATTCCCATCTGAAAACTCTGGAGGCAGAGGTCACAGTTCATTGGACAATCCAATCCAGTAGAGGCAGGGGAACACTGGCAAAGTTCTGTTAGAGTTTTCTCGCAGTGGCCCTGAGGTGTGGGGTACTCTCATAAGGAGTGCAAAGTTTTGGAAGATGATGAGGGAGTACCTTGCTGACTGTACCAACATCTTTCAAGATTCCTCTGTGCCTGTTAATTATTGGTTCTCAAAGCTGGATATGTGGCATGAACTGGCTCTCTATGCCTTGGAGGTCCTGACTTGTCCTGCCGCTAGCATCTTACATAGTAACATAGTAACATAGTTAGTAAGGCTGAAAAAAGACATTAGTCCATCCAGTTCAGCCTATAAAATTCTGTCAGAATAAATCCCCAGATCTACGTCCTTCTAAAGAACCTAACAATAACTGTAAGATACAATATTGTTACGCTCCAGGAAGACATCCAGGCCTCTCTTGAACCCTTCGACTGAGTTCGCCATCACCACCTCCTCAGGCAGGGAATTGCAGATTCTCACTGCCTTAACAGTAAAGAATCCTCTTCTATGTTGGTGGAAAAACCTTTTCTCCTCCAGACGCAGAGAATGCCCCCTTGTGACCGTCACCTTCCTTCGTATAAACAGATCCTTGGAGAGATATTTGTATTGTCCCCCTATATACTTATACATGGTTATTAGATCACCCCTCAGTCGTCTTTTTTCTAGACTAAATAATCCTAATTTTGCTAATCTCTCTGGGTATTGTAGTTCCCCCATCCCCTTTATTAATTTTGTTGTCCTCCTTTGTACCCGCTTTAGTTCCATTTTATCATTATATCCTCTTGTTAGAGCATGTCTTTAGTGCCACTAGTGGAATTATAACTTGTAAGCGCATCCACTGGTCAACTGAAAATGCTGACAGGCTGACTCTTATAAAGATGAACAAGGGCTGGATTGGGCCAGACTTTGGTACACCACCGCATGATAACAGTGAATCCTAACCTCAAATCCAGTGTCTTTTTTTGGGAGGTATATTCCCATGCACCTCTTCACACCCACACATGGGTATACGCTTAATGATTTTCGCTATTTGCTGTTATCTTACTCCTTCTCCTCAATGTGTACCAAATAAATAATGTGAAGTAGGTTTTCCTGTGACCATTCAGTACGTGGGTTCAAAGGCTTATTGAGGTGCTTGTAACTTTGGTGCAGGGCATGCCTTGCATTCAATGCATAGGCAAACAGTATGGGAGTACCAAATGAATAATGTGAAGTGGGTTTTCCTGTGGCCATCCAGTACATGTGTTCAAAGGCTTATTGGGATGCATGTAACTTTGGTGAAGGGCAGGCCTTGCATTCAATGCATAAGCAAACACTATGCCAGTACCAAATAAATAAGAATGGTAACTTTGGCTTAATGTGGTCATCCAGTACGTGTGTTCAAAGGCTTATTGGGGTGCATGTAACTTTGGTGCACGGCAGGCCTTGCATTCAATGTATAAGCAAACAGTATGGGAGTACCAAGTGAAATATGTGAACTTGGTTTTCCTGTGGCCATCCAGTACATTGCTTCAAAGACTTATTGAGGTGCACGTAACTTTCGTGCAGGGCAGGCCTTGCATTCAATGCATAGGTAAACAGTATGCCAGTACCAAATAAATAAGTATGGGAACTTTGGCTTAATGTGTCAATCCAGTACGTTTGTTAAAAGGCTTATTGGGGTGCATGTAACTTTGGTGCAGGACAGGTCTAGCATTCAATACATAAGCAAACGGTATGGGAGTACCAAATGAATAATGTGAACTTGGTTTTCCTGTGGCCATCCAGTACGTTGCTTCAAAGGCTTATTGGGGTTCATGTAACTTTGGTGCAGGGCAGGCATTGCATTCAATGCATAAATAAACAGTGTGGGAGTACCAAATGATTAATGTGAACTTGGTTTTCATGTGGCCATCCAGTTCGTGGGTTCAAAAGCTTATTGGAGTGTCTGTAGCTTTGGTGCAGGGCAGGCCTTCCATTCACCTCATGGGCAAACTCTATGGGAGTAAAAAAATAAGCATAATGAGAAGTTTGGTTTTATGTGGCCATCCAGAACGTCTGTGTTTTGGGTTATTGTGGTGCTTCCAAATTTGGAGCAGGTCTTGTATTCACTTCATTGGCAAACTTTATGGGAGTCCAAAATTCATAATAATGGGAACTTTGGTTTCATGTAGCTATCCAGTACGTCAGTTCAAACGTTTATTGGGGTGCATGTAACTTTGGGGCAAGGCATTCCTTGCATTTAATGCATAGGCAAACACTATGGGAGACCCATTTTCTTATAATGGGAACATTTTTTCATAAGGCCCTCCTGTACACCTTGTCAAAGGGGTATTGGGATGCGTCCTAATTTTTGGCAGCCCAGCCACTCCCTGCATAGGCAATAACAGTATAGGAGACCCACTGTTTAATAATGGCCCATTAGGAATATTAATGCTGCCTGATGGCCCTATAAAAATAGGATTTGTGACTTTCAGGGTCCCTCCTTCATAAATGAAACAGGATGTGTCTGATGATGTGTCACACACCATATGGCCAGCTAAGGTTGTTAAATGTTAAAATGACATTTTCCAGTGAATGCATTTTTATTGGTTGAAAGCAATGGTAAAGTTGAAAAACACATCAAAAACGCTACGTGTGAAAACAGCCCTAGTGGTGGAGGTACATTTTTTAGGGGGGTTATTTCTTTTGCCTTACATACAAATTATTTCCCTGGAAAGGATGTTCCTTAACATATTTTCCAGGAAAATCCATTTTGGTTTAGTTTCTGTATGTTTTAATGTGCGCTTGTAAAAGTGGCGTAACACTCTGGCAACATTGTTCACAGCAGTGACCTATTAGTCAGAAATGCTTCCAGGGGAATTCCCCATGATGTTCCCATGTCATTTGAGCACTGCTCCCATTGATTTCAGATGTTTTAAGACATTAAAAGGACCTGTTGGGGATCATGGCAAAACTGCTCGGTTTTCCCATAGACTTACGTTGGGCTCGTTGCTTAGGTCGAGCACCCGAGCATTCCAATTTGCTCAACCCAAGCAACGAGCACCCGAGCATTTTAGTGCATGCTCACCAATACATTTAACTTTTAATAAGAAAGAAATGAAAAAAGTATCAATAACCAATGTTGTGGTTGTGTGGTTAGAGCAACTATGCAAAGTAAGCATGTTATTTACAGCAAAATGATAGTAAAGTAAAAAAAAAGTTGAAATATTTTACAATATGTCTCATTTTGAAATATGTTACAATATGTCTCATTTTGTCATCTTTAGCTCAACTCACTAGCAGAAGACAAATTGGCTGCACAAGCTCTAGAAGCATACATGATTGTGATAATACAGAATTGTTCATCTTACAGAAAATTTCTCAATTTCATATCAACTTCCCTAGCAAGCATAGTTATCCTGGAAAGTTCACAAAACAGAGTAACATTTAAAAATGTGCCAGCATTAAAAGTAATATGTGAATCTGCTCATCTAAAAGGAAACATGTCATCAGAAAGCAACCTATTGTTTAAATTAGGTTTTTGTATTACATATATCCTTAAAAAAAGAATTAAAAAAGTGTATTTTTTATTCATAGATAAACAGAGTACACAAGACCATAGGGTGATGCCTTTATAAAAAGATATATTAAAACCAGATAGTCTACTCACCTGAGCGAGTTGTGTAGGCACTATTCCTATGAAAGCTCAATAATGGTTGCCATGGCTGGGGGGATGAACTCCACCAGGATAATTGAAGGAGAAGACAAATCCAATATATAAAGAAGCATTTTTTATACCACAACGCTTTTCCACATAGGACTGGCGTCTTCCTCAAGTGTAAAAACCAACTGTACTGCTTTTACAGTTTAGAAAGATGCCAATCCGGCATGGAAACATGTTGTGGAATAACAATCACTTCCTTATACATCGGATCAAGGAACATCAATTTGATTAGTGTAGGCCAACACTGTAGATTGTCTTTTCCTTCATATCTCAATTTGTATTTAAAAACAAAATTTGTATTATTGCAATTTTCACACTGGTGACAGGGGCTGTTATTATTCTTAATATCATGCTTCTTAAGGTACTGTCACACTTAGCGATGTACCAATGATCCCGACCAGCGATATGACGCGGTCAGGATCGCTGGTACATCGCTAAGTGGTCGCTAGTGAGCTGCCACACAGGCAGATCTCACCAGCGACATCGCTGGGGACTGGGGTCGCTACTTACCTGTCACACTAGGCGATCCTGCGTCCTCCCGCTCGGCTCCACGCTCGTCGCTCGTCGTCACAGCAGGAAGCGCCGCAGGAAGCTGACGACGAGAAACAGTCCAGCCTGTTCTCGCGCGATCAGCGATAATCAGCGGGGGAGCGGGTTGTAGGTAAGTATCAGACCCAGCGATATCGCTAGCAATATCGCTATAACGTCAAAAGTTATAGCGATATTGCTAGCGATATCTCTTAGTGTGACAGGCCCTTTATGCTTTCTGGAAGAGTTTTCAGCAGACTTTATCACCAGACACATAGTTACTGCTAACTCTGAATCTATCATTTACAATAAGTGATGTCACAGCTGGCACTACATGTCCTCCCACCCCCTTTACAATGACTGTCTCACTATTTAAATACTTAAATACAAAAGATATGGTCTGATTTAGTATATTGCTGATGGATTGTGGATTTCTGAAACATTGGGAAGCTAAAATAGGAAATTTAAATTAGACCAATTGGCACTGTGGAAATTACAAGATTTATAATTTTAGCTTAATGCAGATTGCGATATAGAAAAGAAAACATTGCAAAAGAAATCATTTAACGCAATAGACATGATTTAAGCTATAAGTAAAGGCCCCGTTACATTTAGCGATGCACCAGAGATCCCGGCCACGATATGACCCAGTCAGGATCGCTGGTGAATTGCTAAATGGTCACTAGTGAGCTGCCAAGTAGGCAGATCTCACTAGTGATGCAGCAGCGGTCGGCAGTTGTACTTACCTGTCAGACGCGGCGAGGGTGACGTCTTCCGCCCGCGTCCATGGCTCACTCGTCGGCACCAGCAGGAAGCCGACGACGAGAAATGGACTAGGCCGATCTCGTGCGATCTGTGATAACCAGCGGGGGGCTGGTCGGAGGTGAGTATCACATGTAGCGATATCGCTAGCAATAACGCTGCTGCATCACAAAATCGGTGACGCTTTAGCGATATTGCTAGCGATATCGCTATGTGTAACAGGCCCTTAAGACACATTCCGTTTAAAATGTCATTTTGTGTTTGTTAATTGTAAATGGTTATCAGGAGCTTCTGAAATAACCTGTAAACATACAGCGGTTGCAAAACCCCCATTGGCTTTTTACCTATTTTATTACAACCTGTGCTCTAATATTTTTGTAGTCTGATTTGTGTGCGATGCATCAACACTAAATAAACTAAGTTAGTGAAGTGAGAAAAATATACTGTGAAGGAAATAAGTATTTGATCCCTTGCTGATTTTGTAAGTTTGCCCACTGACAAAGACATGAACAGTCTATATTTTTAAGGGTAGGTTAATTTTAACATTGAGAGATATTGAGAGACAGAATATCAAAAATAAAATCCAGAAAATCGCAGTGTATAAGTTATATAAATATATTTGCATTTTGCAGTGAGAAATAAGTATTTGATCCCCTACCAACCATTAAGAGTTCTGGCTCCTACAGACCAGTTAGATGCTCTTAATCAACTTGTTACCTGCATTAAAGACAGCTGTCTTATATAGTCACCTTTAACATAGATTCCTGTCCACAGACTCAATTAATCAGTCAGATTCTAATCTCTACAACATGGGCAAGACCAAAGAGCTTTCTAAGGATGTCAGGGACAAGACCATAGACCTGCACAAAGCATACGTAAGACGCTGGGTGGGAAGGAGACAACTGTTGGTGCAACAGCAAGAAAATGGAAGAAATACAAAATGATTGTCAGTCGACATTGATCTGGAGCACCATGCAAAATCTCACTTTTTGGAGTATCCTTGAACATGAGGAAGGTAAGGGAATAGCCTAAAACTACACAGAGGGAACTTGTTATTGATCTCAAGGCAGCTGGAAACACAGTCACCAAGAAAACCATTGGTAACACATTACGCTGTAAAGGTTTAAAATCCTGCAGTGCCTGCGAGATCCCCTTGCTTAAAAAGGCACATGTGCAGGCCCATCTTAACTTTACAAATGAACACCTGGATGATTCTGAGAGTGATTGGGAGAAGGTGCTGGGGTCTGATGAGACAAAAATTGAGCTCTTTGGCATTAACTAAACTTGCTGTGTTTGGAGGAAGAGAAATGCTGCCTATGACCTAAAGAACACAGTCCCACTGTCAAGCATGGAGATGAAAACATTATGTTATGGGTTGGCTTTTTTTCTATGCCAAGGGTACAGGACTACTTCACCGCATCAGTGGGAGAATGGATGGAGCCATTTACCATAAAATCCTGAGTGACAACCTCCTTCCCTTTGCCAGGACATTAAAAATGGGTTGTGGCTAGGTCTTCCAGCAAGATAATGACCCAAAACACAGCCAAGGCAACAAAGGAGTGACTCAAAAAGAAGCACATTAAGGTCATGGAGTGGCCTAGCCAGTCTCCAGACCTTAATCCCATAGAAAACTTATGGAGAGAGATGAAGCTCCGAGTTGCCAAGTGACAGCCTCAAAACATTTAGAGATGATCTGCAAAGAGGAGTGGACCAAAATTCCTCCTGACATTTGCGCAAACCTCATCATCAACTACAAAAAAAAAAAAGTGTCTGACTGCTGTGCTTGCCAACAAGGGTTTTTGCCACCAAGTATTAAGTCTTATTTGCCAGAGGGATCAAATACTTATTTCTCACTGCAAAATGCATATAAATGTATATAATTTATACAATGTGACTCTCTGGATTTTATTTTTGATATTCTATCTCTCAATGTTTAAATTAACCTACTCTTAAAATTATAAAAACCAACACAGAGAAAAAGTCCTCCAAAAAATACATTTAAAAGCAATTTTTCTTTATTGAACCATGTCACAAGTTAGAAAAAGGGAAATTCACATACAAGGTACATACAGTGCAGACATTGAGCAGGAGAACAAGTTCAGCCCACAATGGAAATAAATAGAAAAAATTATTTTCTGTATAGTAAATAGCAACATGCACATAAATAAACTAACTTTTTTAAGAATATATAAGGGCTAAAGCGAATCCTAAAGGACAATGATTGGAGTATTAAATATACACAAGCTCACAAAACAATATGGGCCTAATTTATGGAAGGAATTAATTTATCATAGATAATATAGCAACAATTTAAATGAAAATTTCTTTATATACCATGGTAAGTCATTAGAGTTAGAGTAAGAGTAAACACAATTGTAAGGAGCTAAAAATTAGGCATATTTACCCCAAGTCCAGACTGCTACAATGTACCCCTTGACGCGCGTTCCGGTATCTTCCACAGAAGGGTGCGCACGTTGAAAAACAATTGAAATTCCAGGATGTGAGAAGCAAAACACAGAAAATGACAGTGATTGGTGACATTTAGGTAAATGTCTGCCTTTAAACATTTCAACATTTATTAAACTCACAAGATAAATTAGAAAAACAAGATATTTTCACAATGTAATTCATTTCCATCAATAAATTACAGTCTTTTACATATTTGTCTATTCTAAATACTTCTGTATATCAAAACCAATAATTATTTTGACAACTGCTATTCTCAACAAACATTGCAAGTAGACTGATACAGTGTGTATTCATTTTTCTATGCCTTATCTCTGACAATATTGTTAATGTTAATGAGCAGGGATGTAGAATCCCTTTAAGGGTATGTGTACACATTGAGGATTTACTGCGGATCTGCTGCAGAATTCCTAGTGATTTACAATGCAATGTAAATCTATGGAAAAAAAATGCTGTGCACATGCTGCGGAAAAATCCGTGCGGAAACGCAGCAGTTTATTTTATGCAGCATGTCAATTCATTGTATGGATTCCGCAGCGTTTTTACACCCATTCCATTATAGGAATCCACAGGTGTAAAAACACAGATGAAATGTGCACAAAATCCACACTTAATCCGCAGGAAATCCGCAGGAAAAACGTGCGGATTTTGACTTGCGGATTCTGCCAAAAATAGCAGATTCCGCACGGAAAATTCCACACACAAATCCGCAACGTGTGCCCATACCCTTAGGCTTTATGGATTAATCTATAATATGAATCGACACCTAACTCCATGTGACACAGATTCATAATTAGATTTTCATTTCGTTTTATAGGCATTTTTTATTCCTTGAACGAAACTGTGACATAGCGTGAATGTGAATGCTGCTGTTGGAAAAAATGTAGTATGCTCGATTTGGTTTCATTTGGTAATACCATTGTTCACTCATAAAGTAGAGGGTACTATTTGCAGTTTATATTGTCTAATAATGCTCTTCATCTTTTGTATTACAAAATTGTGATGTGTGGATATTAAAGTAACATTGAGACTAGAGATGAGTGAATCTGATGAGATTTGAGTTTGCCAAAATGCAGAGTTTACTGGTAAATTTGATTAGCAGCAAACTTAAAAAGAATCTGTCACCACATTTGACCTATCTAAACTATTAGTATGGCATACAGGTTATGGAATGCTGGAAAAAGTCTTGCCTGTGTGTCTCATATCAGTTGCCTTGTCGTTGAGAAACAGTCTTTTATCAATTTATGTAAATTACCTCTTCCAGGCCTTGGGGAGCATGTTGCTTGGAAGATAACTCTGCTTCCAGAGCTTATTTTACATGAAGGGGAGATACCAGTGTAAGACAAGTAACTAGCACACTACAGGAGAAATTAAATGTATCTTCTTGCAAACATAATTCCTGCTTCTCTCTGAGCTCTGCTGTATTGTAACAATATTGCAGCAATGTCTGTCTGTAACCTGGAATCTGAAGAGGAGCGGAACCTGCAGATGTGTCAGTTATAATCACACACAGCTGTACAGTGAGCTCAGGAGAGCAGAGAGTGGCCATTACACATCACACTGGTAACTCCCACTTCTCTGTAAAATAAGTTATAGACGCAATGCTAACTTCCATGCAGCATCCTCCCCATAGCATGGAAGAGGTAATTTACTTCAAGTGATAAAAGATGATTTCTCAACAGCAAGGCATCTGATTTGAGGCATACAGACCTCAATTAGAGTTGAGCGAAAAGGGTCGGTCAAAATCATAAGTCGACGAATTTCGCTGAAGTCGGGTTTCATGAAATGAAACCCGACCATAGCGTGAGGTCGGCCATGAGGTCGGTGACCAGAGTGCCAAAGTCGCATTTCAAATGATGCTTCCAGCGCCCTTTTTCAGCCAATGATGGAGGATGCACACTGTGGGCAACGCAATGACATGGGCATCTGTCACCACCATCTTTGCGAAGGGCATGCAAGTGATTGGCTTGCTTTGTGTGGCGTCACAGGGGCGATAAAAGGGCGTGCATGCCGACCGCCATCTTACTTCTGCCGATATTAGCATTAGGGAGAGGTTGCAGCTGCTGATTCTGAATAAGGGAGAGCGTTAGGCAGGGAAGAAGAACAAAAAAACTGCTTCTGCTGTTAGCGATTTCCACTGTACAACACAAAAGTTTGTGTGCAGTGACAGGGGAGGCTATATTTTTTGTGCATCAGCTCTGTTGGTTATTAGGTTGCCTTATAAGGCTCCCTGATAGCTGCATTGCTGTTTGCACACTGCTGTGCAAACTGATTTTTTAAACGCAAAAATACTTTTCTTCCTCTTTTCTGCACATTTACCAAATGTTCATTTTTCCACACTTTTGTGTGCAGCAGTCCTGCTTATTAGGATGCCTGCAGGCATACTTGGACTGAGAGCATTATTGTCAGCCTTCTAAAATCTCTAGGGAGATTGAAATTCTCCCCAATACTATATACACCTTGTACTTTGTCATACAACAGCCAATTTCAGCCTGTTAAATTGAGGTGTAATCTATAGTGGGCCTGAGATAATAGTTCAGCCTTCTAAAATCTCTAGGGAGATTCCAATTCTCCCCAATACGATATACACCTTGTACTTTGTCATACAACAGCCAATTTCAGCCTGATAAATTGAGGTGTAATCTAGAGTGGGCCTGAGATAATAGTTCAGCCTCCTAAATTCTCTAGGGAGATTTAAATTCTCCATAATACTATATACACCTTGTACCTTGTTTTACAGTACCATATAGCTGGTGGTATTTTGGGTACATTTTTCCAAATATGAGGAAGTATGGTGGAAGAGGCTGTGGAAGTGGGCGTTGATTGTCAGCTGGTACTGATGGTGGTGGGGGTGGTGGTGCATCTGCTTGTAGTGGCAAAAGCACAATAGCACCTAAGGCAGGAGGTGTTGAGCCTGTGTCATCGTCTGGCTCCACAAGGCCTCGAAGGCTCCCTTTTCTGGGAGTAGGTAAACCGCTTTTAAAGCCGGAGCTTCAGGAACAAGTTTTGGCTTACATTGCTGACACAACCTGCAGCTTTATCGCCTCCTCTTATGAAGTTTCAAAAAATATAAGCACTGAGTCGTCAGTGGAGGCTCCTGGTCAAGAACAACACCTTTCCTTGTGACCTTCACCCCTACCAAAAGTGAAGGATGCGGCAGGCCACACTACAGATTACTCCATGGAGCTCTTTTCACATTCCATGCCTGGGTTATCAAGTCAAATCGTGAATTCCCCAGTCCAAGATGAATCGGACATAGAGTGCACTGATGCACAGCCACTGCTAGATTATTCTGCTGGTACATCCACTCAGAGCACTACATTGTCCTCGCAGTGTACTGAGCCAGAATCTGACCCTGATGAAACTCAGGTGCCTCTTCCTGCATACTATACCACCTTACATGGTGACACAGAGGAAGGTGCACATGAAATTGAAGAGGAGGTGATGGATGACCCAGTTGCTGACCCAGATTGGCATCCACTGGGGGAAGAGGGTGCCGCTGTCAATAGCTCAGAAGAGGAGGAGGAGAATCCACAGCAGGCATCGACATCGCAACAGCTGTTATCTGGCAGGCCCGTAGCAGGCCAAAAATGGTTTACAAAAACCCAAAGAGTTGCAGGACAGCTTGGCCAGATGTTCAAACTAGCACAGCGTGCAAGGCCTCAAAATGTCTTCCATAGTAGGAAGAGTGCAGTGTGGCACTTTTTTGAACAAAATTCTAATGATCAGGCAAAGATTAACTCTAAGAAGTGCGCAAAGAACTTTAGACGAGGGAAAAATCTGAGAAATTTGAATACCAGGTGCATGCTTAGACATTTGACCACCATGCACTTGCAAGCGTGGACGGACTACCACACCTCACGTACCACATGTGCACCTGCTCCGAATGAAGGTAGTCAGCAACACTACATCGTTTCCCCCACTGTAAGCCCACCGGTTAGCACACCACCAGCAGCAAATGTTGAGGTGTCGTCGCAAGTCCAAAGCAGTCAGGAAATCGCAACATTATTGCTACGAAAGACTGAATCTAGGCCATCAGCAAGACCACCAACACCATCACCATCACCAACCCTCCCTCAGTCCACCATGTCCACAGCTAGTTCCACCATATGCAGCTCCCAGGTCCAGCTCACCCTACCAGAGACTCTCAGCAGGACAATAAAGTACTCATCCTCTCATCCGCATACACAGTGTTTGAACGCCCACATTGCCAAACTAATCTCGTTATAGATGATGCCCTACCGGTTGGTTGAAAGCGAAGCTTTCCGCGAGGTCATGGCCTACGCAGTACCACGCTATGACCTACCCAGTCGGCACTTCTTTTCTCAAAAAGCCATCCCAGCCCTCCACCTGCATGTGAAAGACTGCATTGTCCATGCACTCAAGCAATCAGTGAGTGGAAAGGTGCACCTCACAATAGATGCATGGTCCAGTAGGCATGGTCAGGGCCGTTACGTGTCCATCACTGCGCACTGGGTTAATGTGGAGGATGCAGGGTCCACAGGGGACAGCGGCGGTGGGACAGTGCTGCCTAGCCCACGGTATAGGAAACAGTTGGCTGTAGGCGGTCGACCCTCCTTCTCCTCCTCCAGAAGCGAAAGCTCATCCCCAGAGCACAGTCGCACGAGCACTCCATCCCCAGCTGCCAGTGTTGCACACGAGGTGTCCCACTATCAAACAGCTTGTGGTAAGTGTCAGCAGGCTGTGTTGAAGATGATTTGTTTGGGCGACAACAGACACACCACGGAGGTACTGGCCGACTACTTGCAGCAACAAACTGAGTCATGGCTGGGCATTCTACATCTTGAGGCAGGCAAGGTAGTTAGTGAGAGCGACCGAAATTTTGTGCCAGCCATAGCCCTTTCAAAACTCAGACACATACCTTGCCTGGCTCACACCTTGAATCTGGTGGTGCAGTGCTTCCTCAATAATTATCTGGAGTTAACAACCTTGCTCCATAAGGTGCAAAGACTGTGCTAGCACATCTGCCGGTCGCCCGTACACTCCAGTCGTATGCAGAAGCTGCAGCGATTGCTCCACCTTCCCAAGCACCGCCTCATTATCGACGTTGCAACAAGGTGGAACTCCACCCTGCACATGGTTCAGAGGCTGGGCGAACAGAGGCAGGCTGTAATGCATTTGTGGGAGGATACACAGGCAGGCAGTTTGCAGGCAGACATGGAGTTGTCTGGTGTGCAGTGGTCGAAGCTGAAAGACCTCTGTAAAGTCCTTCAGTGTTTTGAGGAATGCACACGGCTGGTAAGCCCAGACGATTCCATCACAAGCATGAGCATCCCACTTATGCGTCTGCTCATGCAAACTTTGACGCACATTAAGGAGCAGGCGTCTGCAGCCGAGGAGGAAGAGGAGGAGGGAAGCCTTGATGACAGTCAGCCATTGTCTGCTCAGGGAACTGTCCTGGACGAGGTGGAGGAAGGAGAGGAAGAAGAGGAGGAGGAGGATGATGGGGATGATTATATAGGGGAGGAGGATGCTTCTCAGGGGGCAAGAGAAAATGTTGGCGTGGCAAGGTCAGGTACAGGGTTTGTGCGTGACTGGAGGAATGTTGTTTTGCCAGAAAGTGCTCCTCCACCCAGAACTCGCAGTGCATCATTGACACGTGGAACATTGGCCCACATGTGTGATTATGCCTTGCAGATCCTAAAAAGGGACCCCCGCATTGCCAAAATGATGAACGATGAAGACTACTGGTTGGCCAGCATCCTGGATCCACGCTATAAAGGCAAATTCCAAAACATCACGCCACAGGTAGAGATGAGCGACTTTGCCGTTTTTGGGGTCGAGTCGGGTTTCACAAAACCCGACATTCACAAAAGTCGGGTCGAACGAAATCGGTAGATTATTGTGAAAAGTCGAAGTCCGACTGAAACACGAAACCCAATGTAAGTCAATGGGGAAGAAAAGTAGGCAGTGAGAGGAGGACAAGAAACACACCTACAGTGCCCATTTTAATGCCAAAAACATCAATTCTTATTCCTTAAGCTTGTCAACCTTAATTTACTTTATAATAATGGTTAGGCATTGAAGGTAGTGCTGGCTCTAGATTTTGTGGGCCCAGGGCCAAAGAGTGTCACTGGGCTCCTTTAACACATGACACAATTCATAATCCTTGGATACGGCAGAGAAATATCGGTACAGTACAATGAAAAATACTTAAATTCTTACATGACAGGACTGATATCCATTTTAAATTCTCCAATAGCTCCAAAAACAGACAGTATATTCATCCATACAGTATTATGGCCACCACATAGTGCGCCATACAAAGTAATGAGGCCCATATATTTCTCCATACAGAATTATTGGTCCCATATAATGATCCATACAGTATATGATGAGCTCCACATAATGCTACAGTATATGTTGGTCCCCATGGATGAAGCTCCAGTGCCTTATGGACACAAATAATGCTCCATATATAGTGGGCCCAATTTCTAATGCTCCAGTGTATAATGGGCCCTGTAAATGCTGCTCCAGTGACTGATGTCCACCTTTGGAATGCTCCAGTGTATGGTGGGCCCCAGATATCATTCTCCAGAGTATCATGCTCCCCAAAAATTGCTCCGAACCTTTAAAACAATTAAATAAGTCTCCTCGCTAGGGAATCCCTGTACTCTGGACACCTCATCATCCCCATCTTCCATCTCTCTGCACTTGGACTGTTTAGGCAGAGGGCATACAGACGTGATGTCATCGCGCTCTTTGACCAGAAAGTCACTGTCAGGAAAAGTGTTTGGTTTCCGGGGGCAGTATGGTTGCAAAGCTGAACCTTAAAGGAATGTCCAGAAGGGCACCACCAGGAGTGGAGCCTGCAGCTTAATTGGACTCAACACGGGCAACCTCAACCATGCCATCCACAAAAAAGCTGCACAGATTGCAAGCTTAATTCTGTTAACGAACAAGACTCAGGCATGCCCCCGCGGTCCGCGTCCAGCTTACTAGAGGGACACGCAAGGCTCTGGCACGCGAGATCGGCCAATAACAGGTCTGTCATGCCCTTACATGTCCGGGGCTGCACGCATGCTGCAATGAAAGGACCAGCGTATATCGCTTACAGGTGCGGATAACACGCTGAACCCCGTTAGTGATGGGGATCTGGGATTACAATTCTTCCCTGCGAACAAGCTTTTCCCAGTAAGTGCAGGTCAACCGGAATTCCGGAATTAGGCCTAAACGGCATTCCAGAAAGAATGTGAAAAAATTAAATGTCCAAACCACAGGTGCTGTAGCATGCTTAACAGCTGGGCTCCTCTGCTGAGTAGCACACAGTTCTTACATGAACAGGAGGGATAGCTTGGTTCACGGGTGGCCAACTCGCTGAGTAGCATACACAGGTACTAGGCCCAAAGTATTAAGTGGTGTAAATGCAGTCAAAAACTGGTTCTTTCATAAACAGGCGGCATAGCTCAGTTCATGAGTGGGCTCCTCTTCTGAGTAGCAGACACAGTTACTAGGCCCAAAAGGATTTTCAGGACAATATGCGGTAAAAAATTATTAGAAACACACATGGTGTTGCTCCTCAGGTGTACTACACCGCTGGCTACCAGACACCGCTACTATGCCCTAAAACTGTCTATTATCATTGAAAATCATTATTAATATGAAAAAAAAGATACGCTTTTGTTTAACGAAACATTCTCGAATGGAAACGCGAATAGCCGAATTTCAATCAAAGTGTTGTAGTTCGACGAACGGATCTAACACCGCCCAAAACAGCTAGAATTTGAAGTAGGCCAACAGTTCCACTCAAACACCACCCATCTGTTATCAGGAGGCAGACTCAGACAGTCTCAGGCACAGTATGGATTCGAAAAGATAGTAGAAAGTTGAGAAAGGGTACAATGTCACAGGTATATATAGCATAGTTTAAACATTTTAAAATCTCCGTGTTTATTTCCGGAGTACGACAAAGACACTCACAGCCTCAGTATGGATTAGACAACAATCTAAAAAGTAGAAAAAAGGAAATGTTTTTGAAGCGTACACCAGTATACACTGTTGGGGTATTTTTCAATCTTCATATATATTTCTGTCTCAGTAAGACAGTCCAGACTTTCCGCAAGAGGAAACGAGATGGATAAAAGTACAGACATAAAGTCGAGTGATTGCAGAAATTTAGGAATTACTAATCAGGGGAAAAACTCCCAGGGGAATTCTCAGAGGCGATGCTGACCCTCAATTACTTTGTGTGTGGAGACAGCGAAAACAGTTATTTGTGAAGAAAGGGTTGCTGTATCGCAGTACCGTTGATCCCATCACCGTTACACATCTCCATCAAATTTTGATCACAGTGAGAGATGTAGACATGGTCCTCACTGCCTATCATGATCTGTCAGGTAACTTTGGAGTGCAAAAGACAGAAGCCACGTGCTGTAGGCGATTCTATTGGACTGGCATGAGAGGGCACATTTAAAAATGTGGGCAGGAATGTCACACGTCTGTGAGTAGGAAAACTGTGAAAGCTGATGAAAAACCCCCACTGCATCTCATTCTGAGTCGACGTCCATAAGAAATGGAAGCCATTGATCATCTGAAGCTAGAGCCCGGCCAGCAGGACATGGCATAGCTACGTGTTAACCATCATCTATCAGTTCACCAAATTTGTACTGGCAGTCCCAGGGAAGAATTTGACAGCCCAGACAACACAGCGGAGGAGCAGGGAGAGGTAAATATTGCAAATGCTGGGGCCCTGCCCAAGCAAGGGGGGCCCACTCGTGGGCGTCGGTACTGGCACTGGGCCCCTCATAGTACGCCGGTGTGTCTGACGTCGGGTGTGCACCCCCACCGTCAGAGACACTTGATTGCACTGTGAGGGACCCTGTGCCAGTGCCGGCACCCTAGTGCACGGTTGCGTGCACTAGGTGGTGACCCCGGCCATGGGGGGAAGAGGCAGCCCAGTTAGGGAGGTTTAAAAAATGGCATATGTTCATGTTGGACATTCAGCAGCTGCAAATGGAGGAATTAGAGAAGTCCGAGGAAGAGAGGACAAAAGCGAGCCATTTTTCTGGCAACCTATGTGTCATCAGGGGAAGGTGGGACAAAATCCTTTGAAACCCGTGCATAGTTCATTTTAATGAAGGTTAGATCATCAACATTTTGGGTCAACAGACGGGTCCTTTTTTCTGTTAGGATTGAGCCAGCAGCACTGAAGACTCTTTCCAATAGCACACTAGCAGCAGGGCAAGCAAGCTCCTGTTAGGCATATTGTGCCAATTCCGGCCAGGCGTCCAGTTTAGAGGCCCAATAGTCAAAGGGGAATGACTTGGAGGGAGAACATTGATATGGGACGAGAAGTAGTTTGTAACCATAGTTGACAACTGCTGTCTCCTGTCACTTTCAATCGATGCAGTATTACCAGTCGTGTGAGCGGGACTTGAAAAATCAGTCCACAACATGGTCATGAAACCTCTGTCTCCAATGCCACTTCTGATTTGTGCACCACAAACACCTCTTCCATTTTGCCCCCTACGGCTCGTTGGAGAACCATCACCGCTGCTGTGTGCTGGGAATGCCTCAAACAAAAGGTTTACCAGAGATGCTTGTTTGTTAGACAATATTAGGTCAAGGTTCTCCTGTGGCATGATGTTTTGGAATTTGCCTTTATAGCGTGGATCCAGGATGCTGGCCAACCAACAGTCATCATCGCTCATCATTTTGGCAATGCGGGGGTCCCTTTTTAGGATCTGCAAGGCATAATCTGACATGTGGGCCAATGTTCCAGGTGTCAATGGTGCACTGCAAGTGCTGGGTGGAGGAGCACTTTCTGGCAAATCCACATCCCTACAGTCATGCACAAACCCTGTACCATACCTTGCCATGCCAACATTTTCTCTTGCCCCATGAGAAGCATCCTCCTCCCCTACATAATCATCCCCATCATCATCCTCCTCCTCCTCTTCCTCTTCTTCCTCCACTTTGTCCAGGAGAGGTCCCAGAGCAGACAATGACTGACTGTCATCAAGGCTTCCCTCCTCCTCTTCCTCATCCTCCTTGGCTGCAGACGCCTGCTCCTTAATGTGCATCAAAGTTTGCATGAGCAGACGCATAAGTGGTATGCTCATGCTTATGATGGCGTCGTCTGCGCTTACAAGTCATGTGCATTACTCAATACACTGAAGGACTTTACAGAGGTCTTTCAGCTTCGACCACTGCACACCAGACAACTCCATGTCTGCCCTCAAAGTGCCTGGCCGTGTATCCTCCCACAAATGCATTACAGCCTGCCTCTGTTCGCACAGTCTCTCAACCATGTGCAGGGTGGAGTTCCACCTTGTTGCAATGTCGATAATTAGGCGGTGCTTGGGAAGTTGGAGCAATCGCTGCAGCTTCTGCATATGACTGGAGTGTACGGGCGACCGGCGATGTGCGAGCACAGTCTTCGGACCTTCTGGAGCAGGCCTGTTAACTCCAGATAATTATTGAGGAAGCACTGCCCCACCAGGATCAAGGTATTAGCCAGGCAAGGTCTGTGTCTGAGTTTTGAAAGGGCTATGGCTGCCAAAAAATTCCGGCCGTTATCACTAACTACCTTGCCTCCCTCAAGATGTAGACTGCCCAACCATGACTCAGTTTGTCGCTGCAAGTAGTCGGCCAGTACCTCCGCGGTGTGTCTGTTGTCACCCAAACACATCATCTTCAACACAGCCTGCTGACACTTACCACTAGCTGTTCGATAGTGGGACACCGAGTGTGCAACACTGGCAGCTGCGGATGGAGTGCTCGTGCGACTGCGCTCTGTGGATGAGCTTTCGCTTCTGGAGGAGGAGGGTCAAATGCCTACAGCCAACTGTTTCCTATACCGTGAGCTAGGCAACACTGTCCCACCGCCGCTGTCCCCTGTGGACCCTGCATCCACCACATTAACCCAGTGTGCAGTGATGGACACGTAACGGCCCTGGCCATGCCTACTGGACCATGCATCTGTTGTGAGGTGCACCTTTCCACTCACTGATTGCTTGAGTGCATGAACAATGCGGTCTTTCATATGAAGGTGGAGGGCTGGGATGGCTTTGCGAGAAAAGAAGTGCTGACTGGGTAGGTCATAGTGTGGTACTGCGTAGGCCATGAGTTTGCGGAAAGCTTCGCTTTCAACCAAGCGGAAAGGCATCATCTCTAACGAGATTAGTTTGGCAATGTGGGCGGTCAAAGCCTGTGTACGCGGATGAGAGGATGAGTACTTTCTTGTCCTAGTCATAGTCTCTGGTAGGGTGAGCTGGACTTAAGAGCTGCATATGGTGGAACTAGCAGTGGACATGGTAGACTGAGAGAGGGTTGATGATGGTGATGGAGTTGGTGTTCTTTCTGATGGCCTAGATTCAGTCTTTTGTAGCAATAACATTGTGATTCCCTTAATGCTTTGGCCTTGCAACAACACCTCAATATTTGCTGCTGGTGGTGTGCTAACCGGGGGGCTTACAGTGGGGGAAATGATGTAGCTTTGCTGACTACCTTCATTTTGAGCAGTTGCACATGTGGTACGTGAGGTTTGGTAGTCCGTCCATGCTTGCAAGTGCATGGTGCTTAAATGTCTAAGCATGCAACTGGTATTCAAATATCTAAGATTTGTCCCTCGGCTAAAGGTCTTAGCGCACTTCTTACAGATAACCTTTGCCTGATCACTAGGATTTTGTTAAAAAAAGTGCCACACTGCACTCTTCCTACTATGGAAGACATTTTGAGGCCTTGCACGCTGTGCTAATTTGACAGTCTGGCCTAGCTGTCCTGCAACTCTTTTGGTTTTTGTAGCCTGTTGTTGGACTGCTCCGGGCCTGCCAGATAACAGCTGTTTCGATGTCGATGCCTGCTGCGGATCCTCCTCCTCCTCTTCTGAGCGATTGGCAGCGGCACCCTCTTCCCCCAATGAATGCCAATCTGGGTCAGCAACTGGGTCATCCATCACCTCCTCTTCAATGTCATGTGCACCTTCCTCTGTGTCACCATGTAAGGCTAGTTTCACATTAGCACTTTTGAGCGCAGCGACGGCCTGAGCACAGCCGTCGCTAAGCCCTGCCCTCTGCCGCGCCTCCGCCGGTAGCTCTACCTACTGGCGCATGACGCTGCATGCATCCTGCGTCCCCTATATTCATCACTGGGGGCGCAGGCCCTGCGCAGTATGCGTTTGGCGGCGCATGCGCCTTTTTGACGGTGCGCCGAGCGCAACCAAACTGCAGCAGGTTGCATTTGGCGCAGGTCGGCGCACCGTCAAAAGGACGCATGTGCCGACAAACGCATACTGCGCACGGCCTGCGCCCCCAGTGATAAAGATAGGGGACGCAGGATGCATGCAGCGTCATGTGTCGGTAAGCGGAGCTACTGGAGGAGGCATGGCAGGGGGCGGCGCTTAGCGGCGGCCGTGCGCAGGCCGTCGCTGCGCTCAAAAGCGCTAATGTGAAACAAGCCTAAGGTGGTATAGTATGCAGGAAGGGGCACCTGAGTTTCATCAGGGTCAGATTCTGGCTCAGTACACTGCGAGGACAATGTAGTGCTCTGAGTGAATGTACCAGCAGATAAATCTAGCAGTGGCTGTGCATCAGTGCACTCCATGTCAGATTCTTCTTGGACTGGGTAATTCACAATTTGACTTGATAAACCAGGCATGGTATGTGAAAAAAGCTCCATGAAGTAATCTGTAGTGTGGCCTGCTGCATCCTTTACTTTTGGTAGGGGTGAAGGACACAAGGAAAGATTTGGTTCCTGACCATGAGCCTCCAATGATGACTCAGTGCTTTTATTTTTTGAAAGTTCAGAAGAGGAGGCAATAGAGCTGGAGGCTGTGTCAGCAATGTAAGCCAAAACTTGTTCCTGAAGCTCCCGCTTTAAAAGCGGTTTACTTACTCCAAGAAAAGGGAGCCTTCATGGCCTTGTGGAGCCAGACGATGATGCAGGCTCAACACCTCCTGCATTAGGTGCTATTGTGCTTTTGCCACTACCAGCAGATCCACCACCAACACCATCATTACCAGTTCCCTCCCCCCACCCACTTCCACAGCCTCTTCCAACACACTTCCTCATTTTTGGGAAAATGTACCCAAAATACCACCAAAAAATATGGTACTGTAAAACAAGGTACAAGGTGTATATAGTATTGGGGAGAATTTGAATCTCCCTTCAGAATTGAGGACACTGAACTATTATCTCAGGCCCAGTGTAGATTACACCTCAATGTAACAGGCTGAAATTGGATGGGGTATAAAATGTTTATATAGGACTGGGGAGATTTTGAATCTCCCTACAGACTTGAGGACACTGAACTATTATCTCAGGCCCAGTGTAGATTACACCTCAATATAACAGGCTGAAATTGGATGGTGTATAAAATGTCTATATAGGACTGGGGAGAATTTGAATCTCCCTACAGACTTGAGGACACTGAACTATTATCTCAGGCCCAGTGTAGATTACACCTCAATATAACAGGCTGAAATTGGATGGTGTATAAAATGTCTATATAGGACTGGGGAGAATTTGAATCTCCCTACAGACTTGAGGACACTGAACTATTATCTCAGGCACAGTGTAGATTACACCTCAATATATAGCAGGCTGAAATTGGATGGTGTATAAATTGTCTATATGGGACTGGGGAGAATTTGAATCTCCCTAGAGATTTTAGCAAGCTGACAATGATGCTCTCAGTCTCAAGCATGGCAGCAGGCAGCCTAATAAGCATGACTGCTGCACACAAAAGTGTGGAAAAATGAACGCTTGGTAACTGGGCAAAAAAAGAGGATGAAAAGTATTTTTGCTTTTCAAAAAGCAGTTTGCACAGCAGTGTGACAACAGCAATGCAGCTATCAGGGAGCCTTATAAGGCAGCCTAATAACCAACAGAGCTGATGCACCAAAATATAGCCTCCCCTTGCACTGCACACTAACTGGTGTGTTGTACAGGCAAAATCGCTAGCAGCAGAAGCATTTTTTTGTATCTTCTTCCCTGCCTAACGCTCTCCCTACAGAATCATCATCAGCAGCAGCTCTCCCTATTCTGAGATCAGCAGAAGTAAGATGGCGGTCAGCGTGCACACTCTTTTATAGCCCCTGTGATGCCACACAAAGCCAGCCAATCACTTGCATGCTCTTCTCAAAGATGGTGGTGACCGCTGCCTATGTCATCGTGTTGCCCACAGTGTGCGTCCTCCATCATTGGCTGAAAAAGGGCGCTGAAGCATCATTTGAAACGCAACTTTGGCACCATGGTCGCCGACCTCGTGGCCGACCTCACGCTATGGTCGGGTTTCGTTTCATGGAACCTGACTTTTGCGAATGTCGGCGACTTTTGAAATTGACTGACCCGTTTCGCTCAACTCTAGCCACAGGAGAACCTAGAGCTAATATTGGCTAACAAACAAGCAACTCTGGTAAATCGTTTGTTTGAGGCATTCCCAGCACACAGCGGCGGTGATGGTTCTCCAACAAGCCGTAGGGGGCAAAATGGAAGAGGTGTTCTTGGTGCACACAGCTGAAGTGGCATTGGACACAGGGGTTTCATGACCATGTTGTGGACTGATTTCTCAAGTACCGCTCACACGACTGGTAATACTGCATCGATTGAAAGTGACAGGAGACAGCAGTTGTCAACTATGGTTACAAACTACTTTTCCTCCCATATCGATGTTCTCCCTCACAGGTCATTACCCTTTGATTATTGGGCCTGTAAACTAGACACCTGGTCTGAATTGGCACAATATGCCTAACAGGAGCTCGCTTGCCCTGCTGCTAGTGTGCTATCGGAAAGAGTCTTCAGTGCTGCTGGCTCAATCCTAACAGAAAAAAGGACCCTGTCAACCCAAAATGATCTAACCTTCATTAAAACGAATCATGCATGGGTTTCAAAGGATTTTGTCCCACCTTCCCCTGCTGACATGTAGGTTGCCAGAAAAATGGCTCGCTTTTGTCCTCCTCTTCCATGGACTTTTCTAATTCCTCGATTTTCAGCTGCTGAATGTCCAACATCAACATATGCCATTTTTCCCTCTCCCTAGCTGGGCTGCCTCCCCCCAGGGCCAGGGTCACCACCTGGCGCATGCACCCGTGCGAGTGCCATTGCCCTGCACAGGTGGGTGGGCACACTCTTGGGCGACGGCACTGGCACAGGGTCTCTCATAGTACAATCAAGTTTCTCTGATGGTGGGGGTGCATGCCCGACGTCAGACACACCGGCGTACTATGAGGGGCCCTGTGCCAGTACCGCCGCCCACGAGTGGGCCCCCCCTGCTTGCTCAGGGCCCCAGCACTTGCAATACTTACCTCTCCCTGCTCCACCGCTGTGTAGTCTGGGCTGTTAAATCCTTCACTGGGACTGCCAATACTAATTTGGTGAACTGATAGATGATGGTTAAGACGTAGCTATGCCCTGTCCTGCTGGGCTCTATCTTCAGATGATCAATGGCTTCCATTTGTTATGGACGTCGACTCACAATGAGATGCAGTGGTGGTTTATCATCAACTTTCACGGTTTTCCTACTCACAGATATGTGACATTCCTGCCCACATTTTTAAATGTGTCCTCTTATGCCAATCCAATAGAATCGCCTATGGCCTGTGGCTTCTTTTGCACTCCAAAGGTACCTGACAGATCATGATAGGCAGTGAGGACCATGTCTACATCTCTCCCTGTGATCAAAATTTGATGGAGATAAGTAATGGTGATGGGATCCACGGTACTTCGTTACAGCAAACCTTTCTTCACAAGAACTGTTTTTGCTGTCTCCACAGACAAAGTAATTAAGGGTCAGCATCGCCTATGAGAATTCTCCTGGGAGTTTTTCCCGTGATTAGTAATTCCAAAATTTCTGCAATCCCTCGACTTTCCATCTGTACTTGTATCCATCTCGTTTCCTCTTGCGGAGAGTCTGGACTGTCTTACTGAGACTGAAATATATATATGAAGATTGAAAAATACCCCAACAGTGTATACTGGTGTACGCTGCAAATACATTACCCTTTTTCTACTTTTTAGATTCTTGTCTAATCCATACTGAGGCTGTGAGTGTCCTTGTCGAACTACGGAAATATACACGGAGATTTTTAATGTTTAAACTATGCTACATATATACCTGTTATCCGGTGATACTGTACCCTTTCTCAACTTTCTACAATCTTGTCGAATCCATACTGGGCCTGTGACCGTCTGAGTCTGCTTCCTGATTAGAGATGAGTGGTGTTCGAGTCGACCTGTTCGCCAATTTCAAATTCGAGCTGTTTTGGGCGGTGTTCGTGCCGTTCGTCAAACTCGAACAATTTGCTTAAATTTCGGCTGTTCGAGATTCCGTTCGAGAACGGCTCGTTCACCAAAAGCGTAACTTTATTTTCACATTAATAATGATTTTCAATGTTAATAGACAGTTTCATGGCATAATAGCGGTGTCTGATAGCCAGCGGTGTAGTGCACCTGTCAAGGAGCTACACCGTGTGTGTTTCTATTAATTTTTTACCACATCTTGTCCAGAAAATCCTTTTGGGCCTTGTAGCACTGTCTGCTACTCAGCAGAGGAGCCCACCCGTGAACCTAGCTATGCCGCCTGTTTATGAAAGAACCAGTTTTTGACTGCATTTAGCCCAGTTAATACTTTTGGCCTAGTAACTGTGTCTGCTACTCAGCAGAAGAGCCCACCCGTGAACCAAGCTGTGCCGCCTGTTTATGTAAGAACCATTTTTTAACTCCATTTAGCCCAGTGAATACTTTGGGCCTAGTACCTGTGTCTACTGCTCAGCAGAGGAGCCCACCCATGAACCTAGCTATGCCGCCTGTTTATGTAAGCACTGTCTGCTACTCAGCAGAGTTGTCCACCCTTGAACCAAGATATGCCACCTGTTTATGTAAGAACTGTGTGCTACTCAGCAGAGAAGCCCAGCTGTTAAGCAAGCTACAGCACCTGTGGTTTTGACACTTAATTTTTTCAATTCGTTCTGGAAAGCCGGTTAGGCCTAATTCTGGTTGACCTGCACTTACTGGGAAATCCTCGTTCGTGGGGAAGAATTGGAATCCCAGATCCCCATCACTAACGGGGTTCAGTGGGTTATCGGCACCTGTAAGCGAAACACGCTGGTCCTTTCAGTGTAGCGCGCATGCAGCCCAAGACATGTAAGGGCATGACAGACCTGTTATTGATCGATCTCACGTGCCAGAGCCTCGCGTGACCCTCTAGTAAACTGGACGCGGACCGTGGGGGCATGCAGGAGTCTCGTTCGTTAACAGAATTAAGCTGACAAATCGCTAGCACAACTAAAAACGGCCATGCACTTCCACCCACAGAATCGACAAAGCTTGCAATCTGTCCATCTTTTCCATGGCTGGCATGGTTGAGGTTTTCCGTGTGGAGTCCAATTAAGCCGCAGGCTCCACTCCTGGTGGTGCCCTTCTGGACATTCCTTTAAGGTTCAGCTTTGCAACCATACTGCCCCCGGAAACCAAGCACTTTGCCTTCATGGACACTGTTCGGAGGGTCATGGGAATAACGCCGCCTGATCGGCAGTTGGCATAATTTATGGTGGGAAGTCCGACGGTATATAATCGACTTCGATTTTAGAATTTTAGATTTTTTTTTATTTTAGATTTTTAGTCCAGCCTTTCTTGACTTTATAAGGGCATGACATGCCTATATCTGTATCTCCTCCTCCTCCTTTTACTCCTCCACCTCTTTTCTATATGTAGTTGCCCTCTTCCATATGTTATTTTTGTCTTCTGAGCATTTTGTCTGCATTGGGACACCTTTTAAGGTGTTTTGTAATTGATTTCTATGTGTTTGTATGTGTTTGTTTTTGCCTGCCACTGTTTTCAATGGGGCTCGACGGTGTTTGTCGAACGCTCGACGAACTTGCCTCCTGTTCGATGAACTGAACCGAACTCGAACACTAGCGGGGTGACTCAACACTACTCCTGATATATAGACGTACATTTTTAATGTTTAAACTATGCTATATATACCTGGTATCTGGTGATACTGTACCCTTTCTGCCAGGAAGTCCTCCTCCACCCACCACTCTAAGTGTATCATTGACACCTGAAACATTGGCCCACATGTGTAATTATTTCTTGCGGATCTTCTTTTTATATTGTGGTGTGATCCATCCTGAGCGTGTGAGAGTCTGTGGGTTACTCCTGCAATTTATATGTAGATTTAAAAATTACCCCAACACTGTATACAGCTCTACACTTGTGATACATTACCCATTTACTGCTTTTTATATTCTGGTCTAATCCAAACTGACCAAGTGAGAGTCTGTTTCTGACTGTGGATATAAATACTGAGATTGACAATGACCCCTACACTGTGTACAGCTGTGCGCTTCAGATCCATTACCGCTTTATGGCTTTTTATATTGTGTTGTAATCCATACTGAGCCAGAGAGCGTCTGTGTCTGCCTCCTGAAATATATACGGAGATTTAGAATGTTTAAACTAAACTATATATACCTGGTATCTGATGATACTGTACCCTTTTTCTATTTTTTATATTCTTGTCTAATCCATACTGAGCCTGTGAGCGTTTCTGTGTGACTCATGAAATATATAGGGAGATTGACAATTATCCTTTGACTGTATTGAGCTGTAAGCTTCTGATACAGTTACATATATCTGATGTTATTTTGGATACATTTACTCCAAAATTTTGAAGTATGGTGGAAGAGGCCGCGGACGTGGGCGCGGGAGCGCCAGCTGGTACTGATGGTGGTGGTGCATTTGCTGGTAGTGGCAAAAGCACAATAGCAGCTAAGGCAGGAGGTGTTGAGCCTGCATCATGGTCTGGCTCCGGAATGCCTGGAAGGCTACCTTTTCTGGGAGTAGGTTAACTGCTTTTAAAGCCGGACATCAGGAACTGGTTTTGGCTTACATTGCCGAAACAAACTCTAGCAAATATGCCCTCCTCTTCTGAAGTTTCAAAAAATGCAAGCACTGAGTCATGAAGTGCTGGCTCCTGGTCAGGAAGAACCCCTTTCCTTGTGTCCTTCTCCTCCACTAAAAGTGAATGATGCAGCAGGCCACATTTCACATTAGTCCATGTAGCTCTTTCCCACATACCATGACTGGGTTATCAATTCAAATCGTGAATTCCCCAGTCCAAGATGAATCTGACATGGAGTGTGGGTGGCCAGCCAGGGCAGTGGGGTTAATCGGTACCGGGCCGGTGTCTCAGAGGGATGTGTCACGGTGGTGGTGACCCGGTCCGTGGGCCTGGGCGTCCATGCAAAGGGGTGAATAACGTTTATAGGTGATTGATACGTGATGCCACCTGTGGTTTCTGATCAGATTGACCAGCGCTGCAGTGTCGCTTCTCTGGGACACATGTTGTGGTGCAACTAAGATGTAGAAGCCCTGCACAGGTAGGGCCATAGTCGCAGGGCAGATGAAAGAGTTGGTAGATGGTGTGCAGTACAGGATGTTGCAGAGCCGTTTGCCAGGCACAGGAGAAAGATGACAGACACAGTCATGCAGTTCCTTTACCTGTACTTGGTAAGTGCCGTACAGGACCCAGAGTACAGATGGAGAAGGAGTTGTTCAGCCTGGAAGCAAATTAGGAATTCTCTCTCTGCAGATAGGTAGTGTGCCCTTCGTTCTAGTGCTTATCTGAGGTACTCGCATTACTGAGTTCAATGAAGTTCCCCCTGTTGACTCTCTTTTGAAACTTTCTCATATGGCAGGCAGCCGTAGCCTTTTCCTTCTGGCTCACACAAGTCGCTGCTGGGGCCTCCGAGCCTTAGTTGAGAACAGAGCATTTACAGATGCTACTTCCTCCGGTTTCTGCTGCAGGACCGTCGGTGTCCCTACAAACTCGGAGACTGGAATCCGGACCATGCGCTCCAGCTAGGAGTGAGCCTTAACTCTGCTCATCCTCCAGCTCCCCTTCTCATGTCCACACACTTCCCCTTCCCTTCACAGACTGCCCTAACTTACCTCCTCCCGACCACAGAGAGCAGCTACTCAGCAGTTAGGTTCAGAGCTCTCCCTGCTGGCTTGGAGTGGGAACTGTGTTGTGTGTTGGTTTAACTGCTAGAGAGATCATTCGCTGCTCCCAAGGATGACATCACACTCAATAGGAGGAAGGTAATGCCACTGTGGTGACCGTACTCCTCGGGGCACCACAAGTGCACTGATGCCCAGCCACTGCTAGATGATTCTGCTGGTACATTGACCCAGACCACTACATTCCCCTCGCACTCTACACAGCCAGAATCTGACCCTGATGAAACTCAGGTTCCCCTTCCCGCATACTATACCACCTTACACGGTGACAAAGACGAAGTGCTGATGAAAGTGCAGGTTCCTTGAGCAGGTGAGGGGGGCATACTTCTGGGGGACGCATTGGCACAGAGCCCCTCATAGTACGCAAAAGTGTCTCTCCCGGTGGGAGGAGGGCCTACCCGCCGACAGAAACACTGCCGTACTATGAGGGGCCCTGTGCCAGTGCCGTCGCCAACAAGTAGGCCCCCCCGCTTGCTCAGGATCACAGCACTTGCAAAGTTGAAATACTTACCTCTCCCTGCTCCACCGCCGTGACGTCTTCCGCGTTTCCTGACAGTGACATTCTGGTCAGAGAACGCGATGACATCACATCTGTACGCCCTCTGCCTAAACAGTCCAAGTGCATAGAGATGGAAGATGGGGACGACAAGGAGTCCAGACAAGTACAGGGATTCCCTAGCGAGGAGACTTATTTAATTGTTTTAAAGGTTGGGAGCAATTTTTGGGGAGCACTATACTCTGGAGAATGATATATGGGGCCCACCATACATTGGAGCATTCCAAAGGTGGACATCAGACACTGGAGCAGCATTTACAGGGCCCATTATACACTGGAGCATTAGAAATGGGGCCCATTATATATGGAGCATTATTTGGGCCCATAAGACAGTGGAGCTTCCTCCATGGGGACCAGCATATACGCATTATGTGGAGCTCATCATGTACTGTTTCAAACATTATATGGGACCAATGATTCTGTATGGAGAAATATATGGGCCTCATTACTCTGTATAGCGCACTATGCGGTGGCCATAATACTGTATGGAGTAATATACTGTCTGTTTTTGGAGCTATTGGAGAATTTAAAATGGATATCAGTCATGTGATGTAAGAAGTGAAGTATTTTTCATTGTACTATACCGCTATTTCTCTGCCGTATCAGAGGATCATGAATTGTGGCATGTGTTAAAGGAGCCCATTGACACTCTTTGGCCCTGGGCCCACGAAAATCTGGAGCCAGCCCTACCCCCCCCCCACAACTTTAGCCAAATAACCCCCAGTTTTCAATGCCTAACTATTATTATAAAGTAAATTAAGGTTGACAAGCTTAAGTAATAAGAATTGAGGTTTTTGGCATTAAAATGGGCACTGTAGGTGTGTTTCCTGTCCTCCTCTCACTGCCGACTTTTCTTTCCCATTGACTTGCATTGGGTTTCGTGTTTCAGTTGGTCTTTGACTTTTCACGATAATCGGCCGATTTCGTTCGACACGACTTTTGCAAAAGTCGGGTTTCATGAAACCCGACTCAACCCGAAAAAAGGCAAAGTCGCTCATCACTAACCTCAATCTTTTCAGCAGACTATAACGTGTATGCCTATATTAACCAGTTCCCAACCTTTGGCACAGCGTATGCGTCATGAAAGTCGGTGCCAATCCGACTTTTGACGCATATGCTGTGTCATGGAAGGATCGCGCTCCTGTGGGTCGGGTCACTGAAAGGTCACCTGACCCGCAGGCACAGGACCCTTTGTGCTTCACCCCGGGGGGTGGTTTATCTCCCCCGTGGCTACGATCACTCTGATTGGCTGTCAAAAGTGAAATAGCTAATCAGAGAGATTGTAATATTTCACCAATGAAATTTGGTGAAATATTACAATCCAGACATGGTTGATGCTGCAATAGCATCTGCCATGGCTGGAGACCGAGATCCGACCTCCCCACCGACTGAGGGCGCCGATCGGCAGCCGTCATTATCAGCTCCCCCTCCCATTCCCTCTGTTCCCCACACCTTCTGATCACCCCCCTCACCCTCCACGATGCCTCCGATGTCCCTCTGGCCGTCCCGGTGTCCCGCCGTCCCGGATCATGGGCGCTGCCATCTTGGAAAATGGCGGCCGCATGTGCAGTGTGCCCACTGGAATCTGCCGGATGCAGATTCATTCATTTATTTCGATCACTGTGATAAACTCTCACAGTGATCAAAATAAAAAAAGTAAGTCACCGCCCCCATTATCACCCCCATAGGCAGGCACAAATATTAGAATTAGGGTTGAAATTAGGGTTAGAAATAGGGTTAGGGTAAGAATAGGGTTAGGGTGAGAAATAGGGTTAGGGTTGGAATTAGGGTTAGGGTTGATATTAGGGTTAAGATTAGCGTTAGGGGTGGGTTGGGGTTGAGATTAGGGTTAGGCTTGTGGTTAGGGTTAGAGTTGGGATTAGGGTTTGGGGTGTGTTGGGGTTAGGGCTGTGGTTAGGGTTGTGATTAGGATTGGGATTAGGGTTAGGGGTGTGTTGGGGTTAGGGATGGAGTTAGAATTTAGGGGTTTCCACTGTTTAGGCACATCACGGGGTCTCCAAACGCGACATGGCACCACCATTTATTCCAGCGAAATTTGCCTTCAAAAAGTCAAACAGTGCTCCCTCCATTCCGAGCCCCGACGTGTGCCCAAACAGTGGTTTACCCCCACATATGGGGTATCAGCGTACCCAGGAAAAATTGCACAACAACTTTGGGGGTCTAATTTCTCCTACTACCATTGGGAAAATAAAAAATTGGGGCTAAAAAAATGATTTTTGTGGAAAAAAAAGAGATTTTTTATTTTCACGGTTCTGCGTTATATACTTCTGTGAAACACTTGGTGGTTCAAAGTGCTCACCACACATGTAGATAAGTTCCTTGGTCTGTCTAGTTTCCAAAATGGGGTCATTTGTGGGGGGTTTCCACTGTTTAGGAACCTCAGGGGCTCTGCAAACGTCGAATGACACCGCAGACCATTCCATCAAGTCGACATTTCAAAACATTACTACTTCCCTTCCGAGCCCCGACGTGTGCCCAAACAGTGGTTCCTTCCACATATGGGGTGCCAGTGTACTCAGGACAAACTGGACAACAACTTTTGTGGTCGAGTTTCTCCTGTTACCCTTGTGAAAATAAAAAATTGCAGGTTAAAAAATCATTTTTTGAGGAAAAAAAATGATTTTTTATTTTCATGGCTGCGTTATAAACTTGTGTGAAGCACTTGGGTGTTCAAAGTGCTCACCACACATCAAGATAAGTTCCTTGGGTGGTCTAGTTTCCAAAATGGGGTCACTTGTGGGGGTTTTCCACTTTTTAGGCACATCAGGGGCTCTGCAAATGTAACATGATGCCCGCAGATCATTCCATCAAATCGGCATTTCAAAACATCACTACTTCCCTTCTGAGCCCCGACGTGTGCCCAAACAGTGGTCCCCCACATATGAGGTATCAACATACTCAGGACAAACTGGACAACAACTTTTGGGGTCCAATTTATCCTGTTACTCTTGTGAAAATAAAAAATTGTGGGCTAAAAATGATTTTTTGAGGAAAAAAATGATTTTTTTTCACGGCTCTGTGTTTTAAACTTCTGTGAAGCACTTGGGATGGTTGAAACTGCTCACCACACATCTACATAAGTTCCTTGGGGGGTCTAGTTTCCAAAATGGGGTCACTTGTGGGGAGTTTCTACTGTTTAGGCACATCAGGGGCTCTGCAAACATACATGATGCCCGCAGACCATTTCATCAAAGTCGGCATTTCAAAACGTCACTACTTCCCTTCCGAGCCCCGACGTGTGCCCGAACAGTGGTCCCCCCACATATGGTGTACAAGCGTACTCAGGACAAACAGTACAACAACTTTTGGGGTCCAATTTCTCCTGTTACCCCTGTGAAAATAAAAAAATTGTGGGCTAAAAAATCATTTTTTGAGGAAAAAAAATATTTTTTATTTTCACAGCTCTGCGTTATAAACTTCTGTGAAGCACTTGGGGGTTCAAAGTGCTCACTAAACATCTAGATAAGTTCCTTGGCGGTATCTAGTTTCCAAAATGGGGTCACATGTGGGGGAGCTCCAAAGTTTAGGCACACAGGGTCTCTCCAAACGCGACATGGTGTCCGCTAACGACTGGAGCTAATTTTCCAATCAAAAAGTCAAATGGCGCTCTTTCCCTTCTGGGCCCTGCCGTGCGTCCAACCAGTGGTTTATGACCACATATGAGGTATCAATGTACTCAGGAGAAATTGCCCAACAAACTTAACGATCCATTTTATCCTCAAGCCCATGTGAAAATGAAAAAACTTAGGCAAAAAGAAAATTTTTGTGACAAAAAAAGTAATTTTTTTATTCATGGATTAATTTGTGAAGCACCTGGGGGTTCAAAGTGCTCACTATGCATCTAGATAAGTTCCTTGGGGGGTATAGTTTCCAAACTGTGGTCACTTGTGAGGAAGCTCCAATGTTTAGGCACACAGGGGCTCTCCAAATGCAACAAGGCAACCGCTAAATACTCCAGCATATTTTCCATTCAAAAAGTCAAATGGCCCTCCTTCCCTTCTGAGCCCTGCCGTGCGCCAAAACAGTGGTTTATGACCACATATCAGGTATCAGTGTACTCAGGAGAAATTGCCCAACAAATTTTAGGATCCATTTTTCCTGTTGCCAATGTGAAAATGAAAAAAAATGATGCTAAATGAAAATTATTGTTGGAAAAATTAAAATGTCCATTTTTTCTTCCACATTGCTTTAGTTCCTGTGAAGCACCTGAAGGGTTAATAAACTTCTTGAATGTGGTTTTGAGTAGCTTGAGGGTTGCAGTTTTTAGAATAGTGCCACTTTTGGGTATTTTCTGCCATATAGCCCCCTCAAAGTGACTTCAAATGTGAGGTGGTCACTAATAAAAATGGTTTTGTAAATTTTGTTGTAATAATGAGAAATCGCTGGTCAACTTTTAACCCTGATAACTTCCTAACAAAAAAAAAATTTGTTTCCAAAATTGTGCTGATGTAAAGTAGACATGTGGGAAATGTTATTTATTAACTATTTTGTATCACATAACTCTCTCTTTAAACAATTGCGAAATTTTCAAAATTTTCACCAAATTTCCATTTTTTTCACAAATAAACGCAAAAATTATCAACCTAAATTTACCACTAACATGAAGCGCATATGTCCCGAAAAAACAATCTCAGAATCGCTAGGATCCGTTGAAGCATTCCTGAGTTATTACCTCATAAAGGGACACTGGTCAGAATTGCAAAAAATGGCCAGGTCATTAAGGTCAAAACAGGCTGGGTCATGAAGGGGTTAGTTATTAAGATGTAGAAAAAATAACTAATACTCAAATCACCTCCCACTTCCACTGCTCACTGTCCCCCACATGATCCTAGAGGCCTCTTCTTTATAACATTGCTCGCTGAAACACTGGGCATCTTCATGCTGTTCTAAGACTTCAGGCCACAACTAGCCCCAGTTCACCCAAGTGCATTTGCAGGGACATCCTAGGCTTGGTCATGGCTGGAAGTCCTGGCTTAAAGTGTGTTTTGAAAGGTCAGAGCACAAGACATCATGACTTTACAACTTGCTTGTGAACAGGCGCTCTTATCCTTGTCATAATCAAAAGTCTTGGTGTGAAGATGACCAGGGTTTCAATTCACAGAGGCAGTAAGAAGAGGCACCAAGGACCACATGGTGTACAATGAACTGCAGCGGTAGCCAGAAAGGTGAATGGTGAGTATTATGTTTTTGTTTTTTTTTTGTTTTAATCCTTTGCTATCACGCTATGGTTCAGCAAAAATGTGATTTGCTGGATTCGCAGGAAGCAAATTACAAAGCAAGTATATATTTTTGTAAAATTCCAGAAGAATTCAAATCGATTGTAATACATTTTCCTAACTCTAAATGAGGCTGTCAGTGCTTTATCAGCAAGAGATTATCATTGCCTGACTAGTTCTCATGAGAAGACCACTCAGGCTAATCTGTGTAACCTTCCCTCACCACAGATTGGAACCTTTTGACAATACACAGTATACATTGAATATTCCATTCAGGGGTGTGCTTGGGGAAATACAAAGTTCAGCATTCTGACCGTTGATACATCTACAGCAGCAAAAGTAGGAGTTCTATCCAAACAGTCCAGTAAGTAATACATTACTGGCTCTCTGCCCCTACATCATGCTGCTTTCAAATGACATAAATAAAAAAAAATTGCTGACAGATTTCATTTGCATAGAAAGTATATAAAAATTGTTTGTACTAAAGTTGGTGCTCCCCTATTAATGCAAAAAACATTTAGTCTGAAGAATTCTGGCAAGTCATCCGTATATGTGAAAGTGAAAAATAGAGAATAGGGAGTCATTGGCACTGTTGAACTTTGAATCTCCTATTACTGCCAATATCTTGAATTCTTTTAAAATTAAAATGCAGGGTGATGCAGTTTAGCATCTCCATGTATTATTTTATTAACTTTACCATAGTACTGTTAAGCAGAGCAAAAATTAACACTATCTGATTCTTTATCAATCTCATTTTGAATAATAAAAGTGTTGAGAAATTGGTTTAGTATTGGTTAAATACTGTTATCTTTCAAATATTTTACTTGTTGTTTTATTTAAAGATATAATTCCAAATTATAACATATTATCATAGATAAAATAAAAAAAGAACCTCAGATAAATGCAGAATGTAGATAAGCAAAAATAAGTTAATTAATTAGTATATTATCATGTTATCAAAGATAAGAAACTTTGAATGGTTCAAACTGTAAAGAATTTACAAACAAAATAAAAAAAGAGGAAAAGGGCTTTAACTCTACTGCCTTTAACGAGCTTTGCCACTTAACTTGGGGTAAAAGCCAAACCAGAATCTCAATTTACAATTTATGTGTTTGGGGTGTTGTCCCTTCTCTGTGCATTTTGCCTTTCATACAGACAAATCAGATCTCATGTTTCTGATTTGACTGTATGAAAGGCCTTTGAAAGGGATCTAAGGGATAAGTGCAATTTGCATAATTTATTTCCCAGAAGAGCATTGCATGGCCTCCAAGAAAAGACATGTTAACTTTTAGACCCCTATACAAAATATTATATTCCAAGTTAACCCCTTCACTAGAGTTGAGCGAAACGGGTCGGTCAATTTCAAAAATCACCGACTTTCGCTAAAGTCAGGTTTCATGAAGCGAAACCCGACCATAGCGTGAGGTCGGCCATGAGGTCGCCGATCAGAGCGCCAAAGTCGTGTTTCAAATGCTTCCAGCACCCTTTTTCAGCCAATGATGGAGGACGTACACTGTGGGCAACACGATGACATGGGCAGCGGTCACCACCATCTTAGAGAAGGTCATTCAAGTGATTGGCTGGCTTTGCGTGGCATCACAGGGGCTATAAAGGGGCATGACCGCCGACCGCCATTTTACTCCTGCGGATCTTAGAATAGGGAGAGCTGCTGCTGTTGATGATTCTGTAGGGAGAGCATTAGGCAGGGAAGAAGAAAAAAAAACTGCAAAAAAAAACTGCTTCTGCTGCTAGCGCTTTTCACTGTACAGTTACTGTGCAGTGAAAGTGGAGGATTTTAGTTGTGTGCAGCAGTGCTGGTGGTGATTAGGTTGCCTTTTCAGGTTACCTGATAGCTGCATTGGTGTGTGCACACTGCTGTTCAAACTGCTTTTCTCAAAGCACTCCAACTTCTATTATTTTGTTCTGCTCAGTTACCGAGCGTTCATTTTTTCACACACCGTTTAGCGGTGTACATACGCTCCTCACACACTACCGTGTACTGGCTGGTATCAGGGACAAATGCAAGCTATCTGTGTGTTACACTGAAAAAAAAAGCCGAGGAGTTTTTCCATTTTTCCAGACCGACACCTTAGAGTGCTGTCCACTTTTCAAACAGTTTAATATATCTGCTGTTTCATAATGGTCCAAACTATACAGAGATAGCGTGTGTCACTCCGTATAAACATAGCCCGAGAGTGACAATTTTCCATACAGACACCGTCTAGCGGTGTACGCTCCTCACACACTACCGTGTACTGTCTGGTATCATGGACAAATACAAGCTATCTGTTTGCTTTTCTGGAAAAACAAACAGAGGAGATTTTCCATCTTTCTAGACCTACACCGTATTGAGTTGTCCGATTCTCAAACGGTATTGTATATCTGCTGTTCGCATTATAGTCACATAGACACTCCGTAAATACATATACGCAGATTGTTACTTACACAAAAAAGTATAAAGCTGTACACTTCTGATACGGTACCGTATATCTGCTTGTTGTATTACAGTCAAATACATACTGGGAGAGCGTCTGTGACTAACAAAATATATACGTAGATTTAATTTTTTTAATACACCTTACACAGCTGGACGCTCCTCATACAGTAACATCTCTCTGCTGATATTTTGGTTACACTTTCCCAAACATGAGGAAGTATGGTGGAACAGGTCGCAGACGTGAGCAGGGGAGTGCGGTTGGTATTGATGGTGGTGGTGCATCGGCTGGTTCTGGTAAAAGCACAATAGCAGCTAAGGCAGGAGGTGTTGAGCCTGCATCATTGTCTGGCCCAAGAAGGCCTGCAAGGTTCCCTTTTCTTGGAGTAGGAACACCGCTTTTAAAGCCGGAGCTTCAGGAACAGGTTTTGGCGTACATTGCCGAAACAGCCACCAGTTCTATTGCCTCCTCTTCTGAACGTTCCAAACCTGCAAGCATGGAGTCGTCAGTGCAGGGTACTGGTCAGGAAAAACACCTTTCCTTGTGTCCTTCACCCCCACCAAAAGTGAAGGATGCGGCAGCTGACACTTCAGATTACTCTATGGAGCCCTTTTCACATACCATGCCTGGGTTAGCCAGTCAAATCATGAATTCCCCAGTCCAAGATGAATCTGACATGGAGTGCACTGCTAGATGATTCTGCTGGTACATTTACCCAGACCACTACATTGCCTTCACAGTCTACTGAGCCAGAATCTGAAACTCAGGTGCCCGTTCCCGCATACTATACCACCTTAGACGCTGACACACAGGAAGGTAAAGAGGAAGGTGCAGATGACTTTGAAGAGGAGGTGATGGATGACCCAGTTCTTGACCTGGATTGGCATCCATTGGGGAAGGAGAGTGGCGCTGGCAATAGATCAGATAAGGAGAAGGATCCGCAGCAGGCATTGATATCGCAGCAGCGGTTATCTGGCAGGCCCGTAGCTGAGCAAAAACGTGGAACAAAAACTAAAAGAGTTGCAGGACAGCTTGGCCAGATGGTCAAGTTAGCACAGAGTGCAAGGCCAGAAAATTGATACCATAGTAGGAAGAGTGCAGTGTGGCATTTCTATGTCCAAAATCCTACTGATGAGGCAAAGGTAACCTGTAAGAGGTGCGGAAGGACCTTTAGCCGAGGTAAACAACTCAGAAATTTGAATACCAGTTGCGTGCTTAGATATTTAAACAACATGCACTTGCAAGCGTGGACGGACTACAACACCTCTGGTAGCACATGTGCACCTGCTCCGACTGAAGGTAGCCAGCAATGCTCCATTGCATCCCCCACTGTAAGACCACCGCCACCGTTAAGCACACCACCAGCGCTAAATATTGAGGTGTCGTCGGAAGGCAAAAGCACTCAGGGAATCACAATGGTTTTGCAACACAACACTGAATCTAGGCCATCACCACCAATACCATCACCAACCCCCTCTCACTCCGTCCGGTCCACCGCTAGTTCCCCATATGCAGCTCTCCATTCCAGCTCACCCTACCAGACACTCTGAGTAGGACAAAAAAGTACTCATCCTCTCATCCACGTACACTGTGCTTGAACGCCCACATTGCCAAACTAATGTCATTAGAGATGAAGCCCTACCGGTTGGTTGAAAGCGAAGCTTTCCACGAGCTCATGGCCTACACAGTCCCACGCTATGACCTACCCAGTCGGCACTTATTTTCTCAAAAACCATCCCAGCCATGGCCAGGGCCGTTACGAGTCCATCACTGCACACTGGGTTAATGTGGTGGATGCAGGCTCCACAGGTGACAGCGGCAGTAGAACAGTGCTGACAAGCACACGGTATAGGAAACAGTTGGCTGTAGGCTTTCGACCCTCCTCCTCCATAAGCAAAAGCTCATCCACAGAGTGCAGTCGCACGAGGACTCCATCCGTGGAGGTGCTGGCCAACTACTTGCAGCGACAAACTGAGTCATGGTTGGGCAGTCTACATCTTGAGGCAGGCAAGGTAGTCAGTGATAACGGCCGCAATTTTGTGGCAGCCATAGGCCTTGCAAAACTCACACACATACCTTGCCTGACTCACACTTTGAACCTGGTGGTGCAGTGCTTCCTTAATAATTATTCAGAGTTAACATCCCTGCTCCATAAGGTGCGAAGACTGTGCTCGCACATCCGTCGCTCGGCTGTACACTCCAGTCGTATGCAGAATGCAGAAGCTGCAGCGATTGCTCCACCTCCCCAAGCACCACCTAATTACAGACGTTGCAACAAGGTGTAACTCCACCCTGCACATGGTTGAGAGGCTGTGTGAACAGAGGCATGCTGTAATGCAATTGTGGGACGATACACGTCCAGGCAGTTTGAGGGAACACATGGAATTGTCGGGTGTGTAGTGGTCAAAGCTGAAAGATCTCTGTAAACTCCTTCAGTGTTTTGAGGAATGCACACAGCTGTTAAGCTCAGATGATGCTATCATTAGCATGAGCATCCCACTTATGCATCTGCTCATGCAAAGTTTGATGCACATTAAGGAACAGGCGTCTGCAACAGAGGAGGAACAGGAGGAGGAGGAGGAGGAGGAGGGAAGCTTTGCTGACAGTCAGCTATTGTCTGTTCAGGGAACTGTCCTGGACGAGGTGGAGGAAGAAGATGAAGAGGAGGAGGAGGGGGATGATTATTTTGGGCAGGAGGATGCTTCTCAGGGGGCAAGAGAAAATGTTGGCATTCCAAGGTCAGGTACAGTGTTTGTGCGTGACTGTAGGGATGTTGATTTTCCAGAAAATGCTCCTCCACCCAGCAGTGGCAGTGCATTATTGACACCTGGAACATTGGCCCACATGTGCGACTATGCCTTGCAGATCATAAAAAGGGACCCCGCATTGCCAAAATAATGAAGGATGATGACTACTGGCTGGCCATCATCCTCGATCCACGCTACAAAGGCAAATTAGACAACATCATGACACATGAGAACCTCGTGATAATATTGGCTAACAAACAAGCCACTCTGGTAAACCGTTTGTTTGAGGATTTCCCAGCACACAGCAGCGGTGCTGTTTCTCCCACGAGCCGTAGTGGGCACAATGGAAGAGGTGTTTGTGGTGCACACAGCCGAAGTGGCGTTAGAGACAGGGGTTTCATGATCATGTTGTGGACTGATTTCTCAAGTACCGCTCACATGACTCCTAATACTGCATCGATTAAAAGTGACAGGAGACAGCAGTTGTCAACTATGGTGACAAACTACTTATCCTCCCCTGTCGATGTTCTCCCTTACAGGTCATTCCCCTTTGACTATTGGGCCTCTAAACTGGACACCTGGCCTAAATTGGCACAATATGCCTTACAGGAGCTCGCTTGCCCTGCTGCTAGTGTGTTATCTGAAAGAGTCTTCAGTGCTGATGGCTCAATCCTGACAGAAAAATGGACCCGTTTGTCGACCCAAAATGTTGATGATCTAACCTTCACTAAAATGAACCATGCATGGGTTTCAAAGGATTTTGTACCACCTTCCCCTGATGACACATAGGTTGCCAGAAAACTGCCTCGCTTTTGTTCTCTTCTTCCTCTGACTTGCCCAATTCCTCCATTTACAGCTGCTGAATGTCCAGCCTACACATCAACATATGCCATTTTTTAAACCTCCCTAACTGGGCTGACCAACACCCCCCCAAGGGCTGGAGTCAACACCTGGCGCACCCGGGCAAGTGCCGTTGCTCTGAACAGGTGGATGAGCCCACTGATGGCCGACTGCACTGGCACAGCGCCCCTCATAGTACAACACAGTGTCTTTGTCATTGGGGGCCCACTCGCCTTCAGACACAACAGCATACTATCAGGGGCCCTGTGCCAGTACCGTCGCCCACGTGTGTGCCCCCCCCCTGCTTGGTCATGGCCATAGCACTTGCAAGCTGCAATACTTACCTCTCCCTGCTCCACCACTGTGTAGTCTGGCCAGTTAATTCCTTCACAGGGACGCCAATAGAAATTTGGTTTATTGATCGATGATGTAGATGTTAAGATGTAGCTATGGCCTGTCCTGCTGGCCTCTACCTTCAGATGATCAATGGCTACCATTTGTAATGGACGTCAACTTACAAGCGGATGCAGTGGTGCTTTATGATCATCTTTCACAGTTGTGATAGTCACAGACATGTGACATTCCTGCCACCATTTTTCAATGTCTCCTCTCACGCCAATCCAATAGAATCGCCTACGGCCTGTGGCTTCTGTCTTTTGCCCTCCAAAATGCCCAGACACATCATGATAGGCACTGAGGGCCATGTCTACATCTCTCCCTGTGGTCACAATTTGATGGAGACGAGTAGCGGTGATGTGATCCACGCTACTGCGATAAAGCTATCCTTTCTTCACAAAAAAACGTTTTCGCTGTCTCCACAGACACAGTAAGTGAGGGCCTGCATCGCCTCTGCAACATCTACCATCATGCTTTCCCGTGATGAGTAATTCCCACATTTCTGCAAACACTCGACTTTCCGTCTGTACTTTTAGCCATGAAGTTTGCAGTATCGGAGAGTCTGGACTGGCTTACTCAGATAGAAATATATACGAAGATTTAAAAGTACCACAACACTGTATACTGGTGTATGCCTCGAATACCTTTCCTTTTTCTACTTGTTAAATTCTGGTGTAATACGTAGTGAGCCTGTGAGTGTCTGTGTCTGACTCCGGAAGTATAGACGAAAATTTACAATTACCACTAGACTGGATACACCTGGTATGTGATGATACAGTACCTTTGTTCAAAATTTTCTATTAAGGTATCGTCCATAATGAGTGAGCGTGTGTGGTTTCCACCTTCAATATAGACATTGAATCGGAGATACCAATTTTTACCTTATACTCGATCCAGCTTGTATCTTGTTATACAATACCTTTGGTACACATTTAGTGTTATGGTCACATCCATACTGATTAAGCGTCTGAGAATGACTACGGGACTATGTAAATGGAGAGTTTAATTGTACACTATAATATATATACTTGCTATCTTGTTATCCAGTACCTTTTTAACAACATTTTTTATTATGGTCAAAACCAGACAGAGTGAGCATCTGAGGGTGACTCAGGAAATATATACCGAGATTTCAAATGTGACCAACACTGTATAGAGCAGTATGCTTCTGATACAGTAACCTTTTTTGCTATTTAGATTCAGGTGTAATACATAATGAGCCTGTGAACGTCTGTCTGTTACTCCGGAAATATATTTGGAGATTTAAGATTACACCAACACTGTATACAGCTGTACGCTTGTGTTACATTACCCATTTACAGCTTTTTATAGTCTTGTGTAATCCATACTGAGCCTGAGAGCATTTGTGTCTGCCTCCTGAAATATATACGAAGATTTATAATGTTTACACTATACTATATATACCTTGTATCTGGTGATACTGTACCATTTCTCAACTTTTTATTTTATTGTGTAATCCATACTGAGACTGTGAGCATCTGTGGATGACTCATGAAATATATACAGAGATGTACTACTATTCCTAGACTGTCTAGAGCTGTACGCTTCTGATACAGTACCATATATCTGCTGGTATTTTGGGTCCATTTTCCCAAATATGAGGAAGTATGGTGGAAGAGGCCGTGGGCATGGGGGGCCACCTGGTACTGATGGTGGTGGTGGTGCATCTGCTGGTAGTGCCAAAAGCACAATAGCAGCTAAGGCAGGAGGTGTTGAGCTTGCATCATGGTCTAGCTCTGGAAGGCCTGTAAGGCTCCCTTTTCTGGGAGTAGGTAGACTGCTTTTAAAGCCGGAGCATCAGGAACTTTTTTTAGCTTACATTGCTGAAACAGCCTCCAGCTCTATCGCCTACTCTTCTGAAGTTTAAAAAATCCAAGCACTGAGTCATCAGTGTAGGCTTCTGGTCAGGAGCAACCCCTTTCCTTGTGTCCTTCACCCACATCAAAAGTGAAGGATGCGGCAGCACACACGTCAGATAACTCCATGGAGCTCTTTTCACATACCATGCCTCGGTTCATTAAAAATGGGCCCATCATATACTGGATCATTCCAAATGGAGGACATCAGACACTGGAGCTGCATTTATGGGGCCCATTATACACTGGAACATTAGAAATGGTGCACATTATATATGGAGCATTATTTGGGCCCATAAGACACTGGAGCATCATCCATGAGGCCCATCACATACTGGAGCATTCCAAATGGGGAATATCTAACACTCGACCATCATCCATGAGGCCCATCATATACTGGAGCATTCTAAATGGGGAAGATCAGACACTGGAGCAGCATCTATGGGGCCCATCATATACTGGAGCATTTAAAATGGGGGACATCTGACACTGGAGCATCATCCATGGGGCAGATCAGACACTGGAGCAGTATCTAAGGGGTACATGATACTCTGGAGCATTAGAAACGGGGCCCATTATATATGGAGAATTATTAGGGCCCATAAGACACTGGAGCATCATCCATGAGGCCCATCATATACTGGAGCATTCCAAATGGGGGACATCAGACACTGGAGCTGCATTTACGGGGCCCATTATACACTAGAGCATTAGAAATGGTGCACATTATATATGGAGCATTATTAGGGCCCATAAGACACTGGAGCATCATCCATGAGGCCCATCATATACTGGAGCAGTCCAAATGGGGGACATCTGACACTGGAGCAGCATCCATGAGGCCCATCATATTCTGGAACATTCCAAATGGGGCAGACCAGACACTGGAGCAGCATCTATGGGACACATGATACACTGGAGCATTAGAAATGGGGCCCATTATATATGGAGCATTATTAGGGCCCATAAGACACTGGAGCATCATCCATGAGGCCCATCATATACTGGAGCATTCCAAATGGGGGACATCAGACACTGGAGCAGCATTTACGGGGCCCATTATACACTGGAGCATTAAAAATGGTGCACATTATATATGGAGCATTATTAGGGCCCATAAGACACTGGAGCATCATCCATGAGGCCCTTCATATACTGAAGAATTCCAGATTGGAGACATCAGTAACTGGAGCAGCATTTAAGGGTCACATTATACACTGGAGCATTAGAAATGGAGCCCATTATATGAGGAGCATTATTTGGGCCCATAACACACTGGAGTATCGTCCATGGGGACCATCATATACTGTAGCATTATGTGGAGCTCATCAAATACTGTATGGAACATTATATGTGGCCAATTATTCTGTATGGAGAAATATATGGGGCTCATTATTCTGTATGGCGCACAATGTAGTGGCCATAATACTGTATGGAGTAATATACTGTCCTTTTTTTGAGCTATTGTAGAATTTAAAATAGCTATCAGTCATGTCATGTAAGCAGTGAAGTATTTGTCATTGTACTATACATATATTTCTGTGCCATATTGGAGCATCATGAGTTGAGGTATGTGTTAAAGGGGCGCTCTTTGGCCCAGGGCACATGAAAACCTGGAGCCAGCCCTACCCCCCCACAACTTTAGCCAAATAACCCCCAGTTTTCAGTGCGTAACTATTATTATGAAGTAAATTAAGGTTGACAAGCTTCAGTAATAAGAATTGATGTTTTGGCATTGAAATGGGCACTGTAGGTGTGCTTCCTGTCCTCCACTCCCTGACGACTTTGCTTCCCCATTGACTTGCATTGGGTTTCGTGTTTCAGTCGGCCTTCGACTTTTCCCTATAGTTGGCCGATTTCGTTCGACCCGACTTTTCATGAAACCCGACTAAACCCTAGAAAAGGAAAAGTCGCTCATCTCTACACTTCACGATCCAACCTATTTTGACCTTAATGACCTGGCCATTTTTTGGAATTCTGACCATCGTCCCTTTATGAGCTAATAACTCAGGAAAGCTTCAACGGATCCTAGAGATTCTGAGAATTTTTTTGTGGCATATTGGGCTTCATGTTAGTGGTAAATTTAGGTCAATAATTTTTGCACTTATTTGTGAAAAAATCAGAAATTTGGTGAAAATTTTGAAAATGTCGCAATTTTCAAATTTTTAATTTTTATTACGTTAAACCAGAGTTATGTGACACAAAATAGTTAATAAATAACATTTTCCACAAGTCTACTTTATATCACAACAATGTTGAAAAAAAAAATATTTTTCTTAGGAAGTTATAAGGTTAAAAGTTGACCAGCGATTTCTCATTTTTACTACAAAATTTACAAAACCATGTTTTAAGGACCACGTCACATTTGAAGTCACTTTGAGGGTCTATATGGCAGAAAATTCCCAAAAGTGACACCATTCTAAAAACTGCACCCTTCAAGCAGATCAAAACCACATTCAAGAAGTTTATTAACCCTTCAGGTGTTTCACAGCAGCAGAAGCAACATGCAAGGAAAAAATGAAGTTGTTGTCCAATTTGTCCTGAGTACGCTGAAACCCCATATGTGGGGGGAGCCACTGTTTGGGCGCATGGCAGGGCTTGGAAGGAAAGGAGCGCCATTTGACTTTTTGAATGGAAAATTAGCTCCAATTGTTAGCGGACACCATGTCGCATTTGAAGAGCCCCTGTGTGCCTAAACATTGGAGCTCCCCCACAAGTGACCCCATTTTGGAAACTAGACCCCCCAAGGAACTTATCTAGATGCATAGTGAGCATTTTGAACCCCTAGGTGCTTCCCAATTTTATCCGTAAAAACGAAAAAGTACTTTTTTTCACAAATATTTTATTTTAGCCAAAATTTTTTCATTTTCACATCAGTAACAGGATAAAATGGATCCTAAAATTTGCTGGGGAATTTCTCCTGAGTACACCGATACCTCATATGTGGTCATAAACCACTGTTTGGGCGCATGGTAGGGCTCAGAAGGGAAGGAACGCTATTTGAATTTTTGAATGGAAATTTAGCTCCAATTGTTAGCGGACACCATGTCGCGTATGGAGAGCCCCTGTGTGCCTAAACATTAGAGCTCCCCCACATTTTAGAAACTAGACCCCCCCAAGGAACTTATCTACCTGTGTTGTCAACACTTTGAACCCCCAAGTGCTTCACAGAAGTTTATAACGCAGAGTCATGAAAACAAAAAATATTTTTTTTCCACAAAAAATGATTTTCAGCCCACATTTTGTTATTTTCACAAGGGTAAAAGGAGAAATTGGACTCCAAAAGTTGTACATTTTGTCCTGAGTATGCTGGTACCCCATATGTGGAGAGAAACCACTGTTTGGGCACACATTGGGGCTCGGAAGGGAAGCAGTGACGTTTTGAAATGCAGACTTTGATGCAATTGTCTGCAGGCATCATGCTATGTTTGCAGAGCCCCTGATATGCCTAAACAGTAGAAACCCCACGCAAGTGACCGTATTTTGGAAACTAGACCCCCAAGGAACTTATCTAGATGTGTGGTGAGCACTTTCAATCACAAAGTGCTTCACAGAAGTTTATAACGCAGAGCCGTGAAAATAAAAAATCATTTTTTTCCCACAAAAATAATATTTTAGCCCCCAATTTTTTATTTTCCCAAGGGTAACAGAAGAAATTAGACCCCCAAAGTTGTAGTGCAATTTTTTCTGAGTACGATGATACCCCATTTGTTGGGGTAAACCACTGTTTGGGCACACGTCGGGGCTTGGAAAGGAGGGAGAACTGTTTGACTTGTCGTGTTGGGAGAGCCCCTGAAGTGCTTAAACAGTGGAAACCCCTCAATTCTAGCTCCATCCCTAACACAAACACACCCCTAACCATAACTATAACCCCAACACACCCCTAACCCTAATCCCAACCCTAACCATAACCCCAACCACAACCCTAACCTCAACACACCACTAACCCAAATCCCAACCCTAACCTTAGCCCTAACCAAAATCCTAACCCTAATTCCAACCCTAACCCCAACACACCACTAATCTTAACCCTAATCCCAACCCTAACCCTAATTCCAATCCTAACCCTAATTCCAACTCCAACCCTAATTCCAACCCCAACCCTAATTCCAATCCTAGCCCTAACTCCAACCCTAACCATAATTCTAACCCTAGCCCTAACCCTAATGGAAAAATAAATATATTTTCTTTATTTCAATATTTCCCTACTAATGGGGGTGATAAAGGGGGGGTTATTTGCTATTTTTCATTTTGATCACTGTGATGGGTCTATCACAGTGATCAAAATGTACCTGGAATGAATGAAGGAATATGCCAGCCAACAGATTTGGCAGGCGCACTGCGCCTGCGCCCTCCATTTTGGAAGATGGCAGCACCCATGGTGGAAGACGGAAGGATACTGGGACTTGGGAGGTACCGGGGGAGGGGGATCGGAAGGTGGGGGGAGCGGAGTGCAGGGGAGGGGAACAGATACTGACTGTAGCCCCCGATTGCTGTTGTCAGTCGGTGGCAGTGGCAGATTGCCCCCGTCAGCTGTGAGGTGGGCAGATTGTGGTCTGCAGCCATTGCCAATGATATTGCAGCATCGGCAATGGCTGGATTGTAATATTTCACCAAGTTTCATTGGTGAAATGTTACAATTGCTCTGATTGGCTGTTTCATTTTCAACAGCCAATCAGAGCGATCGTAGCCACGAGGGAGCAAAGCCCCTTGGGGTGAAGTACAAGTCCTCCTTTACCTGTGGGTCAGGTGACCTTTCAGTGACCCCAGTCACCTGACCCACAGGAACACGATTTCCACCATGACGCCTACGTAAGCATCACAGGTTGTAATGGCATGACTTTTCATGATGCCTACGTAGGCATCATAGGTCGGAAAGGGGTTAATATAATCAATATGGTTAATATAATCAAAATGCATGCAAATTCCCTTTAAGTTTACCTTTCAGTGCGCCATGGCTGCATTGAGCACAAAGAAATATAAATAAATTTAAGAGTAGAAGTGGATTTTTACTACAGTATTGTAGGTGTGGCATACAACCACACAAAATGAATTGGTTCATTTTGGTGTTGTTTGTTTGTCTCTATGACAGCAAGTAAGGATGGTATGATCCTTTAGATATAATATAGGATGTGGTGGCTTTTCACTATGGATTGGTTTTTCCACTTAGGAATGTCAGAAAAATGCAGGTTTACCCAGTAGTCAGTTGAAGAACTTAACTACAATGAAAGAACAAGCATGATGGTTCAACACGTTGACTTGAACAAAGGTAGTTAACTGAAAATTGCATCACTTGCTAACACTTGTTTTAGTCTTCTAGCACCCCTTTCAGGAGCAGTTCCTTCACTGTAACAGTCTCTGTGTAATTATTTCAGCAGCTCAGCACAGACTGCAGTCTCTTTTTCAGAGTTACCATGTCTCAGTTCCCCATATATTAGACTGCTAGCAATGTCTGGTTTGAAACTCCTCTTCTTACTTAGCCTTCAGATTGTGTGAATACCCATTATCCCATACAACTTGCTATCTCTTAGAGGAAGTTTTATATTCACAATCTAGAATAACACTTAGCTTCCTGCTGCTCTTTCAAGCCTCGTCTGAGTAAGTGGGCTACAGTCCTCCAAATGAAAAAGACTATACATACTACTGCTAAGGCCTGTTTCACACTTCAGTTTTTTTGTGTCAGTTAAAATCTGCCAAAATGGCGGAAAGCGGATCCGTTGCTAACTGATGTGAACGGATGCCACCGGACCGTTTTTTTGACGGATCCGATGAATGAAGAATTTTAAAGGAACCGCAGCCCGGGAAGGGGAGAGAGAAAGAGAGAGAATTTTTTCCGTCCGCCAGAAAGGATTTCAGGGTTAAATTTCCGGCTGACTTCCTTTCTCTGGGCATGCGCACTGTAAAATGCGAATCCTGCAGCAAAAAAACGTTGCATGGTCCGTCCAGGCATGTCGGCGGATACAAAAAATTTGGCGGATCCGCAAAAAAACAGATCCAACGGATGGCCATCCGTCAAGATCCGCCGGTAATGCAACTCAATGGGGAAAAAAACAGCTCTGCCAAAAAAATGGCAGATCCGTTTTTTTAAAAAAAACGGCGGATTTTGACTGATGGTCAAAAACGGAAGTGTGAAACAGGCCTAAGGCTCAAGAGTTTTTCTTGCCTTATAGAGATCCTATTAAAGCTCTAGAATGGGGGACTTTAATAGCATTTGTTTACTTAACAACAAGACTAGCTAACTAATGGCACTGGTGTTTCTCCTGCACAATTGTTTCTTTTGTCTGTCAGTAGAAAGGAACAGATCTAATGGGATTCAATTTCACCAAATCCTGCAGAATTTATCACTAAATTTGATTTGCAGCTCTTCCTTGACTCCACAAATTTAATGTCTCTTATTCTTATTAACTCTACAGTCTTGAAAGGCTTCAGAGAATAACAAACATTAAGATATAGAAAAAAAAAGTCAACTAAAACTTACCTCTCTTTTTTTTGCCAAGCCCGCTGTTTACTGTCTCCTGTTCAGTTCTTGGCGCATCTTCTTACCATCGATATGTGCTGAAAACCCAGGACTCTTCACATTAGGCCGGGACTTCCATCATGATTAGGCCAGCAGTAAGATGAAGCGCTGGGGATCGTACAGGAGACAGCCAGCAGCTGAGGGGCCAAAGAGGTAAGGTGTATATTAACTGTTTTTGATTTTTTTAATCTTTTGCAAGCCTTCTATAGTTCAGTAAAACGGGAAACAGGTGGCCACAATTATGCTGAGTTCATGTTAAGCAGATTACACAATTTCTGTGTTATGAGGAATAAGGATTTTTTGTTGAATTCAATTTCACTCAAATAAATTTGCCCAGTTCTATCTGTCAATATCATCTGTTTGTATGCATTTGCTTTGGGAAAGTCCCAGCAACTCCAGTAAATATTAGTTGAAAGGAAATAGTGCAAATTTCTCTATCTATACTGATTCCATCTCAGGCCACTACCCAGCGGCACCAAGAATAAAGTGTTAGAGTATTAGCCTGACAATACCAATCATGAAATCATCATAACTTATATGGTATGATATGACTAGTGATTAGTGTTGAGCATTCCGATACCGCAAGTATCGGGTATCGGCCGATACTTGCTGTATCGGAATTCCGATACCGACTTCCGATATTTTTTCAATATCGGAATTCGGCATCGGAATCGGAAGTTCAGTTGATTGACGGCCTGACGTCATCATGATGCGCGGTGTGTGCGCATCATGATGCGCCATCATTTCGGGCCTTCCGGGGGTCTCTGCCGGCCTGCCGGGGGGCTGTGCCGGCCTGCCGGGGGGCTGTGTGGACTGCCCGGGGTCTGTACCGGCCTGCCGGGGGGCTGTGCCGGCCTGCCGGTGGTCTGTGCACCCTGTGGGGGTCTGTACCGGCCTGCCGGGGGGCTGTGCCGGCCTGCCGGGGGGCTGTGCTGATGTCCGGGGGTCTGTGCAAGCATCGTCCGATGGGACTACAAGTCCCATCTGGCGATGCCTGCTACCATGACAGTGATTGACACATTAGCCAATGATGGGACAGTAGTAGTCCCATCATCCGGCTAATGTGTTAAATGTAAAAAAAAAAAAAAAAAAAAAAAAAATACTACATACATACTACATGCATGCTACATACATACTACATGCTACATACATACTACATATATACTACATACATACTACATACATGCTACATACATACTACATGCATGCTACATACATACTACATATATACTACATACATGCTACATACATACTGCATGCTACATACATACTACATACATACTACATACATACTACATGCATGCTACATACATACTACATATATACTACATGCATGCTACATACATACTACATACTACATACATACTACATACATACTACATACATACTACATGCATGCTACATACATACTACATGCTACATACATACCACATACATGCTACATACATACTACATACTACATATATACTACATGCATGCTACATACATACTACATGCTACATACATACCACATATATACTACATACATACAATACATACTACATACATACTACATACATACTACATGCTACATACATACTACATATATACTACATGCATGCTACATACATACTACATGCTACATACATACCACATACATACTACATACATACTACATACATACTACATGCATGCTACATACATACCACATATATACTACATACATACAATACATTCATACAATACATACATAGACATACAGTACATATAACATAGAGTAACATACTTACCAATACTTGTCACATTGTTCCCCGAAGCCATTGTCGTCTACGGAATAAATATTAACATAACAAACCACAAAAATACTCACCCACGATCCGAAGCAGTCCACGAGTGTGTCCCACGACGATCTTGGGTAGAGAACTGCAGCATCAGATGATGCTGCCGTTCTCTACGGGCTGCAGGAATCCAATGACGGAAGGTAGGTATCCTTCCGCACTGTATTCCTCCGCCACTTAAAAAAAAAAAAGTCCCTAGTCTCACTTTATGCCATTGCTGCGTGGGAATTTCCCACACAGCAATGGCATAAAGTGAGACTAGGGACTTTTTTTTTTTTAAGTGGCGGAGGAATACAGTGCGGAAGGATACCTACCTTCCGTCATTGGATTCCTGCAGCCCGTAGAGAACGGCAGCAACAGCTGATGCTGCAGTTCTCTACCCAAGATCGTCGTGGGACACACTCGTGGACTGCTTCGGATCGTGGGTGAGTATTTTTGTGGTTTGTTATGTTAATATTTATTCCGCAGACGACAATGGCTTCGGGGAACAATGTGACAAGTATTGGTAAGTATGTTACTCTATGTTATATGTACTGTATGTCTATGTATGTATTGTATGAATGTATTGTATGTATGTAGTATATATGTGGTATGTATGTAGCATGTAGTATGTATGTAATATGTATGTAGCATGCATGTAGCATGCAGTATGTATGTAGCATGCATGTAGTATATATGTAGTATGTATGTAGCATGCATGTAGTATATATGTAGCATGTATGTGGTATGTATGTAGCATGTAGTATGTATGTAGCATGCATGTAGTATGTATGTAGCATGCATGTAGTATATATGTAGTATGTATGTAGCATGCATGTAGTATATATGTAGTATGTATGTGGTATGTATGTAGCATGTAGTATGTATGTAGCATGCATGTAGTATATATGTAGTATGTATGTAGCATGTAGTATGTAGCATGCATGTAGTATATATGTAGTATGTATGTAGCATGTAGTATGTATGTAGCATGCATGTAGTATATATGTAGTATGTATGTAGCATGTAGTATGTATGTAGCATGCATGTAGTATGTATGTAGCATGTAATTTTTTTTTTTTTTTTTTTTTTTACATTTAACACATTAGCCGGATGATGGGACTACTACTGTCCCATCATTGGCTAATGTGTCAATCACTGTCATGGTAGCAGGCATCACCCGATGGGACTTGTAGTCCCATCGGACGATGCCTGCACAGACCACCGGCAGGCCGGCACAGCCCCCCGGCAGGCCGGCACAGCCCCCCGGCAGGCCGGCACAGCCCCCCGGAGCCTGCACAGCCCCCCGGCAGGCCGGCACAGCCCCCCGGCAGGCCGGCACAGCCCCCCGGAGCCTGCACAGACCACCGGCAGGCCGGCACAGACCACCGGAGCCTGCACAGACCCCCTGGCAGGCCGGCACAGCCCCCCGAAAGGCCCGTACAGACCCCAGAGAGGCTGTACAAGGGCAGGAAAGGGTTTTTCTTATTCCGATACCGGAAGTCCCATAGACTTGAATGGGACTTCCGGTATCGGAATCGGCGATACCGATACTTTTTTTAAAGATCGGCCGATACCATCCGATACGATACTTTGAAGTATCGGACGGTATCGCTCAACTCTACTAGTGATACATCTTTCACAAATTTATTTCATTATAGATATATTAGGGTCACAATTATCAGATATCAATATAGCATTTAATTAATAAAGTTGCATGCATTACACATGAACACATGTCCATCATTTTCTCCTGATTGTTAGGGGCATGGTGCTCTGTGCTACTGGTTTCCTATAGTGAACACAGGTGGAAGGTACATGCTATAACCAGGGGAAGAGTGAGAATATATAGAATGCTATTTTTTTATTTCTTAGCTGTGGTTATGACAGGATAAGGAGAGGAAGGTATTATGGGGGGACACTAATGTTTTTTGTCCATCACATTGCAATTTTTACAACTTTACAATTATGCTTTAAAATTGTAGAAGAAATGAACAAAGTACATGACAACCAATCAAAGCAGCTTTTTTATTTAGAATAAATTATTAGAAGTGTTTGAAACTCCTTGATAATAGAAAGTTTATATCACAAATTCTGGACGCACAAGCATTTGTGACCTTGTAAAATATATTTACTTCATTTTGTTCTATTTTATTTAAAATTTTTGAGCAAATAATTGGTACTGAAGAGTATTAATATGTAAATAGAATTTATAGATATACATACATTTCAACCAAGTGCCTTTTGTCTGGCTATACTAAAGAACAACACATTTTTTTCCAGAAATAATGACCTTAAGCAGATAATAATCATTCTTCTATTCAAGCAAATTCTCTAGACTGCTTCTTTGTAAATCAAGCAAGTTATTGACAGATGTTTAAGTAGCTCCTAGTGCATTTTGAATTAATAATACCACCATTTTGTTCTACCATTGTTTGCAGATGCTGGAAAGACCTACAATTTGCCTCATGAATTAAATGGACAGAAAGAGATAACGAGAAACACTAAATAAAAGAGCATTGTAAAGACCTTTATTGGGACAACTTTCTTTCAAATTGCACTAAATTGGAACCTTAATCCACTATTTCTCTTGCATTCATATTAGAGACTATACATGTAAGAAGAGTAATTGACTTTTTTCCTTACAAATACATTTCCTCTGCCTTCAAATATATATGATAAAAACATTTCAGCTAATGGTTGCATAATATATGAACTGAGTTTTGGATAAATCTAATATAGAGAATAATTGACATAATCTGATTTATGTTAAAGAGGTTGATCATTATTAAGAAAATAAGTACAGTTAAAAGGGTGGTGGACTGGACTGTCAAGTTCCTACCTCTGAAGACACCAATTGCGTCATGTGTACTGTCTTGAGTCTTTGTATATATTGAGTCATGTGCAGTGTGATATGTATAGTGGATAAGTAATGTAAAGGTACTGCATAATGTTAGAAATGTACAGTGTAGGATGTGATAATATAGGGAGGCATGGTTTAGGTAGTATAAGTTAGTTGACTATAGTTAGGTAATGACATTAGGGTAAGTTAGGAGTTAATGTTTGGGACTAGCTCATAGTGGATAGGGCTTAAGGCCCCGTCACACATAGCGATCTCGCTAGCGAGATCACTGCTGAGTCACAATTTTTGTGACACAACAGCGATCTCACCAGCGAGATTGCTGTGTGTGACAGCGATCAGCGACCGGCCCCCCTGCCGGTATCACTGATCGCTGCAGGAAAGGCCAGGACTTTTTTTTGGTCGCTGATCTCCCGCTGGCCACCACGCATCGCTGCGTGTGACAGGCGGGAGACCAACGATCTGCTGGTAACCAATGTACACATCAGGTATCCAAGGGATGTGCGTCCCTTAGATACCCGATGTGTACGTTAGTTACCAGCGCGCTAATGCAGGGAGCTGGTAACTAACGTACACATCGGGTATCTAGGGATGCACGTCCTTTGGATACCCGATGTGTACGTAGTTACCAGCTCCCTGCATCAGATTGCTGGTTACTAATGTGCACAGCGATGCCGGGTGCTGGGCATTGCTGTGCTGATCGCTGGTGAAGCTGTCTGTTTGACAGCTCACCTGCGATCACATAGCGACTCACCAGCGATCCCGACACGTTGATTTCGTTGTCAGGATCGCTGGTGAGTCGCTATGTGTGACTCCAGCCTTAGTGTTAGGGCAAGTGATTGCTTCCTGTACATAAAAAAAGTCCAAGAATCCGGCGCGCAATCTGGTGAATTTATTTACAGTGTGAAGAAAGTGTACAAAACATTTAGATCATTAGACCTTCATCAGTTAAACACTAAATTGTTCAAACAGATTCAGAGTGATTCAAAAATGCTGTAAATAAATTCATCAGATTTAGTGCTGGATTCTTGGACTTTTTGTATGTAAAGGGTTGGAACCCTACCTAGAAACAATACACTGCCGTTCTTCTTCCTTTCCATCCTGTATATAGTTAGATAGGGTCGAGTTCAAGTACAAGTAGGAGGTGTTTTGTGAGCTACCATAGTGGGTGAACTACAGGAAAAGGAAACTAAGGGACAAGAGAATAGTGTGACCCACAAGATAGAGTGGCCTTCCAGAAAAGGGGTCCTTGGATAGGACAATGTTTTACAAGAAACAGTGGGCATCACAGGCCCTCTAATAGACTATATTGAAAGGAAACTGTGTGTATGAAAGTGCCTTGCACTGCAAATGAAACATCCATTAGACTATGCACCCGCTATCCCTTGAACATAACACTTAGCATGTCACTGTTCAGTAAAGACTGTGTTTTAGAACTAGAGTCTTCTTTATTGAACTGCAGAACCTATCGTACTGATGAGCCAACACCACTGGCTAAAGGAGGCCTGCATGGGTGTATAACCCTCACAGCACCAACACCCAGCCAGGACCCACATTATCATGTAGTGCCAGGGTGTAAAATGGAGGAGATGGGTGCCTGGCCAGTGGCTACTGCCCTGAGGGGCCCCCTTGAGTTACACTACTCTGAACTGTATTGATATGCCAATATATTTAACCCCTTAACGACCAGAGATATTTTTCTTTTGGCATTTTTGCTCCCCTTCTTCCAGAGCCATAACTTTTTATTTTTTGGTCAAAATGTTCATGTGAGGGTTTGTTTTTTGCAGGATGAGTTGTACTTTTGAAGGACACCATTGGTTTAAACATATCTTGTACTGAAAAACGGGAAAAAAATTCCAAGTGTAGTGAAATTGCAAAAAAAGTGCATCCCACAGTTGTTTTTTTTCTACCACGTTCACTAAATGCTAAACTGCCATTATGATTCTCCAGGTCTTTATGGGTGCATAGAGAACAAACATGAGCAGTGATAGATCTGGCGATTCCGAATGAGGCGATAACAAGTATGTGTGTTTGGGGGTGATATGAATTTTTATATTTTTTTACTTTTTAATATTTTTTAAAAATCTTTTTTCTACTTTTTGCATGCTTCAATAGCCTCCATGAGAGACTAGAAGCTGCAGTGCTTTGATCGGCTCTGCTACATACAAGCAATGATCAGATCACCGGGCGGTGCTCATAGCAATTTTTGTTTTTAGTGTATACTTATATATACTACTATATCTCAATATGATGCCCTTGAAGCATTGGTATACGTCAGTAACATTTACATTATTTTGGGTTGTATATCCCATGCTTTTAATTTTTGTATTATAGCCCTTTTAACTACATGTACTCTGAAGGGCATACTCTATGGTATGATGTTTTCCCATCAGTCTAGAATCTTGTGTTCTTTATGTTTGTTGCAATGACATTACTGTAAAAATAAAATTTATATTTTTTTTACATTTCTTTTGCTTTTCACCCTTACACCAGTTTTTCTAGTTCTATGTGCAATTTATGGCCCATTTATTGTTTTGCTCATAATATTTATATAGGCTTAATTATATATATATATAGTACTAGCTGAAGAGCCCGGCGCTGCCCGGGCATAGTAACTAACTGTGGTTAGTTATAGCAAATTATAATTATCCTCCATCCCATAGTCCCGTGCCCTTATACCCATCATACATATCCACGATCCCATAGGCCGTGGCTCATATACCCATCATAAATATCCTCCATCCCATAGTCGAGTGCCCATTTACCCATCATACATCCTTCATCTCATAGTCCCATGCCCATATACCATCATACATATCCTCCATCCCATAGTCGAGTGCCTATATACCCATCATACATATCCTCCATCCCATAGTCCCGTGCCCATATAACCCATCATGCATATCCTCCATCCCATAGTCCCGTGCCTATATACCCATCACACATCCTCCATCCCATAGTCCCGTGCCCATATACATATCCGCCATCCCATAGTCCCGTGCCCATATACCCGTCAAACATATCCTCCATCCCATAGTCAAATGCCCATATACCCATCATACATATCCTCCATCCCATAGTCGAGTGCCCATATACCCATCATACATCCTTCATATCATAGTCCCATGCCCATATACCCATCATACATATCCTCCATCCCATAGTCCCGTGCCCATATACCCATCATACATATCCACCATCTCATAGTCCCGTGCCCATATACCTGTCATACATATCCTCCATCCCATAGTCCAGTGCCCATATACCCATCACACATCCTCCATCCCATAGTCCTGTGCCCATATACATATCCTCCATCCCATAGTCCCGTGCCCATATACCCGTCAAACATATCCTCCATCCCATAGTCAAGTGCCCATATACCCATCATACATCCTTCATCTCATAGTCCCATGCCCATATACCCATCATACATATTCACCATCCCATAGTCGAGTGCCCATATACCCATCACACATCCTTCATTTCATAGTCCCATGCCCATATACCCATCATACATATCTTCCATCCCATAGTCCCGTGCCCATATACCCGTCATACATATCCTCCATCCCATAGTCCAGTGCCCATATACCCATCACACATCCTCCATCCCATAGTCCCGTGCCCATATACATATCTGCCATCCCATAGTCCCATGCTCATATACCCGTCAAACATATCCTCCATCCCATAGTCCCGTGCCCATATACATATCCACCATCCCATGGTCCCGTGCCCATATACCCGTCATACATATCCTCCATCCCATAGTCCAGTGCCCATATACCCATCACACATCATCCATCCCATAGTCCCGTTCCCATATACCCATCATACATATCCTCCATCCCATAGTCCGGTGCCCATATACTCATCACACATCCTCCATCTCATAGTCAACCATTATGACATCATAATGAGCGGCGGCGGGGCTTGCAACCTATGATGACATCAGCGTCGCCATGGCAACCATTGTGACATCATAATGAGGGGCGGGGCTTGATACGCACACACTGCTTCCCCAGTATGCAAATAGGGGCATTGTGACATCACAATGAGGGGCGGGGCTTGACATGCACACACTTTTCCCCCCAGTATGTAGACGGGGCAAAATTGTTTGGTGAATTGGAACGCGCGGGGTTAAAATTTCGCCTCACAACATAGCTTAGGACGCTCTCGGGGTCCAGACGTGTGACTGTGCCAAATTTCGTGGCTGTAGCTGCGACGGTGCGGATGCCTATCCCGGACATACACACACACATACACACACACACACACACACACATACATACATACACACATACATACACACTTTGAGCTTTATATATTAGATATAGTTGAAACAGTTTATTATTTACTGCAAAGTAAATATATATTTATATTTGGTACCATTGTCCTTTAACTGAAAGACTTGGGTCTAACGGTTGGGATATCCTTCCACAAGCTTCTCACAATAGTTGGTCGGAATTTGGGCCAATTCCTCCTGACAAAACTGGTGTAACTGATCCAGGTTTGTAGGTCGCCTTGCTCGCACCTGCCTTTTCGGCTTTGCCCATACATTTTCAAAAGGACTGAGATCAGAGCTTTGTGGTGGCCTCTCAAAAATATTGACTTTGTTATGATATTAGAAAGGTTAAAATTGAGCAGCAATTTCTAATTGTTTCAAGAAATGTACAAAACCTGTTACTGTAGAGACTTATTTAGATTTAAATTAATTTTGAGGGGCCAATGTATTGGAAACTACCAAAATGTTATATCATTTTAAGAACTGAATCCCTTAAATACTTCAAAACTGCTGTCAGGGAATAGTTTAACCCTTCAGGTGCTACGCAGGAATTAATGCAAACTGGAATGAAAAAAACTAAATTGTTATTTTTCCTCTAAAGTGTTGCTATATCCCCTTTTTTACTTTTACAATTAATAGCACAAGAAATTGAACTCTACAATTTGTTTCCCAGTGCTGATAACCCACATGTGATCAGAAACCTCGATTTGGCCAAATGGCAGAGCTTGGAAGGGAAGGAGCACCATTTGAATTACGGAACACAAAATTTTTCTAAAAAGATTATGTGCACCATATCGCATTTGCAGGGCACCTACGGTGCCTAAACAGCAGACCCCCCCCCACACACAAGTAACTAGGGGTCTAGTGAACATTTTGAACTCACGGTTACTACACAGAATGTGACAACATTAGGTTGGTCATACTGAAAATTTTCATTTTTTTCATGAAAATGTTGTTTTAGCCCCAAATGTTTCACTTTTGCATGATGTATTATGAAAAAGTGTACTCCAAAGTTTGTTACTCTATTTATTCTAAACACGGCAATACTCCATATGTAGTCAAAAAGTTCTGTTTGGACAGGCAGGGCTTGCAAGGGAAGAAGTGACATTTGGTATTTGGAATGTAAATTTGGCTAGAATAAATTGCAGACACCATGTCTCATTTGCAGAGCTCCTGCAATACCAAAGCAGCAGAAACCCCCCACAGGTGACCCCATTTTGGAAACTAAGGAATTCTTTTACCGGTGTGTTGAGCTTGTTAAACTTGTAGGTGCTTCACAAAACTCTTTAAAATATGGATGTGAAACTGAAAATTATGTTGTTTTGCTAAAATGTTACCCCAAATTTATAATTTTTACAATGAATAATAGGAAAAAAAGACCCTATAGGTTGTAAATAAATTTTTCAAGAATGGAATGTATTGAAAAACTCTTGTTTGTGCACATGGCGAGGCTTGGAATGGAAAGAGAGCTATTTAATTTTTGAGGCGTGAATAGATTGTGAATGCCATGTTACATTTCTAGAGCCTCTGAAACGCCAAAACAGCAGGAATCCCTGACAAGTGACATCATTTTGGAAATTAGACATCTCAAAGGAATTCATCTATTGGTACACTGAGCATTTTTAATCAACAGGTGATTCACGGAAATTTATATTTAGATGTGAAGACAAAAATTTTAAGTTTTTCCACTAAAATACTGTTTTAGCAACACATTTATAATTAACCTGAGGTATAATAGTAGAAAATGGACCCCATAATTTGTTATGTCATTTTTACCGAACAAGACAGTACGGTTTTTTCACCATATGAAGTGTCTATTAGTTGTTTTTTAGTATAATAAAGGACATTCAATTTCGATTCCAATTTGAATCTTTGAAGATTATATCATCTCTAGGAATAACCCTAGAAAAAAATGTAATATATAAAGATAATCAAACATTTGATATGCCCTAGTGAATGTGGAATAATACATTTTGTGGGATGATATCTTTAACTATTAGTTGTATCTTATTCATTCTGTTCTATAATTCATAGTGTTCAAAAATATATGCCACCAGCAAGAATTCATTAGCGAAACCTTGAATAAACCACAAGCAATCACAATCACAAGCAATTAATCACACAAGGACATGTTAAAACCCAGAGTGAAGCAAAAATTCATGGTAGACATCATTATAGTAAAAATGATCTTCAATATTTTATTGGTTAATGAAAACTTTAATCATTTCAATGAAAGCTATGCATGTATGGATATGCTGAACAGTACACAGTATCATATAAGAATAACACAATGAAGTTATACTTTTTTACATTTGGAACACTATTCATCTAAGGAAGGATCAACTATTGCTCATATGGATGGGACCATGCAAATTAAGTTATGATTATGTTTAAATGAGCTGCAAAAAAAAATCATTAAACAGCAACAAGAATTTTTGGTTTGTTAAGTTGACTTGTTTCTGGCTTGGGGTTTTATTACATAGCTTTGAATTTCAGTGTTTTAATGACATTGAAGGAATTTTTATTCAGTATTTGTTGGTGCATAATGTCCCACAAGCAATAGCATAGCACTAACATAAATATGAAATTATTCTCCTAGAAATAAGTGCATCGTACTTTGTATTTGTAATTTCTCTGCTTATTAAAGACAGTCAATAGGTCATAAATTATGCAGAAAAGGAGAGTATACATCTACTTTTTAAGTTTTATCAGCTTCTTCTTGTTCTTTTATGATATAGTCTTGTCAGCAGATTGCACATGAAATGTTATTGTGACATTGTGCCGATGACTGAGAATAAAGAACAGATTGTCTTTATGTCTAAGCATATACTGATAAAAATATGTTGATGGTTTTTACATTAACCTTTTTACCCCCAAGGGTGGCTTGCATGTTAATGACCAAGCCAATTTTTACAATTCTGAACTCTGTCCCTTTATGAGGTAATATTTCTGAAATTCTTACATGGCTCCCAGTGATTCTGACAGTGTTTTCTCATGACATATTGTACTTCATGTTAGTGGTAAAATTTCTGTTATATGACTTGTGTTCACTTGTGAAAAAATGGAAATTTGGCGAAAATTTTGAAAATTTCTCAATTTTCCTACTTTGAATTTTCATGCCCTTAAATCACAGAGATATATCACACAAAATACTTATTAATTAACATTTCCCACATGTTTACTTTACATCAGCACAATTTTGGAGCCAAATTTTTTTTTGTTAGGAAGTTATAAGGGTTAAAATTTAAACAGCGATTTCTCATTTTTACACCATTTTTATTTTAGGGACCACATCACATTTGAAGTCACTTTGAGGGGTCTATAGGATAGCAAATACCTAAAAGTGACACCATTCTAAAAACTGCACCCCTGAAGATGCTCAACACCACATTCAAGAAGTTTATTAACCCTTCAGGTGCTTCACAGGAATTTTTGGAATGTTTAAAAAAATGAACATTTTACTTTTTTCACAAAAGATTTACTTCAGATCCAATTTTATTTATTTCACCAAGGGTAAGAGGAGATATTGGACCCCAAAAGTTGTTGTACAGTTTGTCCTGAGTATGCTGATACCTCATATATGCAGGTTAACCACTGTTTGGGCACATGGCAGAGCTCGGAAATAAAGGAGTGCCATTTGACTTTTCAATGCAAAATTGGCTGGAATTGAGATCGAACGCCATGTTGCGTTTGAAGAGCCCCTGAGGTGCCTAAACAGTGGAAACCCCCACAAGTGACACCATTTTAGAAACTAGACCCCCTAAGAAACTTATCTAGATGTGTGGTCAGCACTTTGAACCCCCAAGTGCTTCACAAAAGTTTATAACATAGAGCCGTAAAAATAAAAAATCATACTTTTTAATAAAAATGATATTTTCGCCTCCAATTTTTTATTTTACCAAGGGTAGCAGGAGAAATTGGATCTCAAAAGTTGTTGTGCAATTTGTCCTGAGTGCACTGATACCCCATATGTTGTGGTACACTACTGTTTTGGCGCATGAAAGAGCTCAAAAGGGAAGGAGTGCCGTTTGAATTTTTCAAAGCAAAATTGGCTGAAATTAAGATCGGACGCCATGTAACATTTTGAGAGCCCCTGATGTGCCTAAACAGCGGAAACCCCCACAAGTGATCCTATTTTGGAAACTAGACCCCCCAGAGAACTTATCTAGATGTGTGGTGAGAACTTTGAACCCCAAGGTGTTTCACTAAAGATTATAATGCCTGGGTGTGAAAATAAAAAAATCATATTTTTTCCGCAAACATGATCTTTTAGTCCCCAATTTTTTTATTTTCCCAAGGGTAACTGGAGAAATTGGATCATAAAAGTTGTACGGTAATACCCCATATGTGGGGGAACCACTGTTTGGGCACACGGCAGAGCTCGGAAGGGAAGGAGCGCCGTTTCACTTTTTCAAACTAAAATTGGCTGGAATACAGATTAGACGCCATGCTGCGTTTGGAGAGCCCCTGATGTGCCTAAACAGTGGAAATCCTGAACAAGTGATCCCATTTTGGAAACTAGAACCCCTAAGGACCTTATCTAGATGTGTGGTGAGCACTTTGAACCCCCAAGTGCTTCACAGAAGTTTATGATGTAGTACTGTAAAAATAATCATATTTTTTCACAAAAAGGATCTTTTCGCCCCCAATTTTTAATTTTCATAAGGGAAACTGCAGAAATTTGACCACAAAAATTGTTGTACAATTTTTCCTGAGTACGCTGATACCCCATATGTGGGGGTAAATCACTGTTTGTGTACACAGCAGAACTCAAAAGGGAAGGAGGCACCATTTGACTTTTTCAGTGCGGAATTGGTTGGAATTGTGATCGGACACCATGTTGTGTTTGGAGAGCCCCTGATGTTCCTAAACAGTGGAAACCCCATAATTCTAATTCCAACCCTAACCCCAAAACACCCCTAACTCTATTCCCAACCCTAACCACAACCCTAACCCTAACACACCCCAAACCCTAATCTCAACGGTAACCTTAATCTCAACCCTAACCCTAATCCCAACCCTAACCCTTATCCCAACCCTAACCCTAATCCCAACCCTAACCTTAATCCCAACCTTAACCGTAATCCAAATTCTAACCCCAACTGTAGCCCCAACCCTAACTCTAATTTTAGCCTCAACCCTAACCCTAACTTTAGCCCCAACCGTAACCCTAACTATAACCCTAGCCATAACCCTAACTTTAGCCCCAACCCTAACCCTAACATTAGCCCAACTCACTTTAGCCCAACTCAACCCTAATGGGAAAATGGAAATAAATACATTTTTTTATTTTATTATTTTTCCCTAACTAAAGGGGATGATAAAGTGGGGTTTGAGTTACTATTTTTTATTTTGATCACTGTGATAGGGTCCAATATGGAAAAATCTCTGATTGTTGCCAGGTGCCGTCCAGCAGGTCTCAGCAGGTGCAATGCACATGTGCCCTATATTTTCTCCTGGAAGAAGAAGCCAGCAGCCCAAGGGACTTCAGGGGGGCCTGCAGGGACAATGGAGGTACCGGGGTGGGTGATCAGAGGTATGGAGGTACCGGGGGGTAAAAACCAACCCGAATCATGTTCTCTGGGGTCTCAGCTACCCCCAGCAGCAAAGTCCCCAGAGAAATTCTGACGCTGGGGGGCGCTATTACCTTAAACTTCAGCGCCGTTAAAAAGCTGCGCTGTGGTTTAATTACCCTTGAATGCCACCGTTAAAAGGTGTATTGGCAGTCGTTAAGGGGTTAAATGTAACTCTCATCATTCTCCCCTGCTTGCACAGATCGCTGACAGAGCAGGGGAGAATGAAGAGATCCGTGTTCAGCACCCGGCGCAGGGGAGCCGTGCTTACTGCAACGCTTCTTCCCTGGCGCCCGTCCGTGTGGTACTAATGCGGAACACGTATGCCATACATGTGCCACAAGTATTACACACATGGACATTGACATCTGCGTTACTGGAAATATCAGGGCGTGTGAAAGAGGCCTTATGGCGAGTTTTTATGTTTGGCTGATGTCATGTGCTACAAGATGCTTTTTATTCCAAAAAAACAAAAAATAGTTTTTGCATCCCCAAATTTTGAGAGCTATAATTTTTCCATATTTTGGCCAATAGAGTCATGTGATTTCTTGTTTTTTGTGGGATGAGCTGACGTTTTTATTGGTATTATTTTCGGGCACATGACTTTTTTAATCACTTTCTAGTTCGATTTTTGGGAGACAGAATAAGCAAAAACCAGCAATTAATGAAATTATTTTGAGGGGGCTTTTACACCGTTCCGCATGTGGTAAAATTGATAAGGTAGTTTTATTCTTTGGGTCAGCACGATTACAGCGATACCTCATTTATATCATTTGCTGTAGATAAGCCCCTGATGGCTGTGGCCACAGCCTATAGGCCGAAAATGGGGTTACAGATTCCCTTTAAAGTTCCTTTCAAGGTAATATTCAGTCCCAGTCACAGATTGTTAAAAAATAACACACCATGTATACTCATCTATACCTTGGCCGTCAGTGAGATTCTACCACTGTTCCAGGTTTCTGGCATTGGCTGCAGCACTGATGTCACCTTGCCAGTGCAGTCAATTCATGCACTTTCAAGAGGGCATTTTCTCTGTACTGGCACACACACTGAGCTAAATGGCTGGCCACTGCGCTATCAACGTGATGTCAGTGCTGCAGTTAGTACAGGACACCTAGTGTAATGGTGGAGACTCTCATTTGGCCTCGGGGAAGGTGCATTCAGTGCATCTGTTTATTGTTTAACAAAGTGCAGACAGTCCTGAACATATTCTGAAAGGGAACAACAAATTTAATGTAATAGAAGTAGAGATGAGGGGATCATTTGAAATTACAATTCTCAAAATTCACTGATTTTTTTTACACAAAAATTTGATTTGTGGCAAGAAATTCACACAAATATCAACAGTGGAAAGCTTGTAATTCTCAGAAAATACACATGGGACAGGAGAAAGAGAAAATCCTCACTGACAATAAGAGCTTACACACTACAGCAGAGAGAGAGGGAATTCTGCTGACCATAAGGCCCCCTTCAAACGCCCCGGCGATTCCTGTACAGGAAAGAACAGTAGTGGTGAGATCCGTGGTTCATGTCCATGTGTAATCTGTCTGAATGTATGTGACATTTGTGTGACATCCGTGTTGACGTGTTCTGTCTCTGTCGGTATGCTGTCAGTGTGACACGTATGGAATGAAAAGCAGCATAGAAATTAAAGAGTTTTATGTATTAAAGATATTCAAAGATAGAGATAGATAGCGATGAGGAACGGAACATGATAGATAGATATGTCAGTGAGATTTCAAAGCAGTGCATTGCATGGTTTTTGTATGTTCTTGTATTTATTGTTTAGAGAAATAAATAAATAAATGATAAAAAGGGTGTGGGGTCCACTTTTATTTTTATAACCAGCTGAGGAAAAGCTGACAGCTGGGGGTTGATGTTAATATTCTAGGAAGGGGTCGATAGCCTTAAAGGTTCCCAAACTATTGTTAACAGCTCACAGCTGTTTGCTTAGCCTTTACTGATTGGCTTTCCCTCAGCTGGTAAGAAAAAGGAAGGGGGACCTCATACCATTTTTTTAACTATTTATTTAATACACAATATACACAGATAGCTGGTGCTGACTCAAACTCCCATCAGCGTTTTCTGGTCTCACTGATCTCAGGAAGACCAGGCGACAATGATGAGACCTGAATTCAACACACGGCACCTGGGAACAACGCTAATTGTATGGTTTTTCCCAGGTGTCGGTACGTGTCACATTGATGACACACGGATGTCATCTGTTTATCGTCAGTGTGCACCACAAATTTCATCTGTGGTGTGGGTTTTTCTGTGGGTTTTTCACATGGACACACAGGCCGTTTGAAGAACTTGGCATGTGCACACCACCATTGAATGCAAAGCATGAGCCTGTATCTGTATTTGTGATCCATAAAAAATGGACCGCATGTGGACATAAACAAATGAATGTTGGAAGAAAGAGAAAGAGGACAAAGCTGATCATAAGAAATTACACTCTACAGAAGAGAGTGAGCGTGAGAGAGAGAGAGATAGAGAGAGAAAGAGATTGAATCTCTCTGCCCATAAGAGCTTACATGATATAAGAGAGAGAAGACCCCATTGATCATAAGAGTTTACACTGAACAGGAGAGAGAAGACCTAGCTGTCCATTAAAACTTACATTTATAGGAGTAAGAGCGAGAGAGACAACCCTATGTATCTTCAGAGCTTGCATTGTACAGGAGAAAGATTGAGGAAGAGTTAATCAAGCCTTTGTTGATAAGAGCTTAAACTTTGCAAAAGAGAGAAAGGACCCCACTGATCATAAGAGCATACACACTACAAGACAGATATATATATATATATATAGAGAGAGAGAGAGAGAGAGAGAGAGAGAGGACCCTGCAGACCATAAGAGCTTACACTCGATAGGAGAAACTTACTCAATAACTCTGAAGATGGAAAATGACTGCCGTACAAACGGTGCTTTGCTGGGAACTGCTGAGCTGTCATGAGCCAGGTACTGGCCACCACTGTAGAAGATATGTTAATCCGTTAGATGTCATAGCAGCAGGGCACTATGAGGAGCCCCACCTGGCCACACAAAAATACATTAGTCCAGTCAATAATGGTTCATCTGTTGGGAAATGGCATAGAGCGAGTGATTTTACTTTGATCTTCAAATCAAATTTCAAAGTGCTAAAATTTGCGTGAAACCTCAAATTTCAGGAAATTTGACTCAAACTTGATCCTCCGTGAATTGAAGTGTTCAACTTTAAATAGAGGTAATAGAAATAAAACATTAGGTACTACTAGAATTGCTATCTATGGCTGCAAGGCAGAGGTAACCAGTTATCCTTAGATTACAGTGCAATTGTCACAGTTAATGTAGTAAAATTCTTCTACTACCATTTTAACTTTCCAACTTTCCACAGCTACAAAAGAAGCTTCCAGAATGAAATTCCCTGTTTTTAAGGACAGCATGCTTTAGAGACATATTATTAACACTATAACAAACTTGCTGTCCTTGTATAGTCACAGATGCAGCTTAATTTACATTAGATTCTGGTTTAAAATTGTTTACTATGGTACTAATGTATTATAAACATATTGTTTGTGTGTTTTTATTAAATGATGTCACTATAACTTCATTCACAGAACAAGCTTAAAATGTTTTTCTATGATTTATAGACAAGAGATAATGGAGCATTTACACTATTGACTATTGCAAACCCAGGGAAGCTTGTTTCCCAAAAATTGTCCTTTTACTGATTGTTTTATGTTCCCTAAAAATACAGTTGGCCTGTCTAAACAGGACATTAAACAATGTATTTAATGACCGCCGTCAATGTAGTTACACCCTATGAGCAATGTATTTCCTCACCCTTGCAGTCAATAGAAATAGGTATCATGGGTTTTGTTCCAAAATTAGATAAGCTCTCCCAACTCTCTCCATACAGAACACATGTAGACTCTGCAGGGGGAGCCTTGAGGAGTAGCTATTAGCCAACACTTATTGGATGTATTTATGGCTTCTTGAAGGCAGTGTTCAGATCTTAAATCCATATTAAAAGCTCATATGTCCAAGAGAGAAGAGAAAAAGGGAAAATGGATGGAACTCAGCACGTTGCAAGTAAATAGATGTCCAGGATAGAGATACACGTGGAGGGTGCTGGTTCAGCTGGTGAGGCACAGTCATGAAGCGGAGGAAGATGGAAGGAATCGAGCACAACCATCCAACGTAAAAATCCAGATTATTCCTAAGCCTTTAAAACAAGGATCAGGGAAACCATAAAAACCTTTTACATGGTTTCTTTGGATTGTTGTTGTTAAACTAAATAAACTGGATTTTAATATTGGATGGTTGTGCCGAATTCCTTCCTTCCTCCTCGTCTCTATATGTCCAATATATTTGTTAGCCCCCCACTTACCTGAGGTTAATAGAGGGTCTTTTAAGCCTCTGTTATTTCTTCTGCATCACTATGCCTATTGTAAATTATCATGTTTAACATTGCTCTCAATGGGAAATGTATGTCACTGTAAAGTTATGAAGTGCAGTGGTATATGTTGGAAAAGCTCAAATGAAATAAGCAAAGATTTATTAATATCTTCCCATACGATGTAAAGTAATGAATAGCTATTTTAGCTGTGTTGACAGCTATTTCTTATATGCATGAATTTTGTTAATATGGGAAATATTAAAAAAGAGCTTTTCATTTTCATAGGACACACAGTGATATTAAACTTTGCAATTGTTGTAGGTTTGAGATGTGATATGGTGCATTATTATTCATCTCTAGAATAATATTGGATCATGAGAGGCAATCAAGTAAACATGAATTTCCTGCACAGCCCTGCATGCTGTTATCAAGCACTTGATCTGCTCACAGGAGTCAATTTAATAACAAAAAAGCTTTTTCTGCTATATAGAAGGCACCATATTCTATGTATATCAGCTAATGCTTTCTTATTGTGGCATGTAAATGATGGCACAAATTGATATATATAATGGCAAAAGTGTTGTAGTAGCCAAATGTTACATAAGTGTGCTTCAGATGTATTCCTCTTAGAAGAGTTACTGGTAAGAAAACTTCAAGATAGACTCATTTTTATTCACGACATTTGACAATCATTTGACATTGTAGCGCTTGTTATACTCACGTCTGCTTTGATTTAAATACTTTATATTGTCCCTTTAGGGTCTTCCATCTGTTTGTCAAAATTTTACAGCCATAAGTGAACATGAAAGCAAATTGTATGATAGTCTGTGTTGAATCAGTCTTCAGATGGTGACCTAGATGTATCAAGAAGCAAAGCCTCTGGTTGCCCAGTGAAACTTTTTTAGATTATATGCATGTAAACTTTTGCTTGAGAGCATTGAAAGACAAGCTTCTTATTACTTAAAGGGAATCTGTTGGCAGGTTTTTGCTATGTAGGTTGATGAAAGCATGCTGCAGGGGTTAAAACACAGATTTCAGTGATGCCTCTTTAGATTGTTTTAGCACCAGTAGTTGCAGTGCACAGTGCGTGTTCTGGGGGAATACATAAGTCTGTACTAATACAGAGACTTTTCAGTATTGATCGGACAACCCCTTTACGTAAAACACATTGAAAAGTCACAAACTTTTTGCATAACATGAAGCTGCACAAAAATTTAGCAACTTTTGGAATTTTCTGTTTTGACAAATATTGGCAGAGCTACAGAGGGTCTAGGGTAGTGCGGAGCTTTGTTACACCCACCTGTCAAATTCTACAAAAGTGGCGATCTTTATCCAGTCTCTGAGATGGCGGTGCACACCACTAATAAGATGCACCGAATTCATTGGTGGTGTGCCTCTTAATGAATTTCGGCATTTACCTCGTTAAGATTGACATGCAAAATGCCAAATTAATTGGAGCCAATGTCTTTTGGGTGTAGAATTTAATTAATTAGATGTAAATCTGTAGTAAAGAAGTAATGTTTGTTCATTTTATTAATTATTTAATATTACAGTTATTTACCTGTTACACTTCTTTCAAGTATTCACTTCATATGTGATGCAGCAGGTTGTTTGAGTATATGATCGCTGCAATGAACAAAAATTAGATGATAAAGAACTGTCATATACTTGTACAATCTGCCGGAGAGATCCATTTGTAGCTTTACCTGTTCCTAGAAAGTACAACTTTGTTATTCAGTGCTATATACACTTGCAGCAGTACCACAAAGCCGTCATTAAATTCAGTGTTAACAAGATGACTCTCCTGCTTCTACCCCAATCTACATAATGCATACAAAAACGCCCAGTACTCTATGGCAAAACATATGCGGTAACCATAATAAATCAACCGCCATTACATATAGAATTCCACTCCATAAATCTTGTAAACAAAAAAGGAGAACAAAAGGGAGTAATGGATTCAAATAGTAATTAGAAAAGTACAAAATTTATTAATATACACATGCACAGTGAAGTAATGAATAGAAACTCAGAAATAATCATAGTTACATAAAATCAGACACAGCCAGGGCAGACCTGGACAAGGACTAGAACATAACAACCCATGCTTCACAATATATCAGCACAAAAAAATATTACATACAGGGTTAACCATGATCATATACAAATTTTCAAGTAGTCAGACATGACATGATGCCCTGCATAGATGAACTAAAGTGCTACATGATAATAGAGGTAAGCAAGACACCTGCAAACATGACCAAAATGGCCTCAGAGTTGGAGTATATAGATATAAAGTAAGGGCAGGTTGCTTACCAAAAAGGCACGGGAGACCAGGTCCAAAGAGGCAACCCCCGACGCACGTTTCGCGCCTACCACAGGCGCTTTCTCATGTAGCACTTTAGTTCATCTATGCAGGGCATCATGTCATGTCTGACTACTTGAAAATTTGTATATGATCATGGTTAACCCTGTATGTAATATTTTTTGTGCTGATATATTGTGAAGCATGGGTTGTTATGTTCTAGTCCTTGTCCAGGTCTGCCCTGGCTGTGTCTGATTTTATGTAACTATGATTATTTCTGAGTTTCTATTCATTACTTCACTGTGCATGTGTATATTAATAAATTTTGCACTTTTCTAATTACTATTTGAATCCATTACTCCCTTTGTTCTCCTTTTTTTGTTCCCAATCTACATAACAAGCATGACAAATGAGCTGCAATAAACATAGATTAGGGGACTGTGACTGCTCTGGTGGTCAAAAAGCAAAAATCAATGCTTCAGGATTTATTAGCAAATGAAAATTTACAGGGAAAAATAAAAAAAACATCAAAATAAAATAATGATCTTTCTGAACTAATATTTGCACGGTTTTGCCTTTATTGACCAGACAAATTTTCATTTTTGTACTTATGTTTCTTCCTTTAAGGCCGGGGTCACACTAGTGATGAATACGAACGAGTTCTATGCGATAAAACATGGGGCAGCTCCCATCACCGTTTTTTTCTTCGGCTGTATTGTACGTGCGAGTGAAATTGGAGCATGCTGTGATTGTCACCGACACTCAGCCGAGTCTTGGCTCACTCGCACCCATATACGTCTATGGGTGCGAGTGACACAGCGCACATCACTCAGATATCATATGATATAAACTGACCCGGCAATGGAGGAGATAGAGAAATGACTTTCTCCTCCTCCTCTGCAGCTGTGCTTCGTTCCTCTCTGCGCGAGATTCTCAGAGCACAGACACTAGACACTCGGCTTCTACTCGCAGTAGAGAATTAGCCAAGGGTCATTAGCATATCTCATGAGATACTCTCGCATCGAATGCCATAAGCTAGTGTGACCCCGGCCTAAAAGGAATATGTCAGCTGGTATTTGCTATGTAATCTGAGGAAAGCATGAAGTTGGGACAGAGACACAAATTTCAAGATGTGTCACTTATTAGGCTGTGTGCTCTAGTTTCATACAATGAATGTTTTATCACTAGAAGATTATCACTGCCCAGACTACAGTTCACATGAGTCAAGGTACAACTACAACTCCTCTTCTGATTAGCAGCTTACTCTCAATAGACCATATACATAGAGATTTGCTACATAAAAAACTCTTGATTATGTACAACTGCTGCTCCCAGTAATCTAAGGGTATGTGCACACTTTGCGGATTCTGCTGTGGACTTTTGAGTGGATTTAACTAAATCTGCAGGTAAAATGACCTGTGTTTTAACAGCAGATTTTGTGAAGATTTCCTTTGGATTTTCTGCACTTTTTGTGCGGATATCACCTGCATTTTTACACCTGCGGATTCCTATAAAGGAAGAGCTGTAAAAACATAGCGGAATCCGCACAAAGAATTGACAGCAAATCTGTGTGGAAATATCAGCAGCATGTGCACAGCGTTTTTTATTTTACATTGAATATAATGGTACTGTACAATGCAGGAGAATCTGCTGTGGATCCGCAGGGCCAAATCGGCTGCAGATCCGCAGCAGAATCCGCAACGTGTGCACATACCCTAAGTGGTACTTAATTGGAATAAGGGTCTCTATATCTACATTATATTGCCCTCTGATGAGGTAACAAAAACCTGGTGACAGATTCCCTTTAAGTGCTTTTTTGTGTCATAAATAGAGTTGAGCGATACCAGCCGATACTTGAAAATATCGGATCGGAATGGATCGGCCGATCTTAAAAAAAAGTATCGGTATCGCCGATTCCGATACCGGGAACCAATGCAAGTCAATGGGGCCAAAATATCGGAATTAAAAAAAACCCTTTCTTTCCTTGTAGGTTAATTCTACATGAAGAAAAACAACTAAGAATAATGTAGAATGTATTGTGGGAGGTGGAGGAGACATTAAAGCCATAGAGGTTTAGCCCAATCAAATGGAAAAGCAGGAATTAAACTTTTTTTTTAAAGATGTTAGGAGTTACAAAGATATTGACTATGTTAGCCTCATTTATATTTTGCCAGACATGTATGTCTTCTTCTTCTTTCTTCTTTCTTCTTCTTTCTTATTCTTCTTCCTTTTTTTACCTTCTTCTTCTTCTTCTTATTCCTTTTTTTACATTCTTCTTCTTCTTCTTCCTTTTTTTACATTCTTCTACTTCCTTTTTTTACATTCTTCTTCTTCTTCCTTTTTTTACATTCTTCTTCTTATTCCTTTTTTTACATTCTTCTTCTTCTTCCTTTTTTAAATTCTTCTACTTCCTTTTTTTACATTCTTCTTCTTCTTCTTCCTTTTCTTACATTCTTCATATTCTTCTTATTCAACAATTATTATTCTACATATTCAACTTCTTCATCTTCTTCCTATTCTTCTTCATCATATTCTTGTTTGTGTCAGGCATTCCTGTAGTTGTTATCTAGAAAAGTTAGAAGTTTACACCTTCCGTTCTGCCTGTCACAAAAGATTTACAACAGGATTTGTCCACGTTCAGTTTGGCCTGCAGCAGCAGGCCTTTTCCAGGGGCACCACGAGGAGGAACGGACTCACCCCCATACACTGCTTAGTCTTCTTCTGCTTATAAATAAGATAATATCATTTGCTCAGAGTATTAGTCTTATGCTTAATGTTCTTCTGCTTTGTTTTTTTTATGCTTCTTTGTCTTCTCTCTCTTGTTGTTCTGCATCTTGGTGGTTGTCTTCCTGTTCTTTGTCCTCTTGAACCAGCTGACGGTACTGGCACCCGGAGGGGCAGCAGAAGGAACAAGAGCCAATGGCACTACCGAGGACCAGCTGACGGTGCTGGAACCCGGTTACTAAGCAGGAGGTACCTGTGCTACAAAGCACTACCAAGGACCAGCAGACGTTGCCGGAACTCGGATACCGAGATGGAGGCACCTAGGCCAAAGGCTCTGACGAGAACCAGCTGACGGTGCTGGAACCCGGAGGGGTAGCATAAGCTGCAAGAGCAAATGGAAATAGCGAGGACCAGCTGACAGTGCTGGCACCTGGAGGGGCAGCAGAAGGAATAAGAGCCAATGGCACAACCGAGGACCAGCTGACGGTGCTGGAACCCGGTTACTAAGCAGGAGGTACCTGTGCTACAAAGCACTACCAAGGACCAGCAGACGTTGCCGGAACTCGGATACCGAGATGGAGGCACCTAGGCCAAAGGCTCTGACGAGAACCAGCTGACGGTGCTGGAACCCGGAGGGGTAGCATAAGCTGCAAGAGCAAATGGAAATAGCGAGGACCAGCTGACAGTGCTGGCACCCGGAGGGGCAGCAGAAGGAATAAGAGCCAATGGCACAACCGAGGACCAGCTGACGGTGCTGGAACCCGGTTACTAAGCAGGAGGTACCTGTGCTACAAAGCACTACCAAGGACCAGCAGACGTTGCCGGAACTCGGATACCGAGATGGAGGCACCTAGGCCAAAGGCTCTGACGAGAACCAGCTGACGGTGCTGGAACCCGGAGGGGTAGCATAAGCTGCAAGAGCAAATGGAAATAGCGAGGACCAGCTGACAGTGCTGGCACCCGGAGGGGCAGCAGAAGGAATAAGAGCCAATGGCACAACCGAGGACCAGCTGACGGTGCTGGAACCCGGTTACTAAGCAGGAGGTACCTGTGCTACAAAGCACTACCAAGGACCAGCAGACGTTGCCAGAACTCGGATACCGAGATGGAGGCACCTAGGCCAAAGGCTCTGACGAGAACCAGCTGACGGTGCTGGAACCCGGAGGGGTAGCATAAGCTGCAAGAGCAAATGGAAATAGCGAGGACCAGCTGACAGTGCTGGCACCCGGAGGGGCAGCAGAAGGAATAAGAGCCAATGGCACAACCGAGGACCAGCTGACGGTGCTGGAACCCGGTTACTAAGCAGGAGGTACCTGTGCTACAAAGCACTACCAAGGACCAGCAGACGTTGCCGGAACTCGGATACCGAGATGGAGGCACCTAGGCCAAAGGCTCTGACGAGAACCAGCTGACGGTGCTGGAACCCGGAGGGGTAGCATAAGCTGCAAGAGCAAATGGAAATAGCGAGGACCAGCTGACAGTGCTGGCACCCGGAGGGGCAGCAGAAGGAATAAGAGCCAATGGCACAACCGAGGACCAGCTGACGGTGCTGGAACCCGGTTACTAAGCAGGAGGTACCTGTGCTACAAAGCACTACCAAGGACCAGCAGACGTTGCCGGAACTCGGATACCGAGATGGAGGCACCTAGGCCAAAGGCTCTGACGAGAACCAGCTGACGGTGCTGGAACCCGGAGGGGTAGGATAAGCTGCAAGAGCAAATGGAAATAGCGAGGACCAGCTGACAGTGCTGGCACCCGGAGGGGCAGCAGAAGGAATAAGAGCCAATGGCACAACCGAGGACCAGCTGACGGTGCTGGAACCCGGTTACTAAGCAGGAGGTACCTGTGCTACAAAGCACTACCAAGGACCAGCAGACGTTGCCGGAACTCGGATACCGAGATGGAGGCACCTAGGCCAAAGGCTCTGACGAGAACCAGCTGATGGTGCTGGAACCCGGAGGGGTAGCATAAGCTGCAAGAGCAAATGGAAATAGCGAGGACCAGCTGACAGTGCTGGCACCCGGAGGGGCAGCAGAAGGAATAAGAGCCAATGGCACAACCGAGGACCAGCTGACGGTGCTGGAACCCGGTTACTAAGCAGGAGGTACCTGTGCTACAAAGCACTACCAAGGACCAGCAGACGTTGCCGGAACTCGGATACCGAGATGGAGGCACCTAGGCCAAAGGCTCTGACGAGAACCAGCTGACGGTGCTGGAACCCGGAGGGGTAGCATAAGCTGCAAGAGCAAATGGAAATAGCGAGGACCAGCTGACAGTGCTGGCACCCGGAGGGGCAGCAGAAGGAATAAGAGCCAATGGCACAACCGAGGACCAGCTGACGGTGCTGGAACCCGGTTACTAAGCAGGAGGTACCTGTGCTACAAAGCACTACCAAGGACCAGCAGACGTTGCCGGAACTCGGATACCGAGATGGAGGCACCTAGGCCAAAGGCTCTGACGAGAACCAGCTGACGGTGCTGGAACCCGGAGGGGTATCAGAAGTTACCCCTGAAAAGCAAAGTTGGCATGCCGCAAGCTGGCCGCAGTTACCGAATCACACAGTCCTACAGGGGGTGCTTGTCCTACTGGCACTATGGAACAAGCCTTTCTTACCAGAACCCGCAGTCCACATAGGAAGCACCTAAACTGCTGGCACCCTAGCCTCGGCTAACCCAACCGCAACACGACATGGCAACTTGGGGTGGCAAACTGACATTGACACTTCCCGGAAACAGCAGGCAGGGCTGGAACCAAGCTGGGCAGGAGGGAGTACCCGTGCCAAAGTCAGTTATGAGCAGCAACTGGCGATGTTGGAGCCCAGGACAAGCACTTAGCAGGCTGAGGCCTGATGTGCTGTCAATTGGGAGGCAGCAGGACAGATTGCCATCAAAACAGCAGGGGAACAGCTGACGTTACTGAACCCCACAAACACAGGAGCTAGTGTTTTACTCTGTGAAGACGGCACTTCCGAGCAACAACTGGCTGTGTTGAAGCCCAGGGACAAGCACGGAGAAGGCTGAGGCTGCATTGAAGAAATTTTAAGATCGGTTGTAGACTACTAATTTGAACCAAGCTCCACTTAGGCCTGTGGCTTCACTGATTTTCGTATTTCCCCTGTCCTCCAACCCCGCCAGTTACAGCTCCGAAGTGGCGTCTGCACAATCCACACTTGTTCCTGCGTTACAGGTGTTCAGTCCGGTCAGTTAATCCCCTGATGTGTGTCCGGCAATGTCGCCTGCTCTGTCCACATTCCCATAATGGGAATGTGGACAGAGCAGGCGACATTGCCGGACACACATCAGGGGATTAACTGACCGGACTGAACACCTGTAACACAGGAACAAGTGTGGATTGTGCAGACGCCACTTCGGAGCTGTAACTGGCAGGGTTGGAGGACAGGGGAAATACGAGAGACAGTGGAGCCACAGGCCTAATTAGAGCACGGTTAAAAATCAGTAGTGGTACGACTGTGTAGGCAGCAGGAGACTTTGCCATCTACACAGCAGGGGATCAGCTGACGTTACTGAACCCCACTGAGACATGGGAGCAAGTATCTCTTTCCGTGTGGACGGCACTTCCGAACTACAACTGGCTGTGTTGAAGCCCAGGAAATAGGAGGGTGTAGGCAGAGGCCTACTGTATTTTGAATGAGGTTACAGCAGGAGAGACTGCCATCCACACAGCAGGGGATCAGCTGACGTTACTGAACCCCACTGAGACACGGGAGCAAGTATCTCTTTCCGTGTGGACGGCACTTCCGAACTACAACTGGCTGTGTTGAAGCCCAGGAAATAGGAGGGTGTAGGCAGAGGCCTACTGTATTTTGAATGAGGTGACAGCAGGAGAGACTGCCATCCACACAGCAGGGGATCAGCTGACGTTACTGAACCCCACTGAGACACGGGAGCAAGAATCTCTTTCCGTGTGGACGGCACTTCCGAACTACAACTGGCTGTGTTGAAGCCCAGGGAATAGGAGGGTGTAGGCAGAGGCCTACTCTATTTTGAATTAGGTGACAGCAGGAGAGACTGCCATCCACACAGCAGGGGATCAGCTGACATTACTGAACCCCACTGAGACACGGGAGCAAGTATCTCTTTCCGTGTGGACGGCACTTCCGAACTACAACTGGCTGTGTTGAAGCCCAGGAAATAGGAGGGTGTAGGCAGAGGCCTACTGTATTTTGAATGAGGTGACAGCAGGAGAGACTGCCATTCACACAGCAGGGGATCAGCTGACGTTACTGAACCCCACTGAGACACGGGAGCAAGTATCTCTTTCCGTGTGGACGGCACTTCCGAACTACAACTGGCTGTGTTGAAGCCCAGGAAATAGGAGGGTGTAGGCAGAGGCCTACTGTATTTTGAATGAGGTGACAGCAGGAGAGACTGCCATCCACACAGCAGGGGATCAGCTGACATTACTGAACCCCACTGAGACACGGGAGCAAGTATCTCTTTCCGTGTGGACGGCACTTCCGAACTACAACTGGCTGTGTTGAAGCCCAGGAAATAGGAGGGTGTAGGCAGAGGCCTACTGTATTTTGAATGAGGTGACAGCAGGAGAGACTGCCATCCACACAGCAGGGGATCAGCTGACGTTACTGAACCCCACTGAGACACGGGAGCAAGTATATCTTTCCGTGTGGACGGCACTTCCGAACTACAACTGGCTGTGTTGAAGCCCAGGAAATAGGAGGGTGTAGGCAGAGGCCTACTGTATTTTGAATTAGGTGACAGCAGGAGATACTGCCATCCACACAGCAGGGGATCAGCTGACATTACTGAACCCCACTGAGACACGGGAGCAAGTATCTCTTTCCGTGTGGACGGCACTTCCGAACTACAACTGGCTGTGTTGAAGCCCAGGAAATAGGAGGGTGTAGGCAGAGGCCTACTGTATTTTGAATGAGGTGACAGCAGGAGAGACTGCCATCCACACAGCAGGGGATCAGCTGACATTACTGAACCCCACTGAGACACGGGAGCAAGTATCTCTTTCCGTGTGGACGGCACTTCCGAACTACAACTGGCTGTGTTGAAGCCCAGGAAATAGGAGGGTGTAGGCAGAGGCCTACTGTATTTTGAATGAGGTGACAGCAGGAGAGACTGCCATCCACACAGCAGGGGATCAGCTGACGTTACTGAACCCCACTGAGACACGGGAGCAAGTATCTCTTTCCGTGTGGACGGCACTTCCGAACTACAACTGGCTGTGTTGAAGCCCAGGAAATAGGAGGGTGTAGGCAGAGGCCTACTGTATTTTGAATGAGATTACAGCAGGAGAGACTGCCATCCACACAGCAGGGGATCAGCTGACGTTACTGAACCCCACTGAGACACGGGAGCAAGTATCTCTTTCTGTGTGGACGGCACTTCCGAACTACAACTGGCTGTGTTGAAGCCCAGGAAATAGGAGGGTGTAGGCAGAGGCCTACTGTATTTTGAATGAGGTGACAGCAGGAGAGACTGCCATCCACACAGCAGGGGATCAGCTGACGTTACTGAACCCCACTGAGACACAGGAGCAAGTATCTCTTTCCGTGTGGACGGCACTTCCGAACTACAACTGGCTGTGTTGAAGCCCAGGAAATAGGAGGGTGTAGGCAGAGGCCTACTGTATTTTGAATTAGGTGACAGCAGGAGAGACTGCCATCCACACAGCAGAGGATCAGCTGACATTACTGAACCCCACTGAGACACGGGAGCAAGTATCTTTTCTTCCGTGTGGACGGCACTTCCGAACTACAACTGGCTGTGTTGAAGCCCAGGAAATAGGAGGGTGTAGGCAGAGGCCTACTGTATTTTGAATTAGGTGACAGCAGGAGAGACTGCCATCCACAAAGCAGGGGATCAGCTGACGTTACTGAACCCCACTGAGACACGGGAGCAAGTATCTCTTTCCGTGTGGACGGCACTTCCGAGCTACAACTGGCTGAGTTGAAGCCCAGGAAATAGGAGGGTGTAGGCAGAGGCCTACTGTCTTTGGAATGTGGAGACAGCAGGAGAGACTGCCATCTCCACAGCAGGGGATCAGCTGGCAATGATGAACCCCACTAACACTTGAACGAATGTGTTTGGCTCTGTGGAGACGACACTTCTGAACACCAACTGACGCTGTTGGAGCCCAGGATTAGGCGTGGAGCAGGCTGGGGCCTACTGGATTTTGGCAGGTGAAGGCAGCAGGAGACTTGCCATCTCCACAGCAGGGGAACAGCTGGCAGTGCTGAACCCCACTAACACTCTAACGAATGTGTTTGGCTCTGTGGAGACGACACTTCTGAACACCAACTGACGCTGTTGGAGCCCAGGATTAGGCGAGGAGCAGGCTGTGGCCTACTGGATTTTGGCAGATGAAGGCAGCAGGAGACTTGCCATCTCCACAGCAGGGGAACAGCTGGCAGTGCTGAACCCCACTAACACTCTAACGAATGTGTTTGGCTCTGTGGAGACGACACTTCTGAACACCAACTGACGCTGTTGGAGCCCAGGATTAGGCGAGGAGCAGGCTGGGGCCTACTGGATTTTGGCAGGTGAAGGCAGCAGGAGACTTGCCATCTCCACAGCAGGGGAACAGCTGGCAGTGCTGAACCCCACTAACACTCTAACGAATGTGTTTGGCTCTGTGGAGACGACACTTCTGAACACCAACTGACGCAGTTGGAGCCCAGGATTAGTCGAGGAGCAGGCTGGGGCCTACTGGATTTTGGCAGGTGAAGGCAGCAGGAGACTTGCCATCTCCACAGCAGGGGAACAGCTGGCAGTGCTGAACCCCACTAACACTCTAACGAATGTGTTTGGCTCTGTGGAGACGACACTTCTGAACACCAACTGACGCTGTTGGAGCCCAGGATTAGGCGAGGAGCAGGCTGGGGCCTACTGGATTTTGGCAGGTGAAGGCAGCAGGAGACTTGCCATCTCCACAGCAGGGGAACAGCTGGCAGTGCTGAAACCCACTAACACTTGAACGAATGTGTTTGGCTCTGTGGAGACGACACTTCTGAACACCAACTGACGCTGTTGGAGCTCAGGATTAGGCGAGGAGCAGGCTGGGGCCTACTGGATTTTGGCAGGTGAAGGCAGCAGGAGACTTGCCATCTCCACAGCAGGGGAACAGCTGGCAGTGCTGAACCCCACTAACACTCTAACGAATGTGTTTGGCTCTGTGGAGACGACACTTCTGAACACCAACTGACGCTGTTGGAGCCCAGGATTAGGCGAGGAGTAGGCTGGGGCCTACTGGATTTTGGCAGGTGAAGGCAGCAGGAGACTTGCCATCTCCACAGCAGGGGAACAGCTGGCAGTGCTGAACCCCACTAACACTCTAACGAATGTGTTTGGCTCTGTGGAGACGACACTTCTGAACACCAACTGACGCTGTTGGAGCCCAGGATTAGGCGAGGAGCAGGCTGGGGCCCACTGGATTTTGGCAGGTGAAGGCAGCAGGAGACTTGCCATCTCCACAGCAGGGGAACAGCTGGCAGTCCTGAACCCCACTAACACTCTAACGAATGTGTTTGGCTCTGTGGAGACGACACTTCTGAACACCAACTGACGCTGTTGGAGCCCAGGATTACGCATGCCGCATGCAGAGGCCAATGGGCAGCGGTTTTTATGGAGGTTGTGGACTACTACTGATTCTAACCATGCTCCACTTAGGCCTCTGGCTCCACTGTGTCTACTATTTACCCTGGCCTCCAACCCCGCCAGCTACATCTCTGAAGTGGCGTCAGCACAATCTACACTTGTTCCTGTGTTACTGGTGCTCAGTCCCGTCAGTTGATCCCCTGATGTTTGTCCGGCAAGTTCGCCAGCTCTGTCCTCATTCCCACTACTGGTTATGGGAATGTGGACAGAGCAGGAGACCTTGCCGGACACACATCAGGGGATAAACTGATGGGACTTAGCCACAGGAACACAGGAACAAGTGTAGATTGTGCTGATGCCACTTCAGAGATGTAGATGGCGGGGTTGGAGGTCAGGGGAAATAGTAGAGACAGTGGAGCCAGAGACCTAAGTTGGGCACGGTTAAAAATCAGTAGTGGTTTGAATGTTGATGGAGCTGGTGACTTTGCCGTCCACACAGCAGGGGATCAGCTGGCATTACTGAACCCCACTAACACAGGAGCTAGTGTGTTTCTCTGTGCAGATGACACATCTGAGCGACAACTGGCTGTGTTGAAGCACAGGGATTATAGTTCAGGTGGTAGAAAAATGAACACACCAGCAGACCTGGATACAGTTGCCAACCACTAATTTAGTCTGTAACAGGAATGGCAAAGTCTTTGGAGATCCAGGCCTTGTTCATTTTCAGAAAAGTCAGCCGGTCAACATTATCGGAAGATAGTCGCGTGCGACGGTCTGTTAGTACACCACCTGCGGCACTAAAGACACGTTCCGATAATACACTGGCAGCAGGGCAAGCCAGCACCTCCAATGCATACTGGCTAAGCTCTGGCCATGTATCCAGCTTAGAGACCCAAAACTTGAAGGGGGAAGAGCCATCTGGGAGTACAGCGACAGGGCAAGACATGTAGTCTGACACCATCTGACGGAAGCATTGCCTCCTGCTGACTCGAGGCGTCGCTGATGGTGTAGACAATTGTGGTGGACACACAAAACTTTGCCACATTTGGGCCATAGTGGTCTTGCCTTGTGCTGCGGCGCTGCCTCTGCTCCCTCTTTGTGCAGAGTTTCCTCCACTGCCTCGACGCACAGAGCTGCTTTGTAAAGCACTAGCAACAATCTAATTAATCTAATTAATAAAAATATTGGAGAAAGAGAAACCAATCACAAACTAAAATGTTTCTATACTAATGCACAAAGCATGGGCAACAAACAAGGAGAATTGGAACTACTAACACAGGAAAAGAAATATGATGTCATTGGAATCACTGAAACTTGGTGGGACAATACACATGATTGGAATACAAGACTAGAAGGATACAACTTATTTGCAAGAAACAGACTTGATAAACGAGGAGGGGGTGTCGCATTGTATGTTAGAAATGCGTATATCTGCACAGAGATTGAAGCTTCAGAGACTGGGAGTTCTGTGGAAACTGTTTGGGTAAGAATACAAGGACAGAACAATGGAAAGGACACCATTGTAGGCATTTACTACAGGCCGCCTGTGCAAGCTGAAGATATGGATGAACTCTTTATGCATCAAATGGCCAAGTTCTCCAAAAAATATGACATAGTTGTCATGGGAGATTTCAACTATCCAGACATTTGTTGGGAATCTCTCTCAGGCAAAACTAACAGGTCAAGGAAATTCTTATCCTCTCTTGCTGACAACTTTATCTTCCAAAAGGTAAAGGAGAAAACAAGGGGAACTGCTACCTTGGATCTAATCCTTATAAACAGGGAGGAAATGGTTGAGGAGGTAAAAGTGGCTGGGACCCTAGGAGGTAGCGACCATGCTATTTTAGAATTTTGGATAACTAGAGGCGGAAGACCTGTGAAGACTCAGACGTCAAGGTTAGATTTCAGAAAGGCAGATTTTAAGGGATTCAGAAAGAGAATTGGAGGGATCCAATGGCTGGATATCCTTAAAGACAAAAATGTCCAGGAAGGATGGGAAATCTTGAAAAATGAAATTCTCAAAGCACAGTTGTTAACAATTCCGAAAAGAGGGAAGAATAGGAAGCATTTAAGGAAACCAGGATGGATGAACACAGAACTTAAGCACATGCTAAAAAGGAAGAAAAAAATGTTTATAAAATGGAAAGAGGGAGGCATATCTAAAGAAGAATATAATGCTGTCTGCAGAACCTGCAGGGCACAAATCAGATTAGCTAAAGCTGAAAATGAATTGAGGCTTGCAAGAGATGTCAAAAGCAATAATAAAGGATTTTGGGGATATGTCAAAAGTAAAAGAAAAGTCAAAGATGCTATAGGATTTTTACAGGATGAAAATGATGAAATGGTAAGACAGGATTTTGAGAAGGCTGAACTTTTAAATTCCTATTTTGCATCTGTTTTCTCTCAGAAAGGTAATGTAACATCAACTGTTATTCACTGTCCTATTAAGGGAATAGAAGAATCCAGGATATCTATAAACAGAAAGATAGTGAGGAAACACTTAGCTAACCTAAATGAATTCAAGTCTCCAGGTCCAGATGAATTACACCCCAGAGTACTGAAGGAGATAGCAGAAGAAATTTTTGAACCCCTCTCCATAATCTTTGAAAATTCTTGGAGAACAGGAGAAGTGCCAGAAGACTGGAGAAGAGCAAATGTTGTTCCTATCTTCAAAAAGGGGAAGAAGGTGGACCCAGGCAACTATAGGCCGGTGAGTCTGACTTCTATACCAGGAAAGATCTTTGAACAAATTATTAAACAACATGTATGTCAATACCTGGATAAGAATGAAGTGATTAAACAGAGTCAGCATGGGTTTGTAACTAATAAGTCATGTCAGACTAATTTAATTTCCTTCTATGACGGTATTACTGATTGGGTGGATCAAGGAAATGCTGTCGAAATAGTATATCTTGACTTCAGCAAAGCATTTGACAAAGTCTCTCATACAATCCTTATTGAAAAAATGACTAAGTATGGAATGGACAAGGCAACTGTTAGGTGGATTCATAACTGGCTTAGTGATCGGACCCAAAGAGTGGTCGTAAATGGCTGCACATCCAGTTGGAAGAATGTCTCAAGTGGGGTACCACAGGGCTCTGCCCTGGGCCCTGTATTGTTCAACATCTTTATCAACGATTTAGATGAAGGAATTGAGGGTAAACTGATTAAATTTGCTGATGACACAAAGATAGGAGGGATAGCTAATACTAGAGAAGAGAGAGAGAGGATTCATAAAGATTTAAATAAACTGGAGAAGTGGGCAGCAACTAACAGAATGGTTTTTAACAGGGAGAAATGCAAAGTACTACATCTGGGCAATAAAAATGAAAAAAGCATATATAGAATGGGAGGAATAGGGCTAAGTGACAGCACATGTGAAAAAGACTTGGGTATACTAATAGATCACAGACTGAATATGAGTCAACAGTGTGATGCAGCAGCAAAAAAGGCAAATGCAATTCTAGGATGTATTAACAGAAGCATACAGTCTAGATCACGTGAAGTAATTATTTCCCTCTACTCCTCTTTGGTCAGACCTCATCTGGAATATTGTGTCCAATTTTGGGCACCACATTTTAAAAAAGACATCAACAAACTGGAGCAAGTTCAGAAAAGAGCGACCAGAATGGTGACCGGTCTGCAAACCCTGTCTTATGAGGAAAGGTTGCAGGATTTGGGAATGTTTAGTTTGCAAAAGAGAAGACTGAGAGGAGACTTAATAGCTGTCTACAAATATCTAAAGGGCTGTCACATTGTAGAAGGATCAACTTTATTCTCATTTGCACAAGGAAAGACTAGAAGCAATGGGATGAAGCTGAATGGGAGGAGACACAGATTAGATATTAGAAAAAACTTTTTGACAGTTAGAGTGATCAATGAGTGGAACAGGCTGCCACGAGAAGTGGTGAGTTCTCCTTCAATGGAAGTCTTCAAACAGAGGCTGGACAGACATCTAACTGGGATGATTTAGCGAATCCTGCTTTGAGCAGGGGGTTGGACCAGATGGCCCAGGAGGTCCCTTCCAACTCTACCATTCTATGATTCTATGATTCTATGATTCAATGCTGTCGGGTGGGATGGAAAACATTATGGACTGCACCAGTGACTCTTCGTACTCCCGCATTTTACGCTCCCGTTTCAACATTGGTATGAGCCTTTGTACGCTGTCCCGGTAGCGAGGATCTAGGAGGGTGTACACCCAATAATCAGCCGAGACGAGAATGTGGGCGATGCTGCGGTCGTTTCTCAGGCACTGCAGCATGAAATCAACCATGTGCTGCAGACTCCCAACTGCCAAAGAACCACTGTCCCCTGTTTGAGGCGTGACCTCGGCCTGCTCTGCATCACCCCACCCTCGCTGTACATACTGAGTAGAGGTTTGTGTACCTCCCTCCTCTGGAGAGATGTCTTCCTCCTCCATCGACTCCTCCTCATCCTCCTCACAAATTGTCCCCTGCCTAGGCCTTTGTGAGGAAACACGTAGCGCAGACTGTCCAGAAGCAGATGGCATTTGGGACTCCTCATCCTCCACCTCTTCTGAAACCTCATCCCTTAGTGCTTGCAGTGTTTGTTGAAGCAGGCAGATAAGGGGGACAGTCATGCTGACTAGTGCATCATCTGCACTCGCCATCCGCGTGGATTCATCGAAGGCACGCAAAACGAGGCAGATGTCCTTCATAGAGGCCCACTCAATGGTGCTGAAGTGTGAACGGCGCACAGTGCGACTTGTTTGCGCCTGATGCAGCTGGTACTCCATGACTGCTGCCTGCTGCTCACACAACCGCTCCAACATATGTAACGTTGAATTCCACCGGGTGGGTAGGTCACATATGATGCGATGTTCCGGAAGGCCAAAACGTCGCTGCAGAGCAGCGAGGCGCGATCTTGCCATGCTGGAACGTCGCAAGTGAGCGCACTCTATGCGGACCTTGTGCAACAGTGCAGCAAGATCCGGATAGTCCCTCAGAAAGCTCTGCACGACCAAGTTAAGAACATGTGCCAGACATGGGATGTGTGTGAGGTTGCCTAGGCCAAGAGCTGCCACCAGATTTCGGCCATTGTCACACACTACCAAGCCCGGCTGGAGATTCGCTGGCCCAAACCACACATCGCTCTCCAGCTTGATAGCATTCCAGAGCTCCTGCGCTGTGTGGCTTCGATTCCCCAAAGAAATTAATTTGAGTACAGCCTGTTGACGTTTGGCCACGGCTGTGCTCATATCGGTCGTAACAGGCTCCTGCTCTGCTGTTTCTGAGGAACTTGAGTAGGAGGAGGAGTCTATGTGTACAGACTGGAGTCCTGCAATCCGTGGCGTTGGAAGAACACGTACAGCGCCACTCTCCAGATCCGTACCCGGCTCCACAACATTGACCCAGTGGGCAGTGAAGGAAAGGTATCGTCCCTGTCCATGGTTACTGGTCCACGCATCGGTGGTCAGGTGGACCTTGCTACTAACGGCGTTTAGTAGCGCATGTTTTATTTTGCCCTCAACATGTTTCTGCAGGGCAGGGACGGCTCGCCTGCTGAAATAAAAGCGGCTGGGCTCGTTGTATTGGGGGACTGCCAATGCCATTAAGTCCCGGAAGGTGTCAGTGTCCACCAGCCTGAATGACAGCATTTCAACTGCCAGAAGTTTGGCAATGCCAGCATTCAGAGACTGTGCTCGGGGATGGTTTGCCGAGTAAGGGCGCCTTTTATCCCATGCCTGTGCTACCGATGGCTGTGATGGATGGGAACGTGCTGCTATGGGTGTAATCTGACAGGGTCTCCGGACAACAGTGGCAGAGGTTCTTCCTTGGCGATCCTGTGAGGAAGCCGAACCAGCAGTGTGTGAGCTGGAGGAAGAGGGCCCAACACGAACTGAAGAGGTGGTAGGTGGTGCTGTACGTTGGCCTACGTCTTCAGGGTGTCTCTGCAACTCCAACTCGTGCTTGGTGCGCACATGTTTCCACATATTTGTGGTATTGAGGTTGCTGACATTTCTCCCTCTCTTGACTCTCTGATGACACAGCTTGCATTTGACAAAGCAAATGTCATCTGCAACTGTGTCAAAAAAGGACCACGCACTGCAACTCTTGTGAGCGCCCGGTTTGCCTTTGGAAGGAGGAATGCTCCTAACGGGTGCCGAAGTGGAGGGTACAGGCAACCAAGTCTTCCCCCTCCCTCTGCCTCCTGTTTTGGCCGGTAGGGGAATCTCTTCCTCCGAGCTGCTCCCACCACCTTCCTGTTGCTCACGCCATGATGGGTCAAGGACCTCATCATCTTCCCTCCCCTCTTCAAACAGCTGCTTCTCCGGGGTTGTCTCGCCAGCACCGTACGCACCAGAAAGTGGCAACTGAGTCTCGTCATCATCTGATGCGTACTGAGGTGTGCTGACCATAGGCACTGGCCCACTCGCCTCTTCAGATTCAGAGGGACAAAGAAGTTGCGCATCACTGCATACTCCCTCTTCTTCACATTCAGGAATGCTGCTTGGCTGGCCCCCTCTTTCCAAGCCAACAGATTCCGAGAACAGAAGTAGAGACTGTGATGGCTCCTGTCCATGTCTCTCTGACTGCCTGGGCACTTTGGCAGGTGGTGAAGAGACAGATGGTTGCTCTTCGGTGCTCTGACCCTGAGAGGATGCGGAAGTAATTGAAGTCGATGCGTTAGCTGCCATCCATCCGACAACGGCTTCAATTTGTTCCTCCCGCAGCAGTGGGGTACGTTGAGGTCCTACAAAGCTGCGCATAAAGGACTGTGGCCTGCTAATACTGGGCGATGCTGATCCACTGGTGCCCGCAGCAGGCCCAGAATCCCCATGTCCTCTACCTGCAGAATCCCCACGTCCTCTCCCTGCAGAATCCCCACGTCCTCTCCCTGCTGAAACTCCACGCCCACGCCCACGCCCACGCGCCTTACTCCCTGCCTTCTTCATCTTGCAAGACTGCTTAAGATAGGCAAAAAAGTACAAAGGGGGGCCTTAGTGTGCTTATTCCTGAACAGCTGGTTACAGGTACAAGAAACACTAATTTTATGAAGTGTGTGTGTGTGGACTAGACTTTAATAGGAGCTGATGTGGCCTACACATGTTCCAAATGTAGTGTTTGGTGAACTTTTTTTGTGGTTTCTTTGTTGGAAGCAAACTCAAAGTATGTGAACAAAGAATTGAAACTGATAGTATCACCAACTTTTTGGAGCTATTACAATGCAGGCAGGTAACCTACAATGCAAAAGATGAGGCTCCAAAAAAATTGGGTAATACTAATCTGGCTGCGCCGGCAGGGCACAAGCCAGAAAAAAAGGCTCCTCTATCTACTCCTATATAGTGTTTGCAACCAACCAATGTTGATGGATACGGATGGATGCACACTAATAGGAGAAGAAAAAATGAGCTGCACTCAAAGACAAATATGTGTGAGGCAGTGACGCACGTTGAGCGTCCTACAACCAGACGTAGCTGCAGGACACTCTACTCAGCGTGAGCTGCACTCACACACAGTCAGAGGCCTCTCAGACAGCCGCCAACAGTGCAGCTAAGTGGGCACTGGCACTGACAGGCTGCAGAAAGGCTCCGCTGTGTACTCCTATATAGTGTTTGCAACCACCGTAGATGGAGACGGATGGATGCACACTAATAGAAGAAAAAATGAGCTGCACTCAAATAAAAATATGTGTGAGGCACTGACGCACGCTGAGCGTCCTACAGCCAGACGTAGCTGCAGGACACACTACTCAGCGTGAGCTGCACTCACACACAGTCAGAGACCTCTCAGACAGCCGTGAACAGTGCAGCAAAGTGGACACTAGCACTGAAAGGCTGCAGAAAGGCTCCGCTGTCTACTACTAGTGTTTGCAACCAACGTATATGGATACGGATGGAAGCACACTAGATTGAAATTATTTAAAAAATGCAGCTCAAAAAATAAAAGATGTATGAGGCAGCAGTGATCACACTGGGTGGCCTACAGCCTGACGTGGCTGCAGGACCCACTCCACAGCGTGAGCTGCACTCACACAGCCCTTGCAGACAGCTGTGAACACTGCTGCTAGGGCAAAGAAGGCTACAGTGGTGGTTTATGTAGCCTGGGTAAAGCACTAGATGTTTGGTGGAATCGCTATTTCTAACTGTCCCTCACAGTCTTCTACAGCAGCCTGTCCCTAACTGAATTCACAGCAGAGTGACCAGAAATGGCGGCTGCGGTGGCTTTTATAGTGCATCATGACATCATTTCGGCAGCCAATCACAGCCATGCCAATAGTTAACATGCCTACATGCCTAACAGGATGTGCCCACACTTCGGAGGATTCCCATTGGCTTAATCAAAGCAAGCAGGCTCATAGCATGATGGGAACTTCCGATTCCGATTCCGATTCCGGAATCCGATATGACAAAAGTATCGGAACTAAGTATCGGAATTCCGATACCGCTAATATCGGCCGATACCCGATACTTGCGGTATCGGAATGCTCAACACTAGTCATAAATCTGTATAAGAGCTTGTTTTTTGCAGGACACATTGCAGTTTGGACACCATTCATTTTATTGTGTAACGTACTGAAAATCAGGAAAAAAATTCCAAATGGAGTGAAATGATGACAGAACCACAATTCCACCAATGCTTTTCAGGTTTCCTTTTTAATGGATTATCTATGTGGTAGAAATCATTTGCCAACATGATTCACATAAGATTACAATAATACCAGACCTGTATAGTAGTTTTTATTTTAATTGTAGTAGTAGTAAAAAATTTAACTTTGTAAATAATTTTTCGTTTGTGTTGGCATTTTCTGAGACACAGAACTTTTTTTTATATTTTAATGATCAGTGATTGTTGTTTCAAAGCATAGTCAGCTCTCTTTAACTTGGAACAGTGAGATCTCATGATAACCTGTCAAATATGGTAGGCTGATTACAAATCTGGCAGCTCAAGGTTGTGGGAAATGTACAAAATGCTGACTGCCCACAACCTCAAAATTTGGACCTCACTTTTGCTAGTTAATCAGGTTCTTTTGGCCAGCTGCAGACAAGTATATGAAAAATCAACAGAGTACATTCACAAAACTGGGACAATTTTCATCCAATTTTCATCTCATTTTCATCTGTGTGCCATCCATTTGTGTGATGTATGTGAGTGATCCTTGTGCGATCGGCTTTCCTTCATCCACTTTAAAAAATGTACATAATAAAATGCAATTTTCTAGGATAATAATATGCAAATAAAGTCCGTGGAGCCTCATTTAAGAGTCTCAAACACGGGACTAGCCAGATCTTCCACCAGGGAAGGACCCAGCCAAGGAGTGGCTCCTTTCAGAAACCACCATTACCACCATATTAAGTGGCCCTTTAAGTCAATATCTGCGAAAAGGAGATGAATCCAGCGAGCCAAGTTTGAAGTACATAAAAAATCTTTTTCTTTATTTCAAACGTAGATTAAAAATATTTATCCATAGCAGCATATTATAAATATAGGCAGAGATGGGAAAAATTACTGCTGTAAAGCGCACGGCAAGACGCGTTTCGGCTAAACCTTTATCATTGCCATAATACACATTGCTATTTTTCTGGGATATAAGAAGGAAAAGATCCTAAGATAGGTGGTGCTATAGTTGATTAAGCGTTAATAGACCACACTTGTGGGCATCCACCTATAAGATTAACTATTTAAAAACAAGTGTTAACCCTAACAAAAGCTAATACGCTAGCAGTAATTTTTCCATATATTTTACAAATATTTTGCAATACATGATATAACAGAATATATATACAGAGACTTTCTTCTCATGTTATCCTCCACAATACTTCCATAATATAATTTTTACTCAAAAAATATATATTTATGAACTTAAGACAGAGCAGGTTATAATTATTAACATAAGAATCATAATTTTAGGATTTTTAATAAATTCTAATTAAATCTTGTCTATTGTTTAAGCCAATTGGCATCCTAGTTTCCAAAGTAAAAATCCAAGCAGATTCTCTGTTAAGTAGTTTACGTTTTCTATCGCCCCCTCTGGTAGGCCGTGTTACTAACTCTATTGCTTTAAACCTGAAGCTATCAAAATTGCCAAAATGATATTGTGAAAAATGCCTGGAGACCGCTGATGGATTGAAGCTGGAGGGGTTAATAGCATCAGAAATGTGTCTTCTAATTCTTTTCCTCAGTTTTCCCGTTGTACAACCTATATACTGTTTACAACATGATGTACAGTCAATCAAATATACTACATAGGTGGAATTACAGTTCAGAAAACTGTTAATAGGATATTCTTTGTTGCTATGGAATGAGGAAAATTTGTTGATTTTATGTGCATTTTGACAAGTACATCTCTTATTTCCACATTTAAAAAACCCCTTTAAATTCAGCCAGGTGTCACTGGTTTCCAGCGAGGAATTCAAATACAGACTGGGCGATAGTTTATCCTGCAAAGTAGGTGCTTTTTTTGCTACATAAGTAATTTGGTTTTCTGCAATAATTTGTTTTAGTTTTGGATCCTGGCTTAACACTGGAATATATTTCTTTATAATGGAAACTATGTTGCTATACTGAATACTATATGGAGTAGAGAAAAAATTTTTTTATTGTTTGGAAATTGTGATTTTTTTTGTTGTTTTTTATTTATTATTAAATCCTTTCTATCTTAGAATCATAGAATCATAGAATCGTAGAGTTGGAAGGGACCTCCTGGGCCATCTGGTCCAACCCCCTGCTCAAAGCAGGATTCGCTAAATCATCCCAGTCAGATGTCTGTCCAGCCTCTGTTTGAAGACTTCCATTGAAGGAGAACTCACCACTTCTCGTGGCAGCCTGTTCCACTCATTGATCACTCTAACTGTCAAAAAGTTTTTTCTAATATCTAATCTGTGTCTCCTCCCATTCAGTTTCATCCCATTGCTTCTAGTCTTTCCTTGTGCAAATGAGAATAAAGTTGATCCTTCTACAATGTGACAGCCCTTTAGATATTTGTAGACAGCTATTAAGTCTCCTCTCAGTCTTCTCTTTTGCAAACTAAACATTCCCAAATCCTGCAACCTTTCCTCATAAGACAGGGTTTGCAGACCGGTCACCATTCTGGTCGCTCTTTTCTTAACTTGCTCCAGTTTGTTGATGTATTTTTTAAAATGTGGTGCCCATAACTGGACACAATATTCCAAAGACCAAAGAGGAGTAGAGGGAAATAATGACTTCACGTGATCTAGACTATATGCTTCTGTTAATACATCCTAGAATTGCATTTGCCTTTTTTGCTGCTGCATCACACTGTTGACTCATATTCAGTCTGTGATCTATTAGTATACCCAAGTCTTTTTCACATGTGCTGTCACTTAGCCCTATTCCTCCCATTCTGTATATGCTTTTTTCATTTTTATTGCCCAGATGTAGTACTTTGCATTTCTCCCTGTTAAAAACCATTCTGTTAGTTGCTGCCCACTTCTTCAGTTAATTTATATCTGTTTGAATCCTCTCTCTCTCTTCTCTAGTATTAGCTATCCCTCCTAGCTTTGTGTCATCAGCAAATTTAATCAGTTTACCCTCAATTCCTTCATCTAAATCATTGATAAAGATGTTGAACAATACAGGGCCCAGGACGGAGCCCTGTGGTACCCCACTTGAGACATTCTTCCAACTGGATGTGCAGCCATTTACGACCAGTCTTTGGGTCCGATCACTAAGCCAGTTATGAATCCACCTACCAGTTGCCTTGTCCATTCCATACTTAGTCATTTTTTCAATAAGGATTGTATGAGAGACTTTGTCAAATGCTTTGTTGAAGTCAAGATATACTATATCTACAGCAATTCCTTGATCCACCCAATCAGTGATACCGTTATAGAAGGAAATTAAGTTAGTCTGACATGACTTATTAGTTACAAACCCATGCTGTCTCTGTTTAATCACTTCATTCTTATCCAGGTACTGACATACATGTTGTTTAATAATTTGTTCAAAGATCTTTCCTGGTATAGAAGTCAGACTCACCGGCCTATAGTTGCCTGGGTCTACCTTCTTCCCCTTTTTGAAGATAGGAACAACATTTGCTCTTCTCCAATCTTCTGGCACTTCTCCTGTTCTCCTAGAATTTTCAAAGATTATGGAGAGGGGTTCAAAAATTTCTTCTGCTATCTCCTTCAGTACTCTGGGGTGTAATTCATCTGGACCTGGAGACTTGAATTCATTTAGGTTAGCTAAGTGTTTCCTCACTATCTTTCTGTTTATAGATATCCTGGATTCTTCTATTCCCTTGATAGGGCAGTGAATAACAGTTGATGTTACATTTCCTTTCTGAGAGAAAACAGATGCAAAATAGGAATTTAAAAGTTCAGCCTTCTCAACATCCTGTCTTACCATTTCATCATTTTCATCCTGTAAAAATCCTATAGCATCTTTGACTTTTCTTTTACATATCCCAAAATCCTTTATTATTGCTTTTGACATCTCTTGCAAGCCTCAATTCATTTTCAGCTTTAGCTAATCTGATTTGTGCCCTGCAGGTTCTGCAGACAGCATTATATTCTTCTTTAGATATGCCTCCCTCTTTCCATTTTATAAACAATTGTTTCTTCCTTTTTAGCATGTGCTTAAGTTCTGTGTTCATCCATCCTGGTTTCCTTAAATGCCTCCTATTCTTCCCTCTTTTCGGAATTGTTAACAACTGTGCTTTGAGAATTTCATTTTTCAAGATTTCCCATCCTTCCTGGACATTTTTGTTTTTAAGGATATCCAGCCATTGGATCCCTCCAATTCTCTTTCTGAATCCCTTAAAATCTGCCTTTCTGAAATCTAACCTTGACGTCTGAGTCTTCACAGGTCTTCCGCCTCTAGTTATCCAAAATTCTAAAATAGCATGGTCGCTACCTCCTAGGGTCCCAGCCACTTTTACCTCCTCAACCATTTCCTCCCTGCTTATAAGGATTAGATCAAAGGTAGCAGTTCCCCTTGTTTTCTCCCCTACCTTTTGGAAGATAAAGTTGTCAGCAAGAGAGGATAAGAATTTCCTTGACCTGTTAGTTTTGCCTGAGAGAGATTCCCAACAAATGTCTGGATAGTTGAAATCTCCCATGACAACTATGTCATATTTTTTGGAGAACTTGGCCATTTGATGCATAAAGAGTTCATCCATATCTTCAGCTTGCACAGGCGGCCTGTAGTAAATGCCTACAATGGTGTCCTTTCCATTGTTCTGTCCTTGTATTCTTAGCCAAACAGTTTCCACAGAACTCCCAGTCTCTGAAGCTTCAATCTCTGTGCAGATATACGCGTTTCTAACATACAATGCGACACCTCCTCCTCGTTTATCAAGTCTGTTTCTTGCAAATAAGTTGTATCCTTCTAGTCTTGTATTCCAATCATGTGTATTGTCCCACCAAGTTTCAGTGATTCCAATGACATCATATTTCTTTTCCTGTGTTAGTAGTTCCAATTCTCCTTGTTTGTTGCCCTTGCTTTGTGCATTAGTATAGAAACATTTTAGTTTGTGATTGGTTTCTGTTTCTCCAATATTTTTATTAATTAGATTATTTTGTCTTTGTGCTTCCTTTCCACTTCTAATAGCAGAGTTCTCTATAGCATTTGTCAGGTGTATGGCTTTTTCTGGTCTTTTGCTTCCCTTCCCATGTTGTTCTAGTTTAAAGCTCTCATTACAAGTGTAGCAAGGCGACTTCCAAATACATGCTTTCCAGTCTTCGTAAGGTGCACCCCATCTCTAGCAAGTAGTCCATCGTATAAGTAATTCACTCCGTGATCCAGAAATCCAAATCGTTGCTGACGGCACCATCGACGTAGCCAGTTGTTCACCTGCAGAATCTTATTCCACCTCCTTGTTCCATGGCCATCCACTGGGAGGATGGAAGAGAAGACCACCTGCGCTCCCAGTTCTTTCACTTTCTTGCCTAAGTCTTCAAAGTCTCTGCAGATGGTTTCCAGGTCATTTCTTGCCGTGTCATTTGTCCCCACATGTAGTAGCAGGAATGGGTAGTCATCTGTAGGTCTGAAGAGTCCTGATATCCTGTCAGACACATCTTTAATTTTTGCACCTGGAAGACAGCACATTTCTCTTGAAGTTATATCCGGTCTGCAGAAAGCGGCCTCTGTTCCTCTCAACAGGAAATCCCCCATGACCACCACTCTCCATTTCTTCACAACATTTTTCTTTCTCCATCCAGGAGGACTCTGAAGGCGTACAAGGTTGCTGTTTGTTGGCAAAGTCTTATCCTGATGTATTTCTTCATCGTTTTCCTGCGTGAGAGCCTGGTACTGGTTCCTGAGCAGTATGGGTACTGACTGCCTCCTGATCCTCCTGCTTCTCTGGGTCACATGTCTCCATTCCTCTGTTTCTTCAGGTGCACTTCGAATTTCTTCTCTTTCCGTAACATGAAGAGATAATTCTGCTCTGTCCAAGAACTCTTCACCTTCCTTAATGATCTTCAACGTAGCTAACCTCTCTTTGAGATTTTGCAACTTTTCTTCCAACAGGGACACAAGGTTGCATTTGTGGCATGTGAAGTTTGGCATTTCCACTGGTAAGTCTGTGAACATGTAGCAAGAAATGCAGCTCACCAAATGGCTCCTGGCCGTTTCCATATTGAGATTTCTTAAAAATGATGAAAGATGAGCCAAAATTCGCGCGCCGATTGACTATTTTGGTTGCTCTCTGTAACATCCAATTTGGATATCCTCTAATTTTTAGTCTCTTATTAACTAATTCCTGTGCAATTTTATATGTTTTTGGATCAGTCGAATTTCGTTTATACCTTATAAGCTCTCCTATGGGGATATTTTTTATCACATGTTGAGGATGGCAAGAATCAGCTGCCAGTAATGTATTTTTGGCAGTGCTTTTGCGGTAGGGGCTGATAAAAAAAATTTTCTTGTCATTTTCATCTAGACCTGCTGTTAATGTGACATCTAGAAAATTCACTGAATTTTTATTCCAAAAATGTGTAAAGGCTAGATTGAAATCATTCACATTAATGCTGTTTATAAAACTGGAGGCTTCCTCCTGTGTTCCTTTCCATATAATGACTAAGTCATCTATATAACGTCCTGTCCACACCAGGCTTTTAGAAAAAAGGTTGGAGTCAGCATATAGGACCAACTCCTCCCATCTGGCCATAACTAAATTTGCCAGAGATGGGGAGAACTTGGCCCCCATGCTGACTCCAGTCTTCTGCAGAAAAAATCTGCTATTAAAAGAAAAATAATTGTGACTGAATAAAAACCTTACTGCCATTACCAAAAAATCCTTGATTTCTATAGCATAATTACTAAATGTTTCTAAGTGATAAATTAAGGAATCTATGGCCACCTCATGAGGGATCGATGGATATAATGAAACCACATCACTTGTAATCCAGGAGTATTGATCATTCCATACAAAATTTTCCATCATTGTAACTAAAGCTTTGGTATCTCTGATGTAACTAGGGATTTCTTTCACCAGAGGCTGTAAGTAATGATCCACCCATTCTCCTAATCTCTCTCCCAAAGATCCAATACCTACCACTATAGGGTGTAGTGGAGGTGGAAATACATCCTTATGGACCTTAGGGAGGGAATGGTAAAGAGGAACAATTGGACAGGTGACATGTAAATAGTCAAATAACCTCTGTGTTAGAGCCCCATTGAATAAGCCCTCCTCTAGCAATGCTTTAAGCTCCCCATTAAATTCAATAGTAGGATCATAGAATATTTCTTGATAGGCATGAGAATTCTCAAGGTCTAATAAATTCAACTTTTCATACAATCCTGCATTAAGAATAACTACTCCTCCCCCTTTGTCAGCCTCACTTACTAACAGATCTTTATTACTTATTAAATCCTTTAAGGCCATTCTTTCTTTTGTAGATATATTATTTCTATTTATAGGGTTATTTCTAATTTCTTTATCCAGCTCTATAAGTTCACTTTCCACTAGCTCCTGGAAAGAATCCAGGACTGGTGGTCGTGACTTCAGGGGATAAAATTGAGGATTTTTTGTATGAAAGGTTGAATTCAGATCTATATAACTATCTGTGCTTTCACATTGTAGTTTTTTTGTGGACAAAAGTGTTTTTTGTTCTTCATAGGATAACATGATATCTTCATGTATAATAGGCATATCATCATATAACCTAGTAACATTATCATCAGAAAAATGACATTTAACGGTAAAATTGCGTGCCAATTTGTGAACATCTAACAAGGTTTTATACAAATCAAAGTTATACGTCGGACAATAGCCTAGTCCTCTAGATAACAAGGAAATTTGATCTTCCGTTAGTATATAACAGTGTGATGCAGCAGCAAAAAAGGCAAATGCAATTCTAGGATGTATTAACAGAAGCATACAGTCTAGATCACGTGAAGTCATTATTTCCCTCTACTCCTCTTTGGTCAGACCTCATCTGGAATATTGTGTCCAGTTTTGGGCACCACATTTTAAAAAAGACATCAACAAACTGGAGTAAGTTCAGAAAAGAGCGACCAGAATGGTGACCGGTCTGCATACCCTGTCTTATGAGGAAAGGTTGCAGGATTTGGGAATGTTTAGTTTGCAAAAGAGAAGACTGAGAGGAGACTTAATAGCTGTCTACAAATATCTAAAGGGCTGTCACATTGTAGAAGGATCAACTTTATTCTCATTTGCACAAGGAAAGACTAGAAGCAATGGGATGAAACTGAATGGGAGGAGACACAGATTAGATATTAGAAAAAACTTTTTGACAGTTAGAGTGATCAATGAGTGGAACAGGCTGCCACGAGAAGTGGTGAGTTCTCCTTCAATGGAAGTCTTCAAACAGAGGCTGGACAGACATCTGACTGGGATGATTTAGCGAATCCTGCTTTGAGCAGGGGGTTGGACCAGATGGCCCAGGAGGTCCCTTCCAACTCTACGATTCTATGATTCTATAACTAGAGAGGTTCCATATAGGAACCTCTAATACCTCCGATTTTTGTTCCTTTGCAGATTTCTTCTTGCTGGCACTATGGTGTTTTCGCCCGCCTCTTTTCCTCCATTTTTTGAAACCTTTCTAGAATAAAAAGTCCTTTGTTGTATTCCAGGATTATATACGCCGTCATTTTCTTCAATAGAAGTGAATAAAGATGAAGAATCCAAAGTGTCCTCTGTAGAATTGTATAAAGAGGAATCTGAACTTTTATTTCCATCTGAGAAAGTCACTTTGTTTCTATTCTGTGTATACAGATTTTTCTTTAATGTAGGGCTTGGATAGGATTCCCAATTATAGACTTTATTTTCTTTGTAGTCTTTCAGATCTCTTTCAAACTTTCTTTTCTTAATATCTGTAATAGAATTTTCCAATTTAACCAAGTTTGATTTCATTTTGTTTTGTAATTTTTGAAAGTCCACAAGATGTGAAAATTTAGCCAGATCATTTTTAAGATCTTTGATATCTGTCTTTAAGATCTTTGATATATGTAGCAAAAAAAGCACCTACTTTGCAGGATAAACTATCGCCTAGTCTGTATTTGAATTCCTCGCTGGAAACCAGTGACACCTGGCTGAATTTAAAGGGGTTTTTTAAATGTGGAAATAAGAGATGTACTTGTTGTCAATATGCACATAAAATCAACAAATTTTCCTCATTCTATAGTAACAAAGAATATCCTATTAACAGTTTTCTGAACTGTAATTCCACCTATGTAGTATATTTGATTGACTGTACATCATGTTGTAAACAGTATATAGGTTGTACAACGGGAAAACTGAGGAAAAGAATTAGAAGACACATTTCTGATGCTATTAACCCCTCCAGCTTCAATCCATCAGCGGTCTCCAGGCATTTTTCACAATATCATTCTGGCAATTTTGATAGCTTCAGGTTTAAAGCAATAGAGTTAGTAACACGGTCTACCAGAGGGGGCGATAGAAAACGTAAACTACTTAACAGAGAATCTGCTTGGATTTTTACTTTGGAAACTAGGAAGCCAATTGGCTTAAACAATAGACAAGATTTAATTAGAATTTATTAAAAATCCTAAAATTATTATTCTTATGTTAATAATTATAATCTGCTCTGTCTTAAGTTCATAAATATATATTTTTTTGAGTAAAAATTATATTATGGAAGTATTGTGGAGGATAACATGAGAATAACATTTCTGTATATATATTCTGTTATATCATGTATTGTAAAATATTTGTAAAATATATGGAAAAATTACTGCTAGCGTATTAGCTTTTGTTAGGGTTAACACTTGTTTTTAAATAGTTAATCTTATAGGTGGATGCCCACAAGTGTGGTCTATTAACGCTTAATCAACTATAGCACCACCTATCTTAGGATCTTTTCCTTCTTATATCCCAGAAAAATAGCAATGTGTATTATGGCAATGATAAAGGTTTAGCCGAAACGCTTCTTGCCGTGCACTTTACAGCAGTAATTTTTCCTATCTCTGCCTATATTTATAATATGCTGCTATGGATAAATATTTTTAATCTACGTTTGAAATAAAGAAAAAGATTTTTTATGTACTTCAAACTTGGCTCGCTGGATTCATCTCCTTTTCGCATTTATTGTTGGCAAGAGCTCCTGTAATTTATCCGTTGCTGAGAGCCTATACAGTATAGCAGCTTATCTTTTGAACCAAATGGGTAAGCTGGCATTTTTTCTTTTTAAGTCAATATCCAGCTCTTTACGAGTTTACAGATACGACAAGGGAAATACTAAGGCCAGGTATCCATCCACAGACAGCTGTTTCGGGGTGTTGCCCCTCATCAGTGTGGAGTAGAATTCTGGCTAGGAGGGAGCAATGCCTAGTAGACCAACATCATGAAACAATCACTGACCTCAGGGAGACCAGTCAAAGAAAACACTGCAGCAGCCGGCAAAGGCGCTCAATAAGTGAAATCCTAGGTGCATTGCTCCCTAGGAAATACAAATATGCAAATAATGTCCATGGAGCCTCATTTAAGAGTCTCAAACATGGGACTAGCCAGATCTTCCTCCAGGAAAGGACCCAGCCAAGGAGTGGCTCCTTTCAGAAACCACCATTACCACCATATTAAGTGGCCCTTTTATGTCAATATCCAGCTCTTTACGAGTTTACAGATATGACAAGGGAAATACCAAGGCCAGGTATCCATCCACAGACAGCTGTTTCGGGGAGTTGCCCCTCATCAGTGTGGAGTAGGATTCTGGCAATGTGGGAGCAATGCCTAGTAGACCAACATCACGAAACAATCACTGACCTCACAGAGACCAGTCAAAGAAAACACTGCGGCAGCCAGCAAAGGCACTCAATCAGTGAAATCCTAGGTGCATTGCTCTCTGGGAAATACAAGTATGCAAGAAATATATCCATAAAATTGGTAGTTGGTGTTTCAGGCAGTAGAAAAAATCTAACTTTTTATTGGATTGATGACAGTATTGTATATATTCCTGTTGTGTCCAACATGCTAAATGAAAAAAGAAATTATTAAATGCAATTACATTCACAAATGCGTTTATGAACTAACATGAAAGGTTCCATTGTGAAAATGAAGGCAAAAATAAATCAGAAATTTAGATATTATGTATAATCACGCATACAGGAATACATTATAAAAATGACAGCTATTTATATGAAGCAATTGAAAATCACTATGGGTCTAAGCACAAAGAAAAACAAAAAACAGCAAAACAGCCTTTGGCACTTAATATTATTTTAAACAAAAAAAGAATTGCACTAGCTGGGAAATTATGCATAGTATTACTGTCCGGTACAGTCGAGTCCAGCAATTTTCTTATTTTTTTTGGAAATAACTTTTAGAATACATTATAAATGTATGTTTCAGCATACAGCAGCACCCTTACCTTGTTTTGAGGACAATTTTGAACCAAATCTTATTTTTAAAAAGTGATAAATAAAAGGACGGATGAAATTAGTACACTATGTTATTTTGAGTCCTTTTACTTGCATCATGCCAGGAAAGGGAAGGGAAAGAGATAAACACAATTAGAGGATGAAATCACCACAATTAGCTCTCTTTATATGTTATGACAGATCAATTTGTGCACCATGTGGATTTATGAGGCTATTTAGCCTTGCTCATAGGTTAGAGTATAGACTTTTGTATCTATGTGGATTTTTAAACTTATTAACCCTTGCAGTAGGTGTTGAAAAATGCTGCAAAAAATAAGAATGCATTCAGAAACAGAAGTGATAACAGTTGAAAAATGCAACGCAAAAGAAACAAATGAAAAATCTAAATCAAATTAATATTTGAAATGACCAGTAGAGATGATTAAACTGATTTGATGTGAATCAAATTCAAGCTAAATTTTTTGATTCTAACGATCTGCCGAATGCAAACAATGAGCGATTTGCTCAAATTGCCTTGTAACGGCAGTCACAATTTAACACATAGCGGAAAATTGCATGATATGATGCGATATAGTGCCACACACCAAGATAACATACCTTATGTATTTAATGCTGTTAATGTGACAGTTAACATCGCTTGATGTTTACTTAAAAATTGGAATCATCACTTGGTGTGTTTTTCCTCTTCCTCTCTCTCTCTTCTCCCCAAAATAACTGTGGCTAGATTTCCATTAAACACACTCAAATGAATTGCATACACTCATAGGAGACGTCAGATTGTTAGACAAATATTTTTAGGACACTTGGACTACATACAATTGTTTGCTGCAAATTGAATTTTTGGTAAAAATTTGCTGATGCTTGCAAATTCAAATTTCAAAACATTCAAGTATTTCTATTGACCATCATTGTAGGGTACAGCAGGTTCTCAGGATGCAGTGACGAGACACGAGACTGAGCGTGGTTTTTGAAATCAACGTTTATGAATTGGAGCCACTGGACTATGCTGAACGAACAACAGGGATAACACCAATCTGTCCACGCAGGGACTAAACAATAACAACACTTTTCTTATCGAGAATGCGACTAATTTAGCTAGACCAGGTGTAATGGGCCATGTGTGGCCAACTATGGTCCTTATTTCCTAAAGTCAACTTATCCTTCCAGGCATCCTTCAGGGTCACAGGCGTGGCTGCTTCGAGGATGCTGATGCGGTTGTTTTGGCGCCCCGATATCCAGGGGAAGCTGGGGCTCGACAGGCCCTGGAATAACCCTTATGCTAGGGGCACAGCAGGCCCAGAAGGATCTGTGCCGTTGGGGTGCAACAGGCCCTGAAAGATCTGTGCCGTTGGGGTGCAGCAGGCCCTGAAGGATCTGTGCTGTGGGGGTGCAACAGGCCATGAAGGATCTGTGCCATTGGGGCACAACAGGCCCTGGAGGATCTGTGCCATTGGGTGCAGCAGGCCCTGGAGGAATCCTGGAGCTGGGGTAATCCTGGGTGTACATGACCCCCTGCAGACACAGCGGGGTGGGCTTTCAGAACGTCTTAGCCGGCTCCCGCCTCAAAGCGCAGTTATGCCACAGTCTTTTAAGTGACAGTTGGTCGGCCTCTACCAATGGTCCCTGTGTAGACAGGACGTAGGCCTCTACTGCCCCCTATGGCAAGGTGGCGACCACTGAGGCCGGTGATGGGAGGGCCGCAGCCATGGGCAGAGGCAGGGAGGCCGTGTCCAGGCCGCTGCAGCGGGTTGGTATATAGTGACGGCGGCGGCTAGGGGTAGCGGACCAGCCGCAGCAGGGCGAGGAACAGCGGGCACAGCTACGACCGACCGTGGGTGGAGTACGGCCCCCGGTAAGGGTAGAGCACCAGTCACTGCTCGGTGAATACATCGCTTACCCCTCGCAGACCCCTGAACATCTCCCAACTCTCCAACGCCCGTAACACCATCCCTCTCTATATCACACGTTTTTTTGTTTCCTGTGCGCCTCTCTGCCAACTGACTTCTGAGCGCGCTCCCTGCTCCTTTTATCCTCGCCCCGCCCCTTGCTGCCCTATCACCTTCAGTCGTGTGTTTCTCTCTGTTGCCCCCACGGTGTCGTTCCTTCAGGAACCCTGATGGCGGTCCCCTTGGTTCCGGCCCAGTCACTCTATGGTGATCCTTCACTCTATGGGAGTCCTCATCCCCTCACCATCACAGCAGCAAAATAGCATCAATTTCATAAGGTATACTTGCACAGTTTTTGAGGAAACTTGGGCAGGTTGATGCAAACATCTTTGAGAACTAATCACAGATCTCCTGTGGATGTATGACACTAATACTTCTGTATCTTTATGTCATTCATAACAGATGTTAAGATCAGAGTTCTGTGGTGGCTTTATTATAACTTTCTGTCATGATCTGCTGAGTTCATGGGATCAGGTAGTTTAGAGGTTAATCTGGACAGGCCTCACTCTGACATTCTGGGAGGCTTTTTATAGCCTCATTGTGGGCTCACTCCTTGTCGCTTATACTCAGACCCTTGGCTGAGTGTGTGACCCTAGTGTGCTTTGTGACTGTGATACTTTATGCTTGCTTGGTTTTGATCCAGTTCTGTCCCTGTTACGAGTTCTGCCTGTTCCTTTTGTACTGCTCTGCTATCTCCATGTATGACTCTTTTGCCTTGGACCTGACTACTCTCTGACTGCCTCCCTTATACTGCATTGCTATCGATGTGTATGATTCATTGCTTACGTTTTGACTATTCTCTGCTTATCCCTCTGGTATAGCGCCGCCCTCTCCGTGTGTGACACTTGTTTGTCTGACCTGAGTTTCCCTAGCCTTTACTCCAGTAATCCTGTAATAGAACCTTACAGCCCTCTCCTGCAGCAGGACACTAAGCCACGACCCCTGTGGTCGCATGATCGTAGGTTCTTGTACTGCTAACTACTTTCAGGGTCGCAGGTCCTGTTGTCTGAACTTTCCCTGCAGTATCGTACCCCGGGTCCTCCCGTAGTCTGGGTGAGTTTCCCTGTTCAGCCGTGGCAGTCCACCGGCGCTGACAGGATCCTGATACTTTCAGGACTTCTTGGTCTTTTTTATGCTGAAAATGATCTTGGTTATTTATTTGAGTTTGCTGTTCTGCTTCAGAATAAATCTGTTCAAAATTAGCCCTAATGGTATTGCATGATGATTAAGTAACTATCTGAATTTCTCAGCATTGAGGAAACTGTTAATCCTGGCCAAATTCCCAACTCCAATTGTTGAAGTGCAGCCCTAAACTTGCAAATTACCTCCAATCTTCTTTCTTGTTGCCTGCAGATTTTCAATATGGTACCACTCTCAGATCTTAATGGGCAAACTATGATTTGTTACAGCCAAATATTTCACATTTTGGCTCATCAGTCCGGAGCTGCTGATTACATTTTTCTATACCTCAGTTTTTATGTTTTTGTCCATAGTTGACTTACCTGGTCTTGTTTCAATGTCAAAGTTATGGTTTTAGCCACAATTCTTCCAGGCTTTTCTGAACACTAGATTGCTGTGGCTTGGTCCCACTGGTTACTGCCAGTTATTAACTGATGGCACTTATGTAAGTAATAATAATAATAATAAATTTTATTTCTATAGCGCCGACATATTCCGCAGCACTTTACATTTCAGAGGGGACTTGTACAGACAATAGACATTACAGCCTAACAATAATCACATAGATCATAACAGATATCAAGAGAAATGAGGGCCCTGCTCGCAAGCTTACAATCTATGAGGAAAAAAGGGAGACACGAAAGGTGGGTAGTAACAGTTCCCCTGATTGTATGGACCAGCCATAATGTTAAGTGTGTAACAGTACAGATGGAGAGGGCTAATGGATGCATAAAGCATGTGGGAACATGATGCGGGGAACCTGGTTATGGTAAAAACTTTTGGCTGTGATACATAAGGATAGATTAGGTTAATGTGTTGAGGCGGTAGGCCAGTCTAAATAAATGAGTTTTCAGGGCACGCTTAAAATTGTGGGGATTGGGGAATAATCGTATTGACATGGGAAGTGCATTCCAAAGAATTGGCGCAGCAGGTGTATAGTCTTGGATACGGGAGTGGGAGGTTCTGATTATTGAGGATGCTAATCTCAGGTCATAAGCAGAATGGAGGGCACGGGTCGGATGGTACACTGAAACAAGGGAGGAGATGTAAGGTGGTGCTGAGCCATGAAGAGCTTTGTGGGTGAGGGTAATAAGTTTGTACTGGATTCTGGAGTGGATGGGTAGCCAGTGTAATGACTGGCACAAGGTAGAGGCATCGGTGTAATAATTGGCGAGGAATATGATCCTGGCAGCAGCATTCAAGACAGATTGGTGGGGGGAGAGTTTGGTAAGAGGGAGACCAATTAGAAGAGAGTTACAATAGTCGAGACGAGAATGAATAAGAGAAACAGTATTAGTTTTTGTGGAGTCAAAAGTAAGAAAAGGTCGAATTCTAGAAATGTTTTTGAGGTGCAGATAACAAGAGTGAGCCAGTGATCGTATGTGAGGGACAAAGGAAAGCTCGGAGTCAAGGATGACCCCAAGACAGCGGGCATGTTGCTGGGGAGTAATAGTGGAACCACACATGGAAATGGCAATGTCGGGTATAGGTACATTAGTAGCGGGAGGAAACACAAGGAGTTCAGTCTTTGACAGGTTCAGTTTCAGATATAGTGAGGACATGATGTTAGACACAGCGTTTAGACAAGAAAGGCTAGCATGATGTCAGGAGAAGAAGCGTATAAATTGGGTGTCGTCAGCATAGAGATGGTACTGGAAACCAAATCTACTGATTGTTTGACCAATAGGGGCAGTATACAAAGAGAAGAGGAGGGGGCCTAGAACTGATCCTTGAGGAACCCCAACAGTAAGGGGAAGATGAGAGGAGAAGGAGCCAGCAAAAGATACAGTAAAGGAGAGAACGGTGTCCTTGAGGCCAATGGAATGGAGCATAGTGAGGAGGAGCTGATGATCCATGGTGTCGAATGCTGCAGAGAGATCCAAGAGAATTAGCATGGAGTAATGACCATTTGATTTAGCTGTTAGTAGATCATTAGAGACTTTAGTGAGGGCAGTTTCAGTAGAGTGTAAAGAGCAGAAACCGGATTGGAGAGGGTTGAGAAGAGAGTTATCAAAGAGATAGCAGATAATATAGGAGTGGACCAGGCGTTCCTGGAGTTTAGAGTTGAAGGGAAGATTAGAGACAGGTCTATAGTTAGCGGCACAGTTTTGGTCGAGGGATGGTTTATTAAGTAGTTGATGTATGACGGCATGCTTAAATGAGGAGGGAAAGATATCAGAAGAGAGAGAGAGGTTAAATATTTTAGTTAGGTGAGGGGTGACAGCAGGGGAAAGGGGCTGGAGTAGATGTGATGGAAATGGGTCACTGGTGCAAGTGGTTGGGTGAGAAGATGCAAGGAGCCTGCTTACTTCTTCTTCTGTGACTGGTTCAAAATCAGAGAGTGAGCTAGATGCAGTGGGGGAAGGAGGACAGTGCATGGTATGAGGTGATTGGGAGATAATTTCCTGTCAGATCTGGTCAATTTTTTCTTTGAAGTAATTGGTCAGATCGTCAGCTCGGAGCTCCGTGGTTGGGGCCTGTATTCTTGGGTTGAGTAGAGAATGAAAAGTTTCAAGGAGACGTTTAGGGTTATTGGACAGTGAGGTGATGAGGGTGTTGCAATAGGTTTGTTTTGAGAGGTGAAGGGCAGTGTTGTATGTTCGAAGCATAAGCTTATAATGGATGAAATCTTCGGGTAGGTTGGATTTTCTCCACAGACGTTCGGCGCACCTGGAGCACCGCTGCAGGAAACGTGTTTGCAGGGTGTGCCAGGGTGGTTGCCGTCTGTGTTGTGGTGTTCTATGTATAGGAGGTGCAAATTCATCCAGGGCACTTTAAAGTGTTTCGTTGTAATGCTTCAATGCAGAATCAGGACATGAGAGGGAAGAGATGGGGTCAATGAAGACTGCAAGTTCTTCAAAAGTTTCTGGATGTTAATGGCCTGTATGTTTCTATAAATATGGACAGTGGGGGTGACCTGAGCAGCCTGGCAGTTCTTGATAGAGAGTGAAAGAAGGTTGTGGTCAGGGAGCGGGAGAGGGGTGTTGGCAAAATCATCCACTGCACAAAGCCGAGAGAAGACCAAGTCGAGGGAGTTTCCGTCTTCATGCGTTGGAGAATTAGTAAGCTGCAAAAGGCCAAATGAGGAGGTTAGAGATAAAAGGTGAGTAGCAGATGGTGAGAGGGGAAGAGCAATGGGGATGTTGAAATCGCCCATGATGAGGGTAGGGATGTCACAGGAGTGAAAATGTGGAAGCCAAGTAGCAAAATAATCCAGGAACTGATGGGAGGGGCCGGGAGGACAATATACCACCACCACTCGCATGGAAAAGGGGGTGTAGAGTCTGACGACATGGACCTCAACAGAAGGGAAGACAATTGAGGGTACTTGAGGGATAACCTGAAAGGTACATTTTGGTGATAGGAGCAGACCAACGCCTCCACCTGCTCTATTGTCTAATCTTGGGGTATGAGAGAAGTGTAGTCCACCATATGAAAGAGCAGCAGCAGCGGTAGTGTCTGACTGCTGGATCCAGGTTTCAGTAAGAGCCAGAAGGTTAAGAGAATTAGAAAGGAAAAAGTCAGGAATGAAGGAGAGTTTGTTACACACTGAGCGAGAATTCCAAAGGGCACAATTAAGAGAGACAGATGGCAAGCAGGGAATATTAATAAGATTAGAGGGGTTTCTGAGTGTAGCAGTTGGGGGGTTTGACTTTCTATAACATAGGGGACCAGGGTTGGGAGCAATGTCTCCTGTGACTAGGAGATGGAGGATAGAAAGAGTGAGCAGATGGTTAAGTGATCTTCTAATTTCAAAGTGAAGTAGACATATTGTGTTCTGCATCTGATATACTAAGTTACCTTGGTTGACCACTACTTCTACAAACCTCTTTAAAGTTGACCTTTTACAGTTGTCCTCATTGTCGATAAATTTTGGCAAAAACTTATTCATCATGCAATGCAATCAAGGACATGTCTTACTGGTATCAAATTTATTCAACAGCAAGACAATTACCCCAAACATGCAGCTAAAAAAACAGAGGCATAAAAACCAAGGAGTCATAAAAGGATGATCTAGCTCAAACAAATCCCTGATCTCTACATCATTAACCATTTTTAAGATGAAATGAAGAGACTAATTTCCACATGCTTATATCCACAGAAGATCTGTATTTAGTTCTCCATGAGCTTTAAAACACCCTCTCTGCTGAATTTCTTCTTAAATTTTGTGCAACTACCTAGAAGAATTGATGCTTTTTGAAGAAAAAAGGATGGTCTTGAGATGCATTAAAGTCACGTCATATCAGCTTTCTGTGCCTGAAAGCAATGTGAAAAAAGTCAGCAGGCATTTTTATGGTGATTCAATAACACTTACAAGTGTGCAGGGGTAAAATGTGCAGATTTTACTGAAGTTCCATATTTTTAAAAGTTTTATGTAGTTCATTTAAACATGGCAGGAATGTATCTCCATCTCCCTTCTCTTCATACAGATGGATGTTTATTTCATCTGTTGTGTTAAACCTTATTAAGCCTGATTCATTTTCATCTTTGCTATCAACATGTTAATTTCATCAGAGGTGGACACATATTGGGGCCCCTTTGCAAGAAATGTGTTTTGACCCCCCTCCTTTTATGGTGACAAAGCTACAGATATACATTATCTGGGCAATACACTGTATCATGAAATGGGGTTTGTGAACTGTTGATCAGATGTTTAGGATTGTCATTATGATTTAAAAAGAAAAAACACAATAGTTTGACAATAAATGGCTTCACCAAACCACTAAACATGAGTGCTTTCACACTCATGGTAGCATGAGACGGACTCTACAACCTACACAAGTGGCTCAGGTAATGCAGCTCATCCAGGATGGCACATCAATGTGAGCTGTGGCAAGAAGGTTTGCTGTGTCTATCAGTGTAATGTCCAGAGGCTGGAGGTGCTACCAGGAGACAGGCCAGTACACCAGGAGATGTGGAGGAGGCCATATGAGAGCAACAATCCAGCAGCAGGACTGCTACCTCCACCTTTGTGCAAGGTGGAAGAGGAGGAGCACTGCCAGAGCCCTGCAAAATGACCTGCAGCAGGCCACAAATGTGCATGTGTCTGCACAAACGGTTAGAAACCAACTCCATGAGGATGGTCTGAGTGCCCAACATCCACAGATGGGGGTTGTGCTCACAGCCCAACACCGTGCATTTGCCACAGAACACCAAGATTGGCAAATTCGCCACTGGTGCCCTGTGCTCTTCACAGATGAAGACAGGTTGACACTGAGCACATGTGACAGATGTGACAGAGTCTGGAGATTCTGTGGAGAGTGATCTGCTGCCTGCAACATCCTTCAGCATGACCGGTTTGGCAGTGGGTGAGTAATGGTGTGGGGTCGCATTTCTTTGAAGGGCCACACGGTGTTGGGCTGTGAGCACAACCCCCATCTGTGGACATCAGGCCCTCAGGCCATCCTCATGGAGTCAGTTTCTAACAGTTTGTGCAGACACATGCACATTTGTGGCCTGCTGGAGGTCATTTTGCAGGGCTCTGGCAGTGCTCCTCCTGATCCAACTTGCACAAAGGTGGAGGTAGTGGTCCTGCTGCTGGGTTGTTGCCCTCCTACGGCCCCCTCCACATCTCCTGGTGTACTGGCATGTCACCTGATAGCGCCTCCAGCCTCTGGACACTACGCTGACAGACACAGCAAACCTTTTTGCCACAGCTCGCATTGATGTGCCATCCTGGATGAGCTGAACTACCTGAGCCACTTGTGTGGGTTGTAGAGTCCGTCTCATGCTACCACGAGTGTGAAAGCACAACTAACATTCAAAAGTGACCAAAACATCAGCCAGAAAGCATTGGTACTGAGATGTGGTCTGTGATCCCCACCTGCAGAACCACTCCATTTTTCAGTGTGTCTTGATAATTGCCAATAATTTCCATCCGTTGTCTATTCCATTTGCATAACAGCATATGAAGTTGATTGTCAATCAGTGTTGCATCCTAAGTGGACAGTTTGATTTCACAGAAGTTTGATTTACATGGAGTTATATTCTGCTGTTTAAGTGTTCCCTTAATTTTTTGAGCAGTGTATATACATATACAGTATATGTACATAATTACAGTGGTGGAAAAAGGGTTTTCCCCCTTTGTGGTTTCTTTTTCTTTTGCTTGCATGTCTCATTAAAATGTTTCAGATCATCAAATAAATGTAAAACAGTATGCAAAGATAACAAAAGCAAGTACAAAATGTTTGAGTTCAAAAACCCTCGCTACACCCAGGTCTGATTACTGCCACCCCTATTCTCAATCAGAAAATAACTTAAATAGGATCTGCTTGACAAAATGAAGTGGACCAAAAGATCCTCAAAAGTTAGACATCATTCCAAGATCCAAAGAAATTCTGAAAGAAATGAAAAGCAAAGTAATTGAGATCTGTCAGTCTGGAAAAGGTTATAAAGCCATTTCTCAAGCTTTGAAATTATCCACAAATGGAAAAAATATGGAACAGTGGTGAACCTTCCCAGGAGTTGCCGGCCAATCAAAATTAACCCCAAGAGCATAGCAAAAACTCGTTTAATAGGTTGAGAAAGACCCCACAACATCATCCAAAGAGCTGCAGACATCACTTGCCTCAGTTAAGGTCAGTGTTCATGATGTCATCATAAGAAGAGACTGGGCAAAAATATTCTACATGGCAGAGTTGCAAGACAAAAACCACTGCTGAGCAATAAGAACATAAAGGCTCATCTCAGTTTTGCCAGAAAACATCTTGATGATCTTCAAGGCTTTTGGGAGAATACACTGTGGACTGACAAGACAAAAGTTGAACTTTTTGGAAGGTGTATGTCCCATTACATCTGGCATACTTCGTAGTTAAAACTCTGCGCTGCCACTGGGACAGGTTCCAGGAGATTGTTGTAGAATTACAGTGGTTTTATTCAATGCGTTTCAGGGGTCTCATGCCCCCTTCATAAGGAAATACCACACAGTATATACAGGCATCACAGACATATATAGTTTTTAAAGGACACTGAGTTTAAAAAAAAATGAGCGCCAACAAGTCAGATGACGCAGTATCAAAGTTTAATGATATCACATAGTTAACAATTCAAATAGGTTATATTACAAAGCTATGTATGGTGAAAAAACTGTTGACTTTTCTTGCGTTTCTAGGAAATAAATTCAGTTTGTAGTATTAACAGAGGAAAAAGAAAAAAAGAAGAGTGAAACGTGATTTCTATTCAAATGGATAAGAACCTATAAAAGAAGGGGTTAATCCAGTTCAAGAGCAGATGCCTTACAAATGGAATACCATGTGTAACCAGCAAGCTACTCTTTCTCAGAAAAAAAAATTTCAATCTTTACAATAAATAAGACTGCTGCAGATCCATGAGGAGATAAATGCATAGAACTGGAGAAACTGGAGTGAGGTGTTCACATTCACCCAGGAATTCGGACATCAGCCTAAGAGAGGTATTCACATTGGTTAGGGACCCATCAATTTCTTCTGAGACCACCTTGACGTTGGTTGATGGGCAGACATAACTTAGCCAAATTGTGTGCAAAGCGTCTCTTTTTTCTAGGTTTCAGAAGTCTTATAGCTTTTCATATTTCATATATTTCACATCGACATGCTATATTACGATAAAGTGTAACTTTTTTGTATATTATACATAGAGGTAGCTGCTCCTAACTTAGCACCTATTCACACAAGCTTGGATGTACCAGTCAGTTTTTTGTTATTGCTACGTTAGCTCTCTGACCGAGCACTCAGCTCTTCACCATGTGATGATTTTAATTGCAGCAGGTTTCTACCTACCCGTAAATGCAGGCATTGCTGAGAGAGGTGTCCACATTCACTCAGGAATTCAGACATCAGACTTAGAGAGGTACGTTGGATAGGGACCCATCAGTTCTGAGACCACCTTGACGTTGGTTAATGGGCAGACATAACTTGGCCAAATTGTGCACATATCATCTCATTTTTTTCTAGTATTCAGAAGCCTTCTAGCTATTCATATTCTATATATTTCCAATTGACATGCTTTAGCATGATAGATCACAACTTTTTTGTATATTATACATGGAGGTAGCTGCCCCTAAGTCACCACCTATTCACACTAGCTTTGATGTACCAGTCAGTTTTTTGTTATTTAAATGGAGAAACAAATAGTTTATTCTGCGCTGCCATGGAGAAAAAATGAAGGATGCCAATCCTGTTTAAATTATATACTGTAACTTCTTCATCAGGACAATCACGATCAGAATAAAGCATGAACGTGGTTTGTCCTGATGAAGAAGTTATATAGTTCAAAAAGTGTTGACAAATAAAACTACATGAAACTGGATTGGCATCCTTCTTTTTTTCTCTATGGCTGCACAGACTAACCCATTTGTTTATTTGTTTCCCCAGCTCTATGCATTTATTGCTTACTTTATGAAACACCAAAAATTGGAGTATTGATACCCACTATAGAGGATAATAAGAGATATAACTTTTATTAGAAGCGCGTATTTAAAAACAACATACACAAAGTTTGCCAAATATAGCATCGAGGTTTAAACAAAGAAGGAAATGGAAGACATGCAGAGAAGTGCACAGTCAGTTAGTAAAATGGCCCCTTTGAGAAGGCATAAACGTGAAATGCACATTAGGGGTGGCAAGAAGGGCACTTGTCTGGACACTCACATGGGTAAGCACTATCTCACTCATACTTGAAGTTCTATATGTACTCTGTGGAAGGGAATTCTCTCTTGGTACTGTATTTTTGATGTTCTCCTTTATTTTCCTTTGGCACAACAGGTGCTTCTTCCTATTTTACTAGCTGACTGTGCACTTCCCTGCATATCTTCCATATTCTCCTTTGTATAAACCTTGATGCTTTATTGTATATGTTGTTTTTAAATATGTTCCTCTAATAAAAATGATATATCTTATTATCCTCTATGGTTAGCGATACTCCAATTTTTGGTGTTTCTTGGTACAGTATGTTTAGAAGTACTCTACCTTCTTGATCTATTGTTTACATTATAATAGAGGGAGAACACCGTAAATTCCCTGGATATGTTCTCAGCCTGTTTACATAGTGTGTGCTCTTTAAACTTTGTTTTAATTGATTGCTTACTTTAGGATTTTCTTGTATTTGACTACAGTTTATTAAATAGTAGCTAATGGGAATGGATTGTAAAAGTGGAAAACATTTCTTTAATATTTTCCCATTTTTAATATATGATTATAGATATATTTCTAAATGTAAAAAATGGTCCAGGTTGTTCTAATGCACGTAGAGAAATGTGTTAACGTTCACTTATATTCACAAATGTGTTGGCAAACTTTTTCTTGCTAGAGTGATAGCTTTAATAGGATCTAAATTGTCACATTTTAACTGGAAGTGGTTTTAAAATATATAAATATGTCACCTTTTATAAATTATGATAAGAAATCTCTAGTTGTAAATTGCTACATAGATATTTTACAAAGCGTCTGTCTAAAATTACTTTTATGACTTAAAGTGGTGAAAATTAGTATAAAATTTATATTTCAAAAGCAAATGGCACAAAGGTTCTTTAATAAGATCCTAATATACCAGTGTGAATGAAATGAGAGATGTCTAGTGTTCCATGGATACCCAATCTTTTTCTAGAGATTGTCAAGAATCATAAAACTAAATGGGCATTTACATTGAAAGACTATTGTTAGTAAATGTCCATAGGAGTGCTCGTTTCATTAAATTCATGCAGTCTCAACAGGCGGACAATCATCTGGCAAACAAGCAAAATGCTTGTTTATTGCATGAAATAATCTTTTGATTTGATTTTTTTGTTTGCCCAAAAGTTAACCATACTCATCAACACATCATGCTGTGCAATACAGTAATACATCATGTTGAGCAAACAGGAAATGTTCTGTAGACAACAAGGGCAGCCCATTAATAGATCTAATCTAAAGAATGCTTTGTCTGTGTAAACAGCCAAAGGGCAACCATATTTCCAAACTGCAATCATTTTAATGCTGCACATCATAAAGTGCAAGTGTACCTTATAGGGGTATTCACATATTATTAAATTGCTTTAGTTAATAAGACAGCATGCAAAAAAGTTTGCAATTGACTTGCTTATTGTATCTTCTGTCATGATTTTGCTGTGAAAGCTTTTGTCTTACACAGTGTACAACTTGTTTATATGAAGCTTGGCCAACAGTGTCTGACCTAGTATCTGTGGTAGTTATAATTCAGAGAAGGTGTGAAGTGAGGAGTTAATTTTAAATTCAAATTTGCCGACTTTGCCAAATTTTCCCCACAAAATTGATTTATGTTAAAAAATCTGCACAAATCTCAATACTGGAAAGTTTGCAATTGCTCAGGAAATTTAAGTGGGGGAGAGGAGAGAGATAAATAAACTCGTTCACTGTAAGAGCTTACTCTCTACAGGCAAAAGAGGAAAAGGACTGTGATAACTATAAGAGCTTACTGTCATGATCCAGGTTGGATGATGACAGATAAAAGCACATGTAACCTTTTTTTTTCCTTAAGTTGTGTGCTTAAGTTTGGTTTTGCCTCCGGTGGCCATTAGGGTCATTGCACAGTGGTGTCTTTTGTTCTAGTTTGCCCCCCGGTGGTGGTTAGCGTTATTACACAGGAATCACTAACAGGTGTGATTCCTCTGGCTTAACTATAAAGGTGTGTCATGTGCTTTCACTCACTGTTGGTGATAGTGTTCATTTCAACCATCCTTGGTGGAGGAAGGAGCTAGAGAGAGTTCCTGGCCGCTCAGTCAGAGCCTTGGTGTGGAAGGAGCTACAGAGAGTTCCTTGCAGCTCTGACAAAGCTTGGTGAAGCAGCAGCTATTCTGGACGAAAGCTGCATTCTGGTGGTGGACTCTGTTGCTGGGAGCAAGAGCAGCAGAGCAAAGCTAAGTAGTGTTAAACCTGTTTTGTGACTTCCCTTATGTGTGTTCAGTGCAGTGGTGGGATTAGTTTCTGCACCATCCATTTCACTAGAATGGGCTAGGTGCAGGGCGAGCTAGGGTTTTTAGGTTCCTGATCGGTGCCCGGTGTAGAACCAGCCTAGGGACTGTTAGGAGTGTAGAGACTGGCTCAGGGGAGTGCAGGAGGTCTCCATGTCCCCATTCCCTATCACAGGGCCCTCCATTGTATCAGTTTCCCTGTGTTTCCCTTTATGATTTAAATTCGCCCTGCTGGAGGCGGTGTATCCAGTTATACGTGTAATTCTGAAATTCGCCTGCTGGAGGCAGTGTATCCGGCTGCACGTTATATTGTTTAAGTTCGCCCTGCTAGAGGCGGTGTATCCAGGGTCACGTGTGTCAGAGAAATTCGCCCTGCTGGAGGCAGTGTGTCCAGTCACTCATTGACCATCACATTATCACCAACCACAACATTTTTTTCTCTCTGGTGAGCCATGGGCCAAGTTCAGACCAGTGAGCAGTTGCTGCTGGCCCTCACTGAGAATAGTGAGGAGCTGCATGATGTGTTTCAGCAGCACCTGCAGCGGAATTATGGATTTGAGGCCTATCTTCTGCCTCAACTAGAGGGTCCATATACGGCTTTGGCGAGGATGTGCCGTGGAGTCCCTGCTGGGGTGCAGGACTTGCTTATAGAGGCGGACGTACCCAGGCAGGTGGTAGAGTCGGTGTCTCCATGGTGCTGCCTGGTGTTCCCCAAGGTGAAAGGGTACGTCCCTGTAGTGAGCAGACTAATGATTTAGTCCTTGGCACTCACGCCAAAACTTCAGTTATATCAGAGATGTCATGTCCCCCTGGTCATGTGGAGGAAGACGACCTGGGAGTGTATATTTCCTCCTCGCCCTCAGAAGGTACTATGTCAGCAGAGGTGTTGGTTGGTGAGGTACCTGAGGGCATACCAGTGCTTGTGAACAGTGGAGCTGAAGTCAGTCTGGTGGATGCTCAGTTTGTACAGACTCATGGTCTGAGATGGGAGACGCCGGACAAACCCATAAGCGTCCAGGCCATTAACTCTGTCCAACTGAGCCAGGGGGGTTAAACCAAGTCATAGAGGACATTGTGCTGCATAGTGGACATCAACATGAGTCCCAGTCATACTACGCCTTGGAGGGAAAGCTAGCACCTATCGTTTTGGACCCCCTTGGTCTAAAAAATACAACCCGGTCTTAGATTGGCGGAGTAGGGAAGTAGTCAGCTGGGAGCAGTCGTGTGAGGGCTGCTGCCTAGGGGCTACTGTCCCTGCCATCGCTCTACAATCATCCCCTTCCTCTCCAGTGAGAGCAGCGGAGATGCTGCAGGAGAGTACGGGCAAGGCTCAACCCTCTCCATTAGCCAACCCTGAGAGGCGCGGACCTCATAGTAGGAGGGGTTGGAGGGTGGTGTTTCCCTTGGTGAATTGCGGGGGTGTGAGTGTGGTGACACAGGGGACCGCCTCTGTTGTCAGTTCCAGAAAGACTTCACCCTATTTTGACAAACGAATGTGTGGCAATAAACGTTCAGGTCCAGACCTGTGTGTGAGCGAGCATGTATGGGTGGCCACCAAAAACATCCAATGGAAGTGTGCTGCTGGGGTCTGGAATTCTCAGGTGATCGAGCCGTATCTGGTGTCGGCTATCCAGGGCCCTGAGTCTTACCAGCTTGAGTTACTCCCAAACATGCACATACACAACTCGTTCCCCAGGTCAGCGCTTTGGAGATGTGTGGTGCCTCCAGAACATACATTGCCAATACCAGCGGTGCTCGTTTGTCATAAACCTGATGTGCAGGTAGTTGCAGCTGTGAACTCTGGATCTGGGGGTCCCTGCTGTAGGTGGTTCCCTGATGAGGAGCGGTCTTGAGGGTCCAGAGGCCCCTCATTGAGGGAGGGTAATGTCATGATCCAGGTTGGATGATGACAGATAAAAGCACATATAACCTTTTTTTTTCCTTAAGCTGTGTGCTTAAGTTTGGTTTTGCCCCCGGTGGCCATTAGGGTCTTTGCACAGTGGTGTCTTTTGTTCTAGTTTGCCCCCGGTGGTGGTTAGCGTTATTACACGGAAATCACTAAAAGATGTGATTCCTCTGGCTTAACTATAAAGGTGTGTCATGTGCTTTCACTCACTGCTGGTGATAGTGCTCATTTCAACCATCCTTGGTGGAGGAAGGAGCTAGAGAGAGTTCCTGGCAGCTCTGACAAAGCTTGGTGAAGCAGCAGCTATTCTGGAGGAAAGCTACATTCTGGTGGTGGACTCTGTTGCTGGGAGCAAGAGCAACAGAGCAAAGCTAAGTGGTGTTAAGCCTGTTTTGTGACTTCCCTTATGTGTGTTCAGTGCAGTGGTGGGATTAGTTTCTGCACTGTCCATTTCACTAGAAAGGGCTAGGTGCAGGGCAAGCTAGGGTTTTTAGGTTCCTGATCGGCGCCCAGTGTGGAACCAGCCTAGGGACTGTTACGAGTGTAGAGACTGGCTCAGGGGAGTGCAGGAGGTCTCCACGTCCCCGTTCCCTATCGCAGGGCCCTCCATTGTATCAGTTTTCCTATGTTTCCATTTATGATTTAAATTCGCCCTGCTGGAGGCGGTGTATCCAGTTATACGTGTAATTCTGAAATTCGCCTGCTGGAGGCAGTGTATCCAGGGTCACGTGTGTCAGAGAAATTTGCCATGCTGGAGGCGGTGTGTCCAGTCACATGTTGACCATCACAGTTACACTCTACAGGAGAGAGAGAACACCACTGACCATAAGAGTCTACACTCTGCAGAAGAGAGATAATGAAAACTCTGTTGAAAAAGAGCTTACACTTTACAGGTGAGAGGAAAAGAGAGAGAGAGTAGGCCCCGTTGACCCAAAGAGCTTTCCAATAGAGAAATTTTCACAGCGACTCTGGAGTTGAAAAATGACTGCCATACAAGCTGTGCTCTGCTCAGAACAGGAGATCTGTGATGGACCAGGTATTAACCACCACTGTACAAGGTATGATAATCCTTGTGATGTCATAGCTTCAGGATATTATGGGGAGCAGCGAAAAATGACATGAGCCACTCCTTTGATTCTTTACCAGTGTGGGAAATTGTACAGGGAAAGATTCTTTTAAACAGTGAATTGAATCTCAAAATGTTCAGGAAATTAAACTCAAATTTGATCCTGTGTGGATTGATCTTCTCATTTCTAGTGTTAACTTCTAACACCCCAGTTAATTGTCTACAGTTGATTGACTTCCATTCAGTAGTTAGCTGCTCACCTCCCTCCTCCTCTAACTCAGCTCCTGACAGGGTTCTTTCAGTCCAGTTTCTACTTTCCTCACCCCTTCGTAACACCAAGAACCCAGCAAAGCAGTTCTCCTAATGAGAGCTCTCCTTTTCTCGAGCCATGTGCTGGTTCAAATGCACTGTAATCTCTATATGTAAATATAGTGATAACAGTATACACAATCTGAAAGACCTTTAGGGTACCGTTACACTTAGCGATGCACCAGCGATCCCGACAACGATATGGATCGCTGGTGCATCGCTAAGTTGTCGCTAGTGATCTGACACACAGGCAGATCTCACCAGCGACATCGCTGGGGTCGGGGGTTGCTACTTACCTGTCAGACGCTGCGATCCTGACGTCCTCCCGCCCGCATCCACGTGTCGATCATCGGCGCCACAGGAAGCCCAGCAGGAAGTGCCCGACGAGAAATGATCCAGGACCTTCTCGCGCGACCAGCGATAATCAGCGTGGGAGCCGGTCGGAGGTAAGTATCAGGCATAGCGATATCGCTAGCAATATCGCTGCTACGTCACAAAATCGGTGACTTTACAGCGATATTGCTAGCGATATCGCAGTGTGTAACGGGGGCTTTAATGTGTAGTAACAGAATGAAGCTACTCACCATAGCTGTCACTCAAGGAAGAGCACCCACCACTCAAGAAACCAGGAAAGAGACTATAGAGAAACTGCATAGCCATGAGCTGCTCAAGAGGCAAAATGAGAATTACGCTTTAAGGCTAAGTCCCCATAGTGAGTATAGCAGTTCCTGTAAAGTGTCTGGGATATATATATATATATATATATATATATATATACATATATATATATATATATATAAAGAAAAAACTACAAAAAAACATTCTTAATTCATAACTGTAAATACAGATATAGTGCCTCATAAAGTCTCAATCGATAGAGATGACTCTCACTTATACTCTTGTTTTTCCCATATATATATTTATATATATATATATATTTCATGCCCTTTGTGCTATTTTTTATGCTGCAGACTTTTTTTATGCTGCAGACACTGACCTATAGTGTAATTTTTAAACCTGCAACATTTCAATACCTCTTATGGTAAATATGCATTTTATTTGTGGATTTACACCATAGAATTATATGAGATGAAGAAAATATGGTGATACAAAAAGGACGTGCTTTTGTATTGCATTTTTTGCAAACAATAAAAGTACATGTAATCCACACATGATTTTTCTCATTTAAGTATTCTCAAAGCCAAGTAGCAGTAAGCTACAACAGAAGGTTGTTTTATTTAGAAAGGAAGAGTACAAATCTGAAATAGTTCAAATACAGCACATACATATATACTTTTGAATTTTGTTTATTTCTATATCTATTGAATTTATAAAAGAAAAAATCTATAAAAAGTAATGCAAAATAAATCTCTTAATAAATTTGACTTCTTAGTAAGACAGCTAAAAATCTATTTACAACCATATAGCAATGTAGAAGAAAGAAAAAAAGAACCTCCAATAAATTAAATAAAATTTGAATTTTATTGGACAATGTCTAAAACATACAGTGGGGCAAAAAAGTATTTAGTCAGTCAGCAATAGTGCAAGTTCCACCACTTAAAAAGATGAGAGGCATCTGTAATTTACATCATAGGTAGACCTCAACTATGGGAGACAAACTGAGAAAAAAAAATCCAGAAAATCACATTGTCTGTTTTTTTTTTCATTTTATTTGCATATTATGGTGGAAAATAAGTATTTGGTCAGAAACAAGCAATCAAGATTTCTGGCTCTCACAGACCTGTAACTTCTTCTTTAAGAGTCTCCTCTTTCCTCCACTCATTACCTGTTGTAATGGCACCTGTTTAAACTTGTTATCAGTATAAAAAGACACCTGTGCACACCCTCAAACTGTCTGACTCCAAACTCCACTATGGTGAAGACCAAAGAGCTGTCAAAGGACACCAGAAACAAAATTGTCGCCCTGCACCAGGCTGGGAAGACTGAATCTGCAATAGCCAACCAGCTTGGAGTGAAGAAATCAACTGTGGGAGCAATAATTAGAAAATGGAAGACATACAAGACCACTGATAATCTCCCTCGATCTGGTGCTCCACGTAAAATCCCACCCCGTGGGGTCAGAATGATCACAAGAACGGTGAGCAAAAATCCCAGAACCACGCGGGGGGACCTAGTGAATGAACTGCAGAGAGCTGGGACCAATGTAACAAGGCCTACCATAAGTAACACACTACGCCACCATGGACTCAGATCCTGCAGTGCCAGACGTGTCCCACTGCTTAAGCCTGTACATGTCCGGGCCCGTCTGAAGTTTGCTAGAGAGCATTTGGATGATCCAGAGGAGTTTTGGGAGAATGTCCTATGGTCTGATGAAACCAAACTGGAACTGTTTGGTAGAAACACAACTTGTCGTGTTTGGAGGAAAAAGAATACTGAGTTGCATCCATCAAGCACCATACCTACTGTAAAGCATGGTGGTGGAAACATCATGCTTTGGGGCTGTTTCTCTGCAAAGGGGCCAGGACGACTGATCCAGGTACATGAAAGAATGAATGGAGCCATGTATCGTGAGATTTTGAGTGCAAACCTCCTTCCATCAGCAAGGGCATTGAAGATGAAACGTGGCTGGGTCTTTCAACATGACAATGATCCAAAGCACACCACCAGGGCAATGAAGGAGTGGCTTCGTAAGAAGCATTTCAAGGTCCTGGAGTGGCCTAGCCAGTCTCCAGATCTCAACCCTATAGAAAACCTTTGGAGGGAGTTGAAAGTCTGTGTTGCCAAGCGAAAAGCCAAAAACATCACTGCTCTAGAGGAGATCTGCATGGAGGAATGGGCCAACATACCAACAACAGTGTGTGGCAACCTTGTGAAGACTTACAGAAAACGTTTGACCTCTGTCATTGCCAACAAAGGATATATCACAAAGTATTGAGATGAAATTTTGTTTCTGACCAAATACTTATTTTCCACCATAATATGCAAATAAAATGAAAACAAAACAGACAATGTGATTTTCTGGATTTTTTTTTCTCAGTTTGTCTCCCATAGTTGAGGTCTACCTATGATGTAAATTACAGACGCCTCTCATCTTTTTAAGTGGTGGAACTTGCACTATTGCTGACTGACTAAATACTTTTTTGCCCCACTGTATAATTTAAAAAAGGAAAACATCACACAGAACAAGAAAAAAAGCAAGCCAACATTGAGCAGGAGGATGAATCATAACCAATTGCTACAGCAAATATATAATAATTGCTTGCATTGAAACCCCTGAATAAATAGGTAAGATTAAATATTTTAAATAAACCAGGAAAAAATGCAAAGTGCAATTACTGGAGCAAATGAATGAAACATCCTGCAGGACTGAACTTGGTTGTTCAAGAAAAGTTTCTTTTGAACATCATAGCTGAACTGCCGTAAATAAAGATCTAAATACAATAGCAGCGAATAAGGTAAAAAATAAAAAATAATGAAAAAGTGAACAAATATACATTATAAGTAGAGTTGAGCGATACCGTCCGATACTTCAAAGTATCGTATCGGATGGTATCGGCCGATCTTTAAAAAAAGTATCGGTATCGCCGATTCCGATACCGGAAGTCCCATTCAAGTCTATGGGACTTCCGGTATCGGAATAAGAAAAACCCTTTCCTGCCCTTGTACAGCCTCTCTGGGGTCTGTACGGGCCTTTCGGGGGGCTGTGCCGGCCTGCCAGGGGGTCTGTGCAGGCTCCGGTGGTCTGTGCCGGCCTGCCGGTGGTCTGTGCAGGCTCCGGGGGGCTGTGCCGGCCTGCCGGGGGGCTGTGCCGGCCTGCCGGGGGGCTGTGCAGGCTCCGGGGGGCTGTGCCGGCCTGCCGGGGGGCTGTGCCGGCCTGCCGGTGGTCTGTGCAGGCTCCGGGGGTCTGTGCAGGCTCCGGGGGTCTGTGCAGGCATCGTCCGATGGGACTACAAGTCCCATCGGGCGATGCCTGCTACCATGACAGTGATTGACACATTAGCCAATGATGGGACAGTAGTAGTCCCATCATCCGGCTAATGTGTTAAATGTAAAAAAAAAAAAAAAAAAAAAATTACATGCTACATACATACAACATGCATACTACATACATGCTACATTCATACTACATACTACATACATGCTACATTCATACTACATAAATACTACATGCAACATACATACTACATATATACTACATGCATGCTACATACATACTGCATGCTACATACATACCACATATATACTACATACATACTACATGCATGCTACATACATACTGCATGCTACATACATACCACATATATACTACATACATACTACATGCATGCTACATGCATGCTACATGCTACATACATAACACATATATACTACATGCATGCTACATACATACTACATACATGCTACATACATACTACATACATACTACATACATACTACATGCATGCTACATGCATGCTACATACATACTACATATATGCTACATACATACTACATGCATGCTACATACATACTACATGCTACATATATACTACATGCATGCTACATACATACTGCATGCTACATGCATACTACATACATACTACATGCTACATACATACCACATATATACTACATACATACAATACATTCATACAATACATACATAGACATACAGTACATATAACATAGAGTAACATACTTACCAATACTTGTCACATTGTTCCCCGAAGCCATTGTCTTTTCCGGGATAAATATTAACATAACAAACCACAAAAATACTCACCCACGATCCGAAGCAGTCCACGAGTGTGTCCCACGACGATCTTGGGTAGAGAACTGCAGCATCAGATGATGCTGCCGTTCTCTACGGGCTGCAGGAATCCAATGACGGAAGGTAGGTATCCTTCCGCACTGTATTCCTCCGCCACTTAAAAAAAAAAAAGTCCCTAGTCTCACTTTATGCCATTGCTGTGTGGGAATTTCCCACACAGCAATGGCATAAAGTGAGACTAGGGACTTTTTTTTTTTTAAGTGGCGGAGGAATACAGTGCGGAAGGATACCTACCTTCCGTCATTGGATTCCTGCAGCCCGTAGAGAACGGCAGCATCATCTGATGCTGCAGTTCTCTACCCAAGATCGTCGTGGGACACACTCGTGGACTGCTTCGGATCGTGGGTGAGTATTTTTGTGGTTTGTTATGTTAATATTTATCCCGGAAAAGACAATGGCTTCGGGGAACAATGTGACAAGTATTGGTAAGTATGTTACTCTATGTTATATGTACTGTATGTCTATGTATGTATTGTATGAATGTATTGTATGTAGTATATATGTGGTATGTATGTAGCATGTAGTATGTATGTAGTATGTATGTAGTATGTATGTAGCATGCATGTAGTATGTATGTAGCATGCATGTAGTATGTATGTAGCATGCATGTAGTATGTATGTAGTATGTATGTAGCATGCAGTATGTATGTAGCATGTATGTAGTATGTATGTAGTATATATGTAGTATGTATGTAGCATGTAGTATGTATGTAGCATGCATGTAGTATATATGTAGTATGTATGTAGCATGCATGTAGTATGTATGTAGTATGTATGTAGTATGTATGTAGCATGTATGTAGTATGTATGTAGCATGCAGTATGTATGTAGCATGCAGTATGTATGTAGCATGCAGTATGTATGTAGCATGCATGTAGTATGTATGTAGCATGCATGTAGTATATATGTAGCATGCATGTAGTATGTATGTAGTATGTATGTAGTATGTATGTAGTATATATGTAGCATGCATGTAGCATGCATGTAGTATGTATGTAGTATGTATGTAGTATGTATGTAGTATATATGTAGTATGTATGTAGCATGTAGTATGTATGTAGTATGCATGTAGTATATATGTAGTATGTATGTAGCATGCATGTAGTATGTATGTAGTATGTATGTAGTATGTATGTAGTATATATGTAGTATGTATGTAGCATGCAGTATGTATGTAGCATGTATGTAGTATATATGTAGTATGTATGTAGCATGCATGTAGTATGTATGTAGTATGTATGTAGTATGTAGTATGTATGTAGCATGCATGTAGTATGTATGTAGTATTTTTTTTTTTTTTTTTTTTTTTAACATTTAACACATTAGCCGGATGATGGGACTACTACTGTCCCATCATTGGCTAATGTGTCAATCACTGTCATGGTAGCAGGCATCGCCAGATGGGACTTGTAGTCCCATCGGACGATGCTTGCACAGACCCCCGGACATCAGCACAGCCCCCCGGCAGGCCGGCACAGCCCCCCGGCAGGCCGGTACAGACCCCCACAGGGTGCACAGACCACCGGCAGGCCGGCACAGCCCCCCGGCAGGCCGGTACAGACCCCGGGCAGTCCACACAGCCCCCCGGCAGGCCGGCACAGCCCCCCGGCAGGCCGGCAGAGACCCCCGGAAGGCCCGAAATGACGGCGCATCATGATGCGCACACACCGCGCATCATGATGACGTCAGGCCGTCAATCAACTGAGCTTCCGATTCCGATGCCGAATTCCGATATTGAAAAAATATCGGAAGTCGGTATCGGAATTCCGATACAGCAAGTATCGGCCGATACCCGATACTTGCGGTATCGGAATGCTCAACACTAATTATAAGTAACAGTGCACATAATTACCCAGAGTCCAAACTGCTACAATGTTCCCCCAAGGCGTGTTTCGAGAATCTCTTCCTCAGAAAGGGTGCATCCCTGATTTATTTAAAATATTTAATCTTACCTATTTATTCAGGGGTCTCAATGCAAGCAATTATTATATATTTGCTGTAACAATTGGTTATGTTTCATCCTCCTGTTCAATGTTGGCTTGCTTTTTATCTTGTTCTGTGTGATGTTTTCCTTTTTGAAATTATATGTCTTACTGTAGACATTGTCCAAAAAATTCAAATATTATTTAATTTATTGGAGGATCTTTTCTTTTGGTTCTTCTTGATTTCACGGTCCTCCGTGGTGATATTTTGGGGTATATTTTTGTGTTACGTATAGCGATGTATTCACATAATTAGAATAGCCAATATTACATTTAATCTCACATATTATTAACAAGATTTTATACAAAATTTCATTAGAAAGAGTCTATTTTAAAGGAGAAAGCCAAGTAAACAATTTAATACAAAGGTTCTTATGATGGCTTAGAGGCAGCTAAAAGTATGGTTGGGATACATATAATCTAATGCAACTATGAAAAGAAATATCAATCCATCTAGAAGGGAGTTCTTTGAGAATTAAATTGGCCGTCAACTTCAAAGCCTTTCTCAAATAGTCAGATAATGAAAAATAACTTCAATAAATAATTGAATCCACTGCTTTATTATTTGTAAAAAAAGGAAGAAAAAGAAAAATATGGACTTAAGCAAATAGGCATTTGGATTTGCACTTCTGCAATTTATTTATAGATTTTGTAAATGTCAATAGACAAAAAATTCAAAGCATTATGTAAAAAAATACCAGAACTTATAGAAAATAAAATATTTCTACCAACATAAACGTTATAAGTGATGAAATCTAGCCTCGCTTTTTGCCGCAGCAGTTTAGCTGTATATTATAGCAAGCAACTTTTTTTTTTTTAACAATATATCTTTTGAAAAGTGTAAAGTGCAGTTTCGCTCTTAGAAATAGAAAAAATGTAATTAACTCTTATAATTAGTTCAATTCAATTTGCCCTTAAAAGGAACTGATAAGCAGGTTTTTGCTAGGTATTTTGAGAGCACCATAATGTAGGAGCAAAGACGTTGATTATAGTAATGTATCACTTGCTGGGCTGTGTTTTGCTGTTTCAATACAGTGTTTTATCATCAGTAGTTTATTACTTCAGGACAATTGCCCTTGTGTATTTGCCCCCTATTTTATATACTGTATATGTTATGATTTGAAAACAAAAAATTAGAATCATAATGTAGGCGCCGGTGGCAGCGCCTGCACCGTAGCATGATCAGATCTATAATATACATATTTTCATTTTATTTAGTCATATAAATTAATTTATAAAAAAAATATTCTTTCTTCAAATTGAGCCTGTGCAGTAGCATAATTCGGAACACTACAGATGCTACTACGAAGGTGCTACTGCGAAGGCGCCACCACAGGCACTATTTTGCTAGAGGAAAAAAAGAAAATTGTCTCCACCGAGATGGTGTCAGCGGCACCTGTGCAGTAGCATTTATCGAATTGCCAATAATGAAGGGGAAAGTGAAGACTAACCGAAACGTGCGTGAAGGGGTGACATTATTCTCATCCGTGTCCCTCGGTAATATTAATTCATTCTCTGTTACTTTTTTGAATCATGTGTGGCACCCCAGAGTCTGGTTGCCACAGTGACATTGACTCCCTCTAAGGGGTGATATCATGCCCGGAGGCAGTGGGGTCCCCATGCCAGGTAACACAGTGTACATGCCAATTCCTGCTCCTGTCCAGAAAGGGGAACTTCCTTATAAATTCTGGCCAGCAGGTGGGGTTAGTGAGTCATAAAGAAGTCAGCTGAGAGAGTAAACAGGAGAGTTGTCATAGAAACGGGAGTTGTCAGTTGGTCTGTGGAGAGGGAAGGGACAGGAGCAAAGACAATGGCTCTGGGAAACTAAAATTGCATATAGCTGACCCCAGATCGGAGCGCTGATAAAAAAGGATGCCAGAGTCCTTGGCGGGTTGGGTGCTGTATGCCCTGACAGCTGAATCTGGAGGGCAGGGTACTGCAAGCTCCCTGGCCACACCAAACACCTGAAGGCACAGCAGCAGACCAAGAGCCCGAGGCTGACAGTGAAAAGGACAGTGCCCGTGATATAGGCTCACGCTGTCTGCCATACAGGTTAGAAATCATCACGCAGGGTAGGGCCACGACTTAGCTACAAGCAGCAGGGACCCAAAAAAAGAGAGCAGAAAGAAGGTCCCCAACTCCATATGGCAGGGTGGATCCCCTGAATGCCTTCAGGCAAGCTGGACTCAATCTGTCATCTGTAATTGGTACTCCAGATTGCATCTACTTTCAAGTAAAAGGTAAAGAAAACTGCACCTCTCTGTGTCCTTCATTTATTCTCTGCACCCCGACATTCACCACCATCTGAACAATAAAATATATTTGCCCTGGGGTCCCGCTTTACCCGTGGGGAGCTGAACTATCTTTGCTGCAACACCATCAGGCCCAGAGGACCAAGGCCGCAGCGTCGGCCACTAGAGTTGAGCGAAACGGGTCGAAAAAATTCAAAAGTCGCCGACTTTCGCCAAAGTCGGGTTTCATGAAACGAAACCCGACCTTAGCATGAGGTCGGCCATGAGGTCGGCGACTTTAGCGCCAAAGTCGCGTTTCAAAAGATGCTTTAGTGCCCTTTTTCAGCCAATCAGGAAGAACGGACACTGTGGGCAACGTGATGACATAGGCAGCAGTCACCACAATCTTAGAGAAGGGCATGCAAGTGATTGGCTTGCTTTGTGGGGCATCACAGGGGGTATAAAAGGGCGTGCACGCCGACCACCATGTTACTCATGCTGATCTCAGAATAGGGAGAGCTGCTGATGATGATGATTCTGTAGGGAGAGCGTTAGGAAGGCAAAAAGAAAAAAAAACTGCTTCTGCTGATAGCGCTTTTCACAGTAGTTACTGTGCAGTGAAAGGTGAAGATTTTTGCTTTTGTGAAGCAGCGCTGGTGGTGATTAGCCTGCCTTTTAAGGCTAGCTGCATTGCTGTGTGCACACTGGTGTTCAAACTGCTTGTTTAAATGAAAAAACACAAAAGAGAATGAAGCAAAAAGCAAAACATTGATAATTTCACACAAAACTCCAAAAATAGGCCAGACAAAAGTATTGGCACCCTCAGCCTAATACTTGGTTGCACAACCTTTAGCCAAAATAACTGTGACCAACCGCTTATGATAACCATCAATGAGTTTCTTACAATGCTCTGCTGGAATTTTAGACCATTCTTCTTTGGCAAACTGCTCCAGGTCCCTGATATTTGAAGGGTGCCTTCTCCAAACTACCATTTTTAGATCTCTCCACAGGTGTTCTATGAGATTCAGGTCTGGACTCATTGCTGGCCACCTTAGAAGTCTCCAGTGCTTTCTCTTAAACCATTTTCTACTGCTTTTTGAAGTGTGTTTTGGGTCATTGTCCTGCTGGAAGACCCATGACCTCTGAGGGAGTCCCAGCTTTCTCACACTGGGCCCTACATTATGCTGCAAAATTTGTTGGTAGTCTACAGACTTCATAATGCCATGCACATGGTCAAGCAGTCCAGTGCCAGAGGCAGCCAAGCAACCCCAAAACATCAGGGAACCTCCGCCATGTTTGACTGTAGGGACCATGTTCTTTTCTTTGAATGCCTCTTTTTTTCCCTGTAAACTCTATGTTGATGCCTTTGCCCAAAAAGCTCTACTTTTGTCTTATCTGACCAGAGAACATTCTTCCAAAACGTTTTAGGCTTTTTCAGGTAAGTTTTGGCAAACTCCAGCCTGGCTTTTTTATGTCTCGGGGTAAGAAGTGGGGTCTTCCTGGGTTTCCTACCATACAGTCTCTTTTCATTCAGACGCCGACGGATAGTACGGGTTGACACTGTAGTACCCTCGGACTGCAGGGCAGCTTGAACTTGTTTGGATGTTAGTCGAGGTTCTTTATCCAACATCCGCACAATCTAGCGTTGAAATCTCTTGTAAATTTTTCTTTTCCGTCCACATCTAGAGAGGTTAGCCACAGTGCCATGGGCTTTACACTTCTTGATGACACTGCGCACGGTAGACACAGGAACATTCTGGTCTTTGAAGATGGACTTGTAGCCTTGAGATTGCTCATGCTTCCTCACAATTTGGTTTCTCAAGTCCTCAGAGAGTGCTTTGGTCTTCTTTCTTTTCTTCATGCTCAATGTGGTACACACAAGGACACAGGACAGAGGTTGAGTCAACTTTAATCCATGTCAACTGGCTGCAAGTGTGATTTAGTTATTGCCCACACTTGTTAGGTGCCACAGGTAAGTTACAGGTGCTGTTAATTACACAAATTAGAGAAACATCACATGATTTTTCGAACAGTGCCAATACTTTTGTCCACCCTCTTTTTTATGTTTGGTGTGGAATTATATCCAATTTGGCTTTAGGACAATTCTTTTTGTGTTTTTTCATTTAAGACAAATTAAATGAAGATAATACCAAAGAATTTGTGTTTGCAATCATTTTCAGGAAGAAACTGAGTATTATCTGACAGAATTGCAGGGGTGTCAATACTTTTGGCCACAACTGTATCTGTGTGTTTTTCTGGAAAAACAAACAGAGGAGATTTTCCATTTTTCAAGACCTACACCGTATTGAGCTGTCCGATTCTCAAACGGTATTGTATATCTGCTGTTCGCATTACGGTTACATCTATACAGAGGCAGCGTGTGTGTGTGTCACTCCGTAAACACATATACGCAGATTGTTACTTACACAAAAAATGTATAGAGTTGTACACTTCTGATACAGTACAGTATATCTGCTTGTTGTATTACGGTCAAATACATACTGGGAGAGTGTCTGTGACTAGCAAAATATATACGTAGATTTAATTTTTTTATTACATCTTACCTAGCAGGACGCTCCTCATACAGTACCATCTCTCTGCTGGTATTTTGGTTACATTTTCCCAAACATGAGGAAGTATGGTGGAACAGGCCGAAGACGTGGGCAGGGGGGCGCGGCTGGTACTGATGGTGGTGATGCATCGGCTGGTTCTGGCAAAGGCACAATAGCAGCTAAGGCAGGAGTGTGACATCGGCGGTTATGCCCGCCGATGCCCCTTCTGCTGCAGCGCGCGCTGCAGCGTTTTCTCACCTGCGCGCTCCCGCCCGGTCACGCGCCCGCCGTCCACTCGTCCTCACGGCGGCTCCTGGCTCCCGCCCCCTGGTTCGCGCTCGCCGCCTCCCGCGCTCTCTCTCCTGTGGTGGGCGGCGCTGAGGGGCGGGCTTGGGTGACGCACTTCCGGGGGTTGCTGTACTTCAGGCGTCCTCGCTGTTAGGAGGACGCCTGATGATTGTGTAGTTTTTCTGCACCCTCTGGCCTCTACAGTTCTCCTGTAGCTCAACCGCTTTCCGCCTGACTCGCCCTGTCGCCCCCTGTCTCGTGTCTCCCTTCCCTTCCAGTCTTCCTGGGCGCTGCCTTCCATCCCCGGTGCCGTCCTCTGTCTCCAGTCCGCCTTGGTCTTTCCACTTACCTGTCTCCCGTATTGTTTCTTTCCTGCGCCACTGGTCCCTGCTCGTTTTTCGCACCGTCGCCTCCCCTGTCCTTTTGTCCGTGGAGCCGTCCCTCTTGGTTCCGGCTGTCGCGCCTCCGTCCTCTGTGGTCCTGCCCCAAACGATCCCTGTATAGGGGTCGGTCTTCACCTGGCGTGCTCGGCCCAGGGGCTCCGGATCCGCGATCCAGAGGGTCCACTCTCTAACGTAGTTTTCCCCTAAGTATTACAGTATCATCAGGCCATGGACCCCGCCGGTGCCGCGGCTGCCACTCAAAAGGAACTGCTTTTCCTTAGAGAAAATCAGACCCGTATCATGTCGTTCATGAAGTCCATGGACACCCGGCTCTCCGCTCTTCAAACCGCAGACCCAGCACACGCACCTCTCTTAGTCAGTCTCCAGCAGGAGCTCGCACAACAGCGCGATGCTCAGTCTCACATTTTGGGGTATATGGCGTCCGTGGATGATCGGCTGCTTTCTTTGCAGTCCTCTGCGGCCGCTTCCACCCAAGCCCGGGACACCGTCTCTTTCCCCCCCCCCGTCTCGGTAAACCGCCCAGGTACTGTGGGGACCCAAAATTGTGTAGGGGATTTTTAAATCAGTGCAGACTGCACTTTGATCTGTTGCCCCAACAGTATCCTACGGACCGTGCTAAAGTGGCCTTTATAATCTCCCATCTAGAGGGGGAGGCGTTGGCTTGGGTGAATCCGTTATGGGAGAGGGATGACCCGGTGGTGACCAACATCCAGTGTTTTTTGGAGACATTCCGTAAGGTTTTTGATGAACCTGGACGCCTTGCTTCCTCTACAGAGGCCCTTTTTAACCTCAGTCAGGGGTCCCTTACGGTAGGGCAATACGCCATCCGTTTTCGGACCTTGTCCTCGGAGCTGGGGTGGAATAACGAAGCCCTGGTTGGTGCGTTTTGGAGAGGCCTTTCTGGTAAAATCAAAGACGAGTTGGCCGGGCGTGACCTTCCCACCACCCTGGAAGATCTCATCTCCCTGGCTACTCGCATTGACCTGCGTTTTCAGGAACGCGCCAGAGAGTCAGCCAGGGAGAGGAGGCCCTTTAGGTTATACCAAGCTCCCATTCCGCGCACCGTTGCTCTCCCTAGTAACACCGCCCCTGAGCCTATGCAAGTAGATCGCATCAAGCTGTCTGAACAACGGCGTAAGGAGAGGATGACCAAGGGACTCTGTCTCTATTGTGGAGGGGCCAATCACTTCATACGCACTTGTCCTGAGAGACCGGGAAACGCATCCGCCTAGGCCAGGTAGGAGAGGGCCCCCTAGGTGATCCGACCCCCTCTCTTCCACTTACTGTTTCAGCTCTACTTATTTCAGGTCGGGGGCGTAGCTCTGTGGAGGCGTATGTGGACTCGGGCGCGGCAGGCAACTTCATCCACCAGGAGGAGGTTGACAGACTCCAGATTCCCGTGGTCGTCCTAAGTAACCCTCGAGCAATCACCTCCGTTGATGGCAAACCTCTTCCTGGGCTCATCACCACGGTAACCACTGAAGTAAACCTGCAAATTGGCGCACTTCATTCTGAGAAGATTGCCTTTTATGTCCTGCCTCAGTTATCCCACGCCATTCTCTTGGGGCTACCTTGGCTTAGGCGGCATGAGCCAGTTATTGACTGGCGCTCCGGAGAGATCCTGCGCTGGGGGCACGCCTGCCATGTAAGCTGTTTACGTACCCTGGTCCGTTCCCATCCTCAGCTCAAGCCTACAGACCTCCCTGGTCTTCCTGTGCCATACCACGCCTATGCTGATGTTTTCTGCAAGAAAGAGGCGGATTCCCTGCCTCCGCACCGGCCTTATGACTGCCCCATCGACCTGATTCCTGGAGCGGTTCCTCCCAGAGGTAGAACCTACCCTCTCTCTCCAGCCGAGACCGCTGCCATGACGGAATATATCCACGAAAATCTGTCCAAGGGGTTTATCCGAAAGTCCTCCTCTCCCGCAGGCGCGGGTTTTTTCTTCGTCCGGAAGAAAGATGGATCACTGCGGCCTTGCATTGATTACCGGGGTCTGAACAAAATCACCATCAAAAATCGTTACCCCCTTCCGTTGATTCCGGAGCTTTTTGACCGGCTGAGAGGAGCCCGGATCTTCACGAAGTTAGACCTGCGGGGAGCCTACAATTTGGTCCGAATCCGTGCTGGGGACGAGTGGAAGACGGCCTTCAATACCCGTGACGGGCATTATGAATACCTAGTCATGCCATTCGGCCTTTGCAATGCCCCCGCTGTGTTCCAAGAATTTATCAATGAGGTATTCCGGGATCTACTTTATTCTTGTGTTGTCATCTACCTGGACGACATTCTCGTTTTCTCCCCCGATCTGCCCTCTCATCGCAAAAGTGTACGCTTGGTCTTGCACCGCCTTCGAGAGAACCAACTCTATGCCAAGATCGAGAAATGCCTTTTTGAGCAGTCATCACTACCCTTCTTGGGATATGTCGTCACCGACTCCGGTCTAAGGATGGATCCCGAAAAACTCGGTGCGGTACTCAAGTGGCCCCGTCCAGTGGGGATTAAGGCCATCCAGCGGTTTCTTGGGTTCGCAAATTATTACCGTCAGTTTGTGCCTCACTTTTCTACGGTTACCAAACCCATCACGGACCTGACCCGTAAGGGAACGAAGCCCAACAGCTGGTCCCCTGAAGCGGAAAACGCTTTCCAAACTCTGAAACGTTCTTTTGCGTCAGCACCCATTTTGCATCGGCCTGTGACCAGCAGACCCTTTGTCCTGGAAGTGGATGCCTCCTCCACTGGAGCGGGGGCGGTCCTGTCCCAGCAGGCTTCGTCCGGACGGCTGGTTCCTTGCGGCTTCTTTTCTAAAGTCTTTTCACCGGCGGAGTGCAACTACTCCATTGGAGACCGAGAATTACTGGCCATTAAGATGGCCTTGGCTGAATGGCGGTATTTACTCGAAGGGGCTGTACATCCCTTTACCATCCTCACGGACCACAAGAACCTGGCCTATCTGCAGTCTGCCCAAAGGCTCAATGCCCGGCAAGCCAGGTGGGCCCTGTATTTCTCCCGCTTTGACTTCCAACTTCACTTCCGACCGGGTAATAGGAACATCAAGGCCGATGCCCTTTCCAGGTCGTTGCAGTCTTCAGAGAGGGATGAAGTCCCATCCTATATCATCGAGCCTACTAGGATGATCACCGTGGCTCCTGTGAATTTTGCTATCCCTCCGCCCGGTAAGACCTTCGTCCCTCCAAGCAGACGTATAGAGGTGTTGGGCTGGGGACATTCCTCCAAAATTGCTGGACACGTTGGGACAAAGAAGACTCTCTTACTACTTTCCCGGTATTACTGGTGGCCCACGCTTCGCCAGGATGTGATGGACTACGTGGCCTCTTGCACAATCTGTGCCCAGAATAAGGTGGCTAGGACTTTGCCCGCCGGTCTTCTTCACCCGTTGCCAGTTCCTGAGGCCCCCTGGCAGCAGATCGCCATGGACTTTGTGATTGACTTACCCCGCTCAGCCGGATGTACCACCATCTTAGTCGTGGCAGATCGTTTTTCCAAAATGGCCCATTTCATTCCCTTACCGGGACTACCGTCCGCCCCGAAGTTAGCTGAGATCTTCATCCACCAGGTCTTCAGGCTGCATGGTCTTCCTCAGCGGATTCTGTCGGATCGGGGGGTCCAGTTCACCTCCCGCTTCTGGAGGGCACTCTGCCGGCTTATGGGTACATCTCTCGACTTCTCCTCCGCATATCATCCTCAGACCAACGGGCAAGTGGAGCGAATTAATCAGGGGTTAACCACCTTCCTACGTCACTTCACCAACGCTCATCAGGACGACTGGGTTGCGCTCTTACCTTGGGCTGAATTCTCGCACAATAATCATCCCAGTGAATCTACCACCAGGTCACCTTTTTTTGTGGTAACCGGTCAAAACCCAGGTATTCCGTTGCCTTTCTCCTCCTCTACAGGGGTACCCGCAGCCGATTCTCTTGCTAAAGAATTCTCGCAGATTTGGAGAGAGACCAGGGATGCGCTCAAAAGTGCCAACGACCGAATCAAGAAACATGCAGACAAGAGACGGAAGGATGTGCCCCGTACCATCCAGGTGACAAGGTCTGGCTTTCAACTCGACATATCCGTCTGAGAGTTCCCTCTTATAAGCTGAGTCCTCGGTACATTGGACCATTTGAAGTGATTGGACGTATTAATGCCGTGGCTTACAAACTGAGGTTGCCTGCTTCGCTCCGGGTGCCCAACGCTTTCCATGTCTCGCTCTTGAAACCCGTAGTCCTGAATCGGTTCCAACCAGTTTCCATCGTCCCTCCCTCACCTGCTATCTCGGACAACGTCTTCGAGGTCAAGGACATCTTGGCTATGAAAAAAGCCCGGGGTAAGACCCTTTTTCTTATCGATTGGGTGGGTTTTGGCCCCGAGGAGAGGTCCTGGGAGCCTCGGGAAAATATCAACGCCCCTCGCATTCTGAAAAAGTTTTTGGCCAATCTCAGTAAGGGAGGGCGTAAGGGGAGGGGTACTGTGACATCGGCGGTTATGCCCGCCGATGCCCCTTCTGCTGCAGCGCGCGCTGCAGCGTTTTCTCACCTGCGCGCTCCCGCCCGGTCACGCGCCCGCCGTCCACTCGTCCTCACGGCGGCTCCTGGCTCCCGCCCCCTGGTTCGCGCTCGCCGCCTCCCGCGCTCTCTCTCCTGCGGTGGGCGGCGCTGAGGGGCGGGCTTGGGTGACGCACTTCCGGGGGTTGCTGTACTTCAGGCGTCCTTGCTGTTAGGAGGACGCCTGATGATTGTGTAGTTTTTCTGCACCCTCTGGCCTCTACAGTTCTCCTGTAGCTCAACCGCTTTCCGCCTGACTCGCCCTGTCGCCCCCTGTCTCGTGTCTCCCTTCCCTTCCAGTCTTCCTGGGCGCTGCCTTCCATCCCCGGTGCTGTCCTCTGTCTCCAGTCCGCCTTGGTCTTTCCACTTACCTGTCTCCCGTATTGTTTCTTTCCTGCGCCACTGGTCCCTGCTCGTTTTTCGCACCGTCGCCTCCCCTGTCCTTTTGTCCGTGGAGCCGTCCCTCTTGGTTCCGGCTGTCGCGCCTCCGTCCTCTGTGGTCCTGCCCCAAACGATCCCTGTATAGGGGTCGGTCTTCACCTGGCGTGCTCGGCCCAGGGGCTCCGGATCTGCGATCCAGAGGGTCCACTCTCTAACGTAGTTTTCCCCTAAGTATTACAAGGAGGTGTTGAGCCTGCATCATCGTCTGGCCCAAGAAGCCCTGTAAAGTTCCCTTTTCTTGGAGTAGGAAAACCGCTTTTAAAGCCGGAGCTTCAGAAACAGGTTTTGGCGTATATTGCCAAAACAGCCACCAGCTCTATTGCCTCCTCTTCTGAACGTTACAAACCTGCAAGCACGGAGTCGTCAGTGCAGGGTTCTGGTCAGGAAAAACACCTTTCCTTGTGTCCTCACCCCCACCAAAAGTGAAGGATGCGGCAGCCGACACTTCAGATTACTCTATGGAGCTCTTTTTACATACCATGCCTGGGTTAGCCAGTCAAATCATGAATTTCCCGGTCTAAGATGAATCTGACATGGAGTGCACTGATGCACATCCACTGCTAGATGATTCTGCTGGTACATTGACCCAGACCACTACATTGCCCTCACAGTCTACTGAGCCAGAATCTGACACTGATGAAACTCAGGTGCCCCTTCCCGCATACTATACCACCTTAGACGCTGACACAGAGGAAGGTAAAGAGGAAGGTGCAGATGACTTTGAAGAGGAGGTGATGGATGACCCAGTTCTTGACCCGGATTGGCATCCATTGGGGGAGGAGGGTGGCGCTGGCAATAGTTCAGATAAGGGGCATTGGGCAGCACGGTGGCTCAGTGGATAGCACTGCAGCCTTGCTGCGCTGGAGTCCTGGGTTCGAATCCCACCAAGGACAACATCTGCAAGGAGTTTGTATGTTCTCCCCTTGTTTGCGTGGGTTTCCTCCGGGTTCTCCGGTTTCCTCCCACATTCTAAAGACATACTGATAGTGAATTTAGATTGTGAGCTCCATCAGTGATGATAATGTGTGCAAACTGTAAAGCGCTGCGGAATATGTTAGCGCTATATAAAAATAAAGATTATTAGATAAGGAGAAGGATCCGCAGCAGGCATTGACATCGCAGCAGCGGTTATCTGACAAAAGTGTGGAACAAAAAAAAAAGAGTTGCAGGACAACTTGGCTAGACGGTCAAGTCAGTACAGAGTGCAAGGCCAGAAAATTTGTACCATACTAGGAAGAGTGCAGTGTGGCATTTCTTTGTCCAAAATCCTACTGATGAGGCAAGGGTAACCTGTAAGAAATGGGGAAGGACCTTTAGCCGAGGTAAACAACTCAGAATTTTGAATACCAGTTGCATGCTTAGACATTTAAACAACATGCACTTGCAAGCATGGACGGACTACAAAACCTCAGGTAGCTACTGAACGTAGCCAGCAACGCTCCATCACTTCCCCCCACTGTAAGACCACCGCCACCGTTAAGCACACCACCAGCACTAAATGTTGAGGTGTCGTCGCAAGGCCAAAGCACTCAGGGAATCACAATGGTTTTGCAACACAACACTGAATCTAGGCCAATACCATCACCAACCCCCTCTCACTCCATCCGGTCCACTGCTAGTTCCCCCATATGCAGCTCTCCATTCCAGCTCACCCTACCAGACACTCTGAGTAGGACAAGAAAGTACTCATCCTCTCATCTGCATACACTGTGTTTGAGCGCCCACATTGCCAAACTGATCTCGTCAGAGATGATGCCCTACCGGTTGGTTGAAATCGAAGCTTTCCGCGAGCTCATGGCCTACGCAGTCCCACGCTATGACCTACCCAGTCGGCACTTCTTTTCTCATAAAGCCAACCCAGCCCTCCACCTGCATGTGAAAGACCACATTGTCCATGCACTCAAGCAATCAGTGAGTGGAAAGGTGCACCTCACAACAGATGCATAGTCCAGTAGGCATGGCCAGGGCCGTTAAATGTCCATCACTGCGCACTGGGTTATGCGGTGGATGCAGGCTCCACAGGGGACAGTGGCTGTGGAACAGTGCTGCCTAGCCCATGTTATTGGAAACAGTTGGCTGTAGGCTTTCGACCCTCCTCCTCCTCCATAAGCGAAATCTCGTCCACAGAGCGCAGTCGCACAAGGACTTCATCCGCAGCTGGCAGTGTTGCACACGAGGTGTCCCACTATCGAACAGCTAGTGGTAAGCGTCAGCAGGCGGTGTTAAAAATGATGTCTTTGGGCGACAACAGACACACTGTGGAGGTACTGGCCGACTACTTGCAGCGACAAACTGAGTCATGGCTGGGCAGTCTACATCTTGAACCAGGCAAGGTAGTCAGTGATAACGGCGATAATTTTGTGGCAGCCATAGGCCTTTCAAAACTCACACACATACCTTGCCTGGCTCACACTTTGAACATGGTGGTGCAGTGCTTCCTTAATAATTATCCGGAGTTAACATGCCTGCTCCATAAGGTGCGAAGACTGTGCTCGCACATCTGTCGCTCGGCCGTACACTCCAGTCGTATGCAGAAGCTGCAGCGATTGCTCCACCTCCCCAAGCACCACATAATTATAGATGTTGCAACAAGGTGTAACTCCACCCTGCACATGGTTGAGAAGCGGTACGAACAGAGGCAGACTGTAATGCATTTGTGGGACGATACACGGCCAGGCAGTTTGAGGGAACACATGGTATTGTCGGGTGTGCAGTGGTCGAAGCTGAAAGACCTCTGTAAAGTCCTTCAGTGTTTTGAGGAATGCACAAGGCTGGTAAGCGCAGACGATGCCATCATAAGCATGAGCATCCCACTTATGCGTCTGCTCATGCAAACTTTGATGCACATTAAGGAGCAGGCGTCTGCAGCCGAGGAGGAAGAGGAGGAGGGAAGCCTTGATGACAGTCAGCCATTGTCTGCTCAGAGAACTCTCCTGGATGAGGTGGAGGAAGAAGAGGAAGAGGAGGAGGATGATGGGGATGATTATTTAGGGGAGGAGGATGCTTCTCAGGGGGCAAGAGAAAATGTTGGCGTTGCAAGGTCAGGTACAGGGTTTGTGCGTGACTGGTGGGATGTTGATTTGCCAGAAAGTGCTCCTCCACCCAGCACTCGCAGTGCATCATTGACACTGGGAACATTGGCCCACATGTCAGATTATGCCTTGCAGATCCTAAAAAAGGACCCCCGCATTGCCAAAATGATGAACGATGACGAGTACTGGTTGGCCAGCATCCTGGATCAACGCTATAAAGGCAAATTCCAAAACATCATGCCACAGGAGAACCTAGAGCTAATATTGGCTAACAAACAAGCAACTCTAGTAAACCGTTTGTTTGAGGCATTCCCAGCACACAGCGGCGTTGATGGTTCTCCCACGAGCCGTAGTGGGCAACATGGAAGAGGTGTTCGTGGTGCACACAGCCGAAGTGGAGTTGGACAAAGGGCTTTCATGACCATGTTGTGGACTGATTTTTCAAGTACCGCTCACACGACTGGTAATACTGCATCGATTGAAAGTGACAGGAGACAGCAGATGTCAACGATGGTTACAAACTACTACTCCTCCCGTATCGATGTTCTCCCTCACAGGTCATTCCCCTTTGACTATTGGGCCTGTAAACTGGACACCTGGCCTGAATTGGCACAATATGCCTTACAGGAGTTGGGCCCATTCTTGGGCGACGGCACTGGCACAGGGTCCCTCATAGTACAATCAAGTGTCTCTGATGGTGGCGGTGCACATCCACCGTCAGACACACCGGCGTACTATGAAGGGCCCTGTGCCGGTACTGCCGCCCACGAGTGAGCCCTCCTGCTTGCTCAGGGTGCCAGCACTTGCAATACTTACCTCTCCCTGCTCCACTGCTGTGTAGTCTGGGCTGTTAAATTCTTCACTGGGACTGCCAATACAAATTTGGTGAACTGATAGATGATGGTTAAGACGTAGCTATGCCCTGTCCTGCAGGGCTCTATCTTCAGATGATCAATGGCTTTCATTTCTTATGGACGTTGACTCACAATGAGATGCAGTGGTGGTTTATCATCAGCTTTCACTGTTTTCCTACTCACAGACATGTGACATTCCTACCCACTTTTTTAAATGTGTCCTCTCATGCCAATCCAATAGAATCGCCTACGGCCTGTGGCTTCTGTCTTTTGCACTTCATAGTTACCTGACAGATCATGATAAGCAGTGAGAACAATGTCTACATCTCTCCCTGTGATCACAATTTGATGGAGATGAGTGACGGTGACGGGATCCACGGTACTGCGATACAGCAAACCTTTCTTCACAAGAACTGTTTTCGCTGTCTCCACAGACAAAGTAATTGATGGTCAGCATTGCCTCTGAGAATTCTTCCGGGAGTTTTTCCCCTGATTAGTAATTCCAAAATTTCTGCAATCACTCGACTTTCCGTCTGTACTTGTATCCATCTCGTTTCCTCTTGCGGAGAGTCTGGACTGTCTTACTGAGACAGAAATATATATGAAGATTCAAAAATACCCCAACAGTGTATACTGGTGTACGCTTCGAATACATTACCTTTTTTCTACTTTTTAGATTCTTGTCTAATCCATACTGAGGCTGTGCGTGTCTTTGTCGGACTCCGGAAATATACACAGAGATTTTTTTTGTTTAAACTATGCTATATATACCTGGTATCCAGTGATACTGTACCCTTTCTCAACTTTCTACAATCTTGTCGAATCCATACTGGGCCTGAGACCGTCTGAGTCTTCCTCTGGATTAGAGATGAACAGTGTTCGAGTCAACCTGTTCACCAAGTTCAAATTCGAGCTGTTTTGGGCGGTGTTCGAGCCGTTCGTAGAACTCGAACACTTTGCTTAAAATTCGGCTGTTCGAGGTTCCGTTCGAGAACGGTTTATTCACCAAAAGCGTAATTTTATTTTCACATTAATAATGCTTTTCAATGTTAATAGACAGTTTCATGGCATAGTAGCGGTGTCTGGTAGCCAGCGGTGTAGTACACCTCTCAAGGAGCTACACCGTGTGTGTTTCTAATAATTTTTTTAATGCATTTTGTCCATAAAATCCTTTTGGGCCTTGTAGCACTGTCTGCTACTCAGCAGAGGAGCTCACCCATCAACCTAGCTATGCTGCCTGTTTATGAAAGAACCAGTTTTTGACTGCATTTAGCCCAGTTAATACTTTGGGCCTAGTAACTGTGTCTGCTACTCAGCAGAGGAGCCCACCCGTGAATCAAGCTGTGCCGCCTGTTTATGTAAGAACCATTTTTTAACTCCATTGAGCCCAGTGAATACTTTGGGCCTAGTACCTGTGTCTACTGCTCAGCAGAGGAGCCCACCCATGAACATAGCTATGCCGCCTGTTTATGTAAGCACTGTCTGCTACTCAGCAGAGTTGCCCACCCGTGAACATAGATATGCTGCCTGTTTATGTAAGAACTGCGTGCTACTCAGCAGAGGAGCCCAGCTGTTAAGCAAGCTACAGCACCTGTGGTTTGGACACTTAATTTTTTCACATTCTTTCTGGAATGCCGGTTAGGCCTAATTCCGGTTGACCTGCACTTACTGGGAAATCCTCGTTCGCGGGGAAGAATTAGAATCCCAGATCCCCATCACTAATGGGGTTCAGCGAGTTATCCGCACCTGTAAGCGACACACACTGGTCCTTTCAGTGTAGCGCACATGCAGCCCCGGACATGTAAGGGCATGACAGACCTGTTATTGCTCGATCCCGCGTGCCAGAGCCTCGCGTGTCCCTTTAGTAAGCTGGACGCAGACCGCGGGGGCATGCCGGAGTCTCGTTCGTTAACGGAATTAAGCTGACAAATCGCTAGCACAACTAAAAATGGCCATGCACCACCACCCACAGAATTGACAAAGCTTGCAATCTGTCCATCTTTTCCGTGGCTGGCATGGTTGAGGTTGCCCGTGTGGAGTCCAATTAAGCCACAGGCTCCACTCCTGGTGGTGTTCGGAGGGTCGTGGGAATAACGCTGCCCGATCAGCAGTTGGAAAAATTTATGGTGAGAAGTCCGACGGTATATGATCGTCTTCGATTTTAGAATTTTAGATTTTTTTTTTTTAGATTTTTAGTCCAGCCTTTCTTGACTTTATAAGGGCATGACATGCCTCTATCTGTGTCTCCTCCTCCTCCTTTTACTCCTCCACCTCTTTTCTATATGTAGTAGCCCATTTCCATATGTTATTTTTGTCTTCTGAGCATTTTTTCTGCTTTGGGACACCTTTTAACGTGTTTTGTAATTGTTTTCTATGTGTTTGTGTTTGCCTGCCATTGTTTTCAATGGGGTTCGACAGTGTTCGTCGAACATTTGATGAACATTCGATGAACTTGCCTCCTGTTCGATGAACCGAACCGAACTCGAACACTAGCGGGGTGGCTCAACACTACTCCTGATATATAGATGTACATTTTTAATGTTTAAACTATGCTATACAGTGGGGAAAAAAAGTATTTAGTCAGTCAGCAATAGTGCAAGTTCCACCACTTAAAAAGATGAAAGGCGTCTGTAATTTACATCATAGGTAGACCTCAACTATGGGAGACAAACTGAGAAAAAAATCCAGAAAATCACATTGTCTGTTTTGTTTTCATTTTATTTGCATATTATGGTGGAAAATAAGTATTTGGTCAGAAACAAAATTTCATCTCAATACTTTGTGATATATCCTTTGTTGGCAATGACAGAGGTCAAACGTTTTCTGTAAGTCTTCACAAGGTTGCCACACACTGTTGTTGGTATGTTGGCCCATTCCTCCATGCAGATCTCCTCTAGAGCAGTGATGTTTTTGGCTTTTCGCTTGGCAACATGGACTTTCAACTCCCTCCAAAGGTTTTCTATAGGATTGAGATCTGGAGACTGGCTAGGCCACTCCAGGACCTTGAAATGCTTCTTACGAAGCCACTCCTTCGTTGCCCTGGCGGTGTGCTTTGGATCATTGTCATGTTGAAAGACCCAGCCACGTTTCATCTTCAATGCCCTTGCTGATGGAAGGAGGTTTGCACTCAAAATCTCACGATACATGGCCCCATTCATTCTTTCATGTACCCGGATCAGTCGTCCTGGCCCCTTTGCAGAGAAACAGCCCCAAAGCATGATGTTTCCACCACCATGCTTTACAGTAGGTATGGTGTTTGATGGATGCAACTCAGTATTCTTTTTCCTCCAAACACGACAAGTTGTGTTTCTACCAAACAGTTCCAGTTTGGTTTCATCAGACCATAGGACATTCTCCCAAAACTCCTCTGGATCATCCAAATGCTCTCTAGCAAACTTCAGACGGGCCCGGACATGTACAGGCTTAAGCAGTGGGACACGTCTGGCACTGCAGGATCTGAGTCCATGGTGGCGTAGTGTGTTACTTATGGTAGGCCTTGTTACATTGGTCCCAGCTCTCTGCAGTTCATTCACTAGGTCCCCCCGCGTGGTTCTGGGATTTTTGCTCACAGTTCTTGTGATCATTCTGACCCCACGGGGTGAGATTTTGCGTGGAGCACCAGATCGAGGGAGATTATCAGTGGTCTTGTATGTCTTCCATTTTCTAATTATTGCTCCCACAGTTGATTTCTTCACTCCAAGCTGGTTGGCTATTGCAGATTCAGTCTTCCCAGCCTGGTGCAGGGCTACAATTTTGTTTCTGGTGTCCTTTGACAGCTCTTTGGTCTTCACCATAGTGGAGTTTGGAGTCAGACTGTTTGAGGGTGTGCACAGGTGTCTTTTTATACTGATAACAAGTTTAAACAGGTGCCATTACTACAGGCAATGAGTGGAGGAAAGAGGAGACTCTTAAAGAAGAAGTTACAGGTCTGTGAGAGCCAGAAATCTTGATTGCTTGTTTCTGACCAAATACTTATTTTCCACCATAATATGCAAATAAAATGAAAACAAAACAGACAATGTGATTTTCTGGATTTTTTTTTCTCAGTTTGTCTCCCATAGTTGAGGTCTACCTATGATGTAAATTACAGACGCCTCTCATCTTTTTAAGTGGTGGAACTTGCACTATTGCTGACTGACTAAATACTTTTTTTCCCCACTGTATATGCCTGGTATCTGGTGATACTGTACCCTTTCTGCCAGGAAGTCCTCCTCCACCCACCACTCTAAGTGTATCATTGAAACCTGGAACATTGAACATTGGCCCACATGTGTGATTATTTCTTGCGGCTCTTCTTTTTATATTGTGTTGTGATCCATCCTGAGCGTGTGAGAGTCTGTGGGTTACTCCTGCAATTTATATGTAGATTTAAAAATTACCCCAACACTAGTGTACACATCTCTACGCTTGTGATGCATTACCCATTTACTGCTTTTTATATTCTGGTCTAATCCAAACTGACCAAGTGAGAGTCTGTTTCTGACTGTGGAAATAAATACTGAGATTGACAATGACCCCCCCTACACTGTGTATAGCTGTACGCTTCAGATCCATTACTGTTTTATGGCTTTTTATATTGTGTTGTAATCCATACTGAGCCTGAGAGCATCTTTGTCTGCCTCCTGAAATATATACGGAGATTTAGATTTTTTAAACTATACTATATATACCTCGTATCTGATGATACTGTACCCTTTTTCTACTTTTTATATTCTTGTCTAATCCATACTGAGCCTGTGAGCGTCTCTGTGTGACTCATGAAATATATAGGGAGATTGATAATTATCCTTTAACTGTATAGAGCTTTACTCTTCTGATACAGCACCATATATCTGATGTTATTTTGGGTACACTTTCTACAAAATTTGGAAGTATGGTGGAAGAGGCCGCGGACGTGGGGGGCCAGCTGGTGCTGATGGTGGTGGTGCATCTGCTGGTAGTGGCAAAAGCACAATAGCAGCTAAGGCAGGAGGTGTTGAGCCTGCGTCATGGTCTGGCTCCAGAACGCCTGGAAGGCTACCTTTTCTGGGAGTAGGTTAACCGCTTTTAAAGCCGGAGCATCAGGAAATGGTTTTGGCTTACATTGCCGAAACAGACTCCAGCAAATATGCCCTCCTCTTCTGAAGTTTCAAAAAGTGCAATCACTGAGTCGTCAAGTGCTGCTTCCTGGTCAGGAAGAACCCCTTTCCTTGTGTCCTTTACCTCCACCAAAAGTGAATGATGCAGCAGGCCACATCACATTAGTCCATGTAGCTCTTTCTCACATACCATGCCTGGGTTATCAAGTCAAATCATGAATTCCCCTGTCCAAGATGAATCTGACATGGAGTGTGGGTGGCCAGCCAGGGCAGTGGGGTTAATCGGTACCGGGCTGGTGTCTCAGAGGGATCTGTCACGGTGGTGGTGACCCGATCCGTGGCCCTGGGCATCCATGCAAAGGGGTGAATAACGTTTATAGGTGAATGATACGTGACGCCACCTGTGGTTTCTGATCAGACTGACCAGCGCTGGAGTGTCGTTTCTTTGGGACAGATGTTGTGGTGCAACTAAGATGTAGAAGCCCTGCACAGGTAAGGCAGTAGTCACAGGGCAGATGAAAGAGTTGGTAGATGGTGTGCAGTGCAGGATGTAGCAGAGCCGTGCAGTTGTGCAGTTCCTTTACCTGTACTTGGAGACCGGAATCTGGACCATGCACTCCAGCTAGGAGTGAGCCTTAACTCTGCTCATCCTCCAGCTCCCCTTCTCACGTCCACACACTTCCCCTTCCCTTCACAGACTGCCCTAACTTCCCTCCTCCTGACCACAGAGAGCAGCTCCTCAGCAGTCAGGTTCAGAGCTCTCCCTGCTGGCATGGAGTGAGAACTGTGTTGTGTGTTGGTTTAACTGCTAGAGAGATCCTTCGTTGCTCCCAAGCATGACGTCACACTCCCTAGGAGAAAGGTAATGCCACTGTGGCGACCGTACTCCTGGGGGCGCCACAAGTGCACTGATGCCCAGCCACTTCTAGATGATTCTGCTGGTACATAGACCCAAACCATACATTCCACTCGCATGCTACACAGCCAGAATCTGACCCTGATGAAACTCTGGTTCCCCTTCCCGCATACTATACCACCTTACACGGTGACAAAGAGGAAGGTGCAGATGAAAGTGCAGGTTCCTTGAGCAGGTGAGGGGGCATACTCATGGGCGATGGCACTGGCACAGGGCCCCTCATAGTATGCAAAAGTGTCTCTGCCGGTGGGACCCGCCATCAGACACACCGCCGTACTATGAGGGGCCCTGAGCCAGTGCCGTCGCCAATGAGTGGGCACCCCCTGCTTGCTCAGGATCACAGCACTTGCAAAGTTCAAATACTTACCTCTCCCTGCTCCACCGCCGTGACGTCTTCCGCGTTTCGTGACAGTAACATTCTGGTCAGAGAGCGAGATGACATCACGTCTGTGTGCCCTCTGCCTAAACAGTCCAAGTGCAGAGAGATGGAAAATGGGGACAATGAGGAGTCCAGACTAGTACAGGGATTCCCTAGCGAGGATACTTATTTAATTGTTTTAAAGGTTGGGAGCAATTTTTGGGGAGCACTATACTCTGGAGAATGATATATGGGGCCCACCATACACTGGAGCATTCCAAAGGTGGACATCAGACCCTGGTGCAGCATTTACAGGGCCCATTTTACACTGGAGCATTAGAAATGGGGCCCATTATATATGGAACATTATTTGGGCCCATAAGACAGTGGAGCTTCATCCATGGGGACCAACATATACTGTAGCATTATGTGGAGCTCATCATATACTGTATCGAACATTATATGGGACCAATGATTCTGTATGGAGAAATATATGGGCCTCATTACTCTGAATAGCGCACTATGCGGTGGCCATAATACTGTATGGAGTAATATACTGTCCGTTTTTGGAACTACTGGAGAATTTAAAATGGATATCAGTCATGTGATGTAAGAAGTGAAGTATTTTTCATTGTACTATACCGCTATTTCTCTGCCGTATCAGAGGATCATGAATTGTGGCATGAGTTAAAGGAGCCCATTAACACTCTTTCACCCTGGGCACATGAAAATCTGGAGCCAGCCCTACCCTCCCCCCACAATTTTAGCCAAATAACCCCCAGTTTTCAATGCCTAACTATTATTATAAAGTAAATTAAGGTTGACAAGCTTAAGTAATAAGAATTGATGTTTTTGGCATTAAAATGGGCACTGTATGTGTGTTTCCTGTCCTCCACTCACTGCCGACTTTTCTTCCCCATTGACTTGCATTGGGTTTCGTGTTTCAGTCGGCATTCGACTTTTCACAAAAATCGGCCGATTTCATTCTACCCAATTTTTGAGAAAGTCCTGTTTCATGAACCCCGACTTGACCCGAAAAAAGGCAAAGTCGCTCATATCTACTCATGGACAAAGTTTATAGTCAAAAACCAAAACGTGTCAGTGATTTGAAAAATTACATGAGATTTATTTCAAGAAATTAATACCCAAAGAGACTTGTGCAAAAATGTTTGTCGAAGCGTAAGAGGCAGACTTCCAAGCTGTGCAAATTGTGATGGAAAACAGTTTGAGCACCTGCGTTGATAAAATTTAAGGGCTTTTGTATTATTGATCAGAATAAAATTTAATTGTCACTGTTATGCTTGTGTTAGTAAATATAACTTTATATATAAATCAAAATAAATGTTATTATTTTCTGTCCACCTACTTTTGGACCACCCTGTATATATATAACCATCTGAATATTAGCATCTCCCATGTTATGATGTCTCCAATGAAATCATATCTTTTCCAGGAACTACAGGCTGATAAATATCTTACAATTCTGTAACTAAGTTTTGTGATTTTGAAACTTGCAAAGATGTCTACACTAAAGCCTTGTGTCATACAAAATGTCACCAGGTAGGTGACAGTTGACTCAGATAAGTCGTTACAAACCTGGAAGCAGATTAATGTTAATGAAGTGGACAGGTAGATTAAAAAAAACTTTTTAAGCTACTTTTTATTATCATATATCCACTAACTCCCCAAAAGTAAAAGTTTATCATATACACAATTCCGGTGAACCACAGTGTACTGTTATTCAACACTGAGGGAACATTGATTCAGAAAGGTAATTGTTTTCTGACATAGAGGGCACATTTCACTGTTGTGTTTGTATACCTTTTTAATGGATCAATGCAGAACATTTCTTGCACAGTTTGAGTTCATTGACTAATTCCAAGTTTTCAAAGTGAATGGTATTATAGAGCATTTTAGTGTAATTAATTTGCTTTGTTCTCCTTCACTTTGAAGAACAACATTTTATGTATATATGAAAAATCATAGTGTATACAACATGTAGTGCAATTTACTAAAAGAAAGAACATTCATCAAAGATAATTTACATTTGAATTAAGTCTAGCTCTTTCAAGGTCAAAAGCCACTTATGTGAGATAATTAGCAAGGTTTCTGTGAAATGTCACATTGATTAGGAAGATAAAGCCATATAAGAGACAGTTACATTATAACCTTTTTACATAGTTTCTCAAACACAAATTAAAAGTAAACGTTTTGACTTTCATGAAACATAATAATTTATCTCTATTAAAGCTCTGCTCACATTTTGACTTGTTTATCAGTTAATATAAGAATATGCAATATTTCAGTAAATTGTCTACTACACATATTAAGGGTATGTTGTGTAAAAATGGCAGAAACACTACATAGTTTGAAGTATTTATGAAATTCCTCTAAGAAGCACAGCTGAGTTTGTCACTAGTTTAGCAGTAGTGTTTCAGTTTATGATGTAGAGTGGGTATGAAAAAATATTGAGACCCCTTTAAATTTTTTACTCTTTGTTTTATTGCAGCCATTTGGTAAATTAAAAATGTTTCTTTTTCACATTAATGTACACTCTGCACCCCATCTTGACAGAAAAAAAATCAGTAATGTAGAAATTTTGCAAATTTACTTAAAATGAAAACCCGAAATATCACATGGTCATAAGTATTCAGACCCTTTGCTCAGAGATTCTTATTCAAGTCACAGGCTGTCCATTTCCTTGTGATCCTCCTTGAGATGGTTCTAATTAGAGATGAGCAACTTTGCCTTTTTTCGGGTCGAGTCAATTTTCATGAAACCCGACTTTCGCAAAAGTCGGGTCGAACGAAATCGGCCAATTTTTGTGAAAAGTCGAAGGCCGACTGAAACACGAAACCCAATGCAAGTCAATGGGGAAGCAAAGTCGTCAGGGAGTGGAGGACAGGAAACACACCTACAGTGCCCTTTTGAATGCCAAAAACATCAATTCTTATTACTGAAGCATTTCAACCTTAATTTACTTCATAATACTAGTTACGCACTGAAAAATGGGGGTTATTTGGCTAAATTTGTGGAGGGGTAAGGCTGGCTCCAGGTTTTCATGTGCCCTAGGCAAAAGAGCGCCGCTTTAACCCATAGAACAACTCATGATGCTCCGATACCGCAGAGAAATAGCGGTATAGTACAATGAAAAATACTTCACTTTTTACATCTCATGACTGATATCCATTTTAAATTCTCCAATAGCTCCAAAAACAGACAGTATATTACTCCATACAGTATTATGGCCACCGCATAGTGCGCTATACAGAGTAATGAGGCCCATATATTTCTACATACAGAATCATTGGTCCCATATAATGTTTGAAACAGTATATGATGAGCTCCACATATTGCTACAGTATATGTTGGTCCCCATGGATGAAGCTGCACTGTCTTTTGGGCCCAAATAATGCTCTATATATAATGGGCCCCATTTCTAATGCTCTAGTGTATAATGGGCCCTGTAAATGCTGCTCCAGTGTCTGATGTCCACCTTTGGAATGCTCCAGTGTATGGTGGGCCCCATAAATCATTCTCCAGAGTATAGTGCTCCCCAACAATGGCTGTCCCAACAATTAAATAAGTCTCCTCAAATAAGCCTCCTCGCTAGGGAATCCCTGTACTAGTCTGAGCGTACAGACGTGATGTCATTGCGCTCTCTGATCAGAATATCACTGTCAGGTAACACGGAAGACGTCATGGCGGTGGAGCAGGGAGAGGTAAGTATTTCAACTTTGCAAGTGCTGTGATCCTGAGCAAGCAGGGGGGGCACTCGTTGGCGACAGCACTGGCACAGGGACCCTCATAGTATGGCGGGGTGTCTGACGGTGGGTGGGCAGAACCTGCACTTTCATCTGCACCTTCCTCTTTGTCACCGTGTAAGGTGGTACAGTATATGGGAAGGGTAAGCTGAATTTCATCAGGGTCAGATTCTGGCTGTGTAGAGTGCGAGGGGAATGTAGCGGTCTGGGTCAATGTACCAGCAGAATCATCTAGCAGTGCCTGGGCATCAGTGTACTTGTGGTGCCCCCAGAAGTACGGTCGCCACAGTGGCAATACCTTCCTCCTAGGGAGTGTGATGTCATGCTTGGGAGCAACAAAGGATCTCTCTAGCAGTTAAGCCAACACACAACACATTTCCCACTCCAGGCCAGCAGGGAGACCTCTGAACCTGACTGCTGAGGAGCTGCTCTCTGTGGTCGGGAGGAGGTAAGTTACGGCAGTCTGTGAAGGGAAGGGGAAGTGTGTGGATGTGAGAAGGGGAGCTGTAGGATGAGCAGAGTTAAGGCTCACTCCTAGCTGGAGCGCATGGTCCGGATTCCGGTCTCCGAGTTTGTAGGGACACTGACGTTCGTGCAGCCGAAACCGGAGGAAGTAGCAGTTGTAAATGCTCTGTACCCAACTAAGGCTCATAGGCCCCAGCAGCAACATGTGGGAGCCAGAAGGAAAAGGCTACTGCTGCCTGCCATACGAGAAAGTTCCAAAAGAGAGTCAACAGGGGGAACTTCATTGAACTCAGCACTGCGAGTACCTCAGATAAGCGCTAGAACGTAGGCCACACTACCTATCTGCAGAGGGAGAATTCCAAATTGGCTTCCAGGCTGACCAACTCCTTCTCCATCTGTACTCTGGGTCCTGTACGGCACTTGCCAAGTACAGGTAAAGGAACTGCACGACTGTGTCTGTCATCTTTCTCCTGCGCCTGGCAAACGGCTCTGCTACATCCTGCACTGCACACCATCTACCAACTCTTTCATCTGCCCTGCAACTATGGCCCTATCTGTGCAGGGCTTCTACATCTTAGCTGCACCACAACATCTGTCCCAGAGAAGCGACACTCCAGCGCTGGTCAATCTAATCAGAAACCACAGGTGGCGTCACGTATCATTCACCTATAAATGTTATTCACCCCTTTGCATGGACGCCCAGGGCCATGGAACTGGTCACCACCACCGTGACACATCCCTCTGAGACACCAGCCCGGTACCGATTAACCCCACTGCCCTGGCTGGCCACCGACACTCCATGTCAGATTCATCTTGGACTGGGGAATTCACGATTTAACTTGATAACCCAGGCATGGTATGATAGAAAGAGCTACATGGACTAATGTGAAGTGTGGCCTGCTGAATCATTCACTTTGGGTGGGGGTGCAGGACACAAGGAAAGGGGTTCTTCTTGACCAGGAGCCAGCACTTGACGACTCAGCGCTTGCATTTTTTGAAACTTTAGAAGAGGAGGGCATATTTGCTGGAGTCTGTTTCGGCAATGTAAGCCAAAACCAGTTCCTGATGCTCCAGCTTTAAAAGCGGTTAACCTACTCCCAGAAAAGGTAGCCTTCCAGGCGTTCCGGAGCCAGACCATGATGCAGGCTCAACACCTCCTGCCTTAGCTGCTATTGTGCTTTTGCCACTACCAGCAGATGCACCACCCCCATCAGCACCAGCTGGCCCCCCCACACCCACGTCCACGGCCTCTTCCACCAAACTTCAAAATTTAGCACAAAATAGACACAAAATAACATCAGATATAGGGCACTGTATCATAAGCGTACAGCTCTATTCAGTCAAAGGATAATTGTCAATCTCCATATATATTCCATCAGTCACACAGAGACGCTCACAGGCTCAGTATGGATTAGACAAGAACATAAAAAGTAGACAAAGTGTACAGTATCATCAGATAGAAGGTATATATAGCATAGTCTAAAAATTAACAATGTACGTCTATATATCAGTAGTGTTGAGCCACCCCGCTAGTGTTTTGGTTCGTCGCACAGGAGGCAAGTTCGTTGAATGTTTGTCGAACCACATTGAAAACAATGGCAGACAACACATACAAACACATAGAAAACAATTACAAAACACCTTAAAAGGTGTCCCAAAGCCGAAAAATGCTCAGAAGACAAAAATTAACATATATAAAAGGGCAACTACATTTAGAAAAGAGATGGAGGAGTAAAAGGAGGAGGTGGAGGAGACACAGATATAGGCTTGTCATGCCCTTATGAAGTCAAGAAAGGCTGGAATAAAAATGTAAAATACAAACCAAAAAAAAAAATTCTGAAATCGAACACAATCATATACCGTCGGACTTCCCACCAATAAATTATGCCAACTGGCGATCGGGCGGCGTTATTCCCACGAACCTCCAAACAGCGTCCATGAAGGCAAAGTGTTTTCTTTCCGGGGGCAGTATGATTGCAAAGCTGAACCTTAAAGGAATGTCCAAAAGTGCACCACCAGGAGTGGAGCCTGCGGCTTAATTGGACTCCACCCGGAAAACTGCAACCATGCCACCTCAAGAAAAGATGCACACATTGAAAGTTTTGTCGATTCTGTGTGTGGCGTGGTATGTCCGCTTGTAGTTGTGCTAGCGATTTGTCAGCTTTATTCCGTTAACGAACGAGACTCCGGCATGCCCCCGCGGTACACGTCAAGCTTACTAGAGGGATACGCGAGGCTCTGGCACGCGAGATCGAGCAATAACAGGTCTATAATGGCCTTACATGTCCGGGGCTGCATGCATGCTACACTGAAAGGACCAGCTTCTGTCGCTTACAGGTGCAGATAACCCGCTGAACACCGTTAGTGATGGGGATCTGTGATTCCAATTATTCCCCGCGAACGATGATTTCCCAGTATGTGCAGGTCAACCGCAATTCCTGAATTAGGTCTAACCGGCATTCCTGAAAAAATGCAAAAAATTACGTGTCCAAACCACAGGTGCTGTAGCTTGCTTAACAGCTCGGCAGCCGTTCTCAGGCCCAGTATGGATTCGACAAGATTCTAGGAAATTGATAAAGGGTACAGTTTCACCGGATAACACGTATATATGTAGCATAGTTTACACATTAAAAACCTATGTCTATATATCAGGAGGCAGGCTCAGACGGTCTCAGGCCCAGTATGGATTAGACGTGATTGGACAAAGGTGAGAAAGGGTACCGTATCACTGGATAACAGGTATGTATACCATAGTTTGCACATTAAAAATATATGTCTATAGATCAGGAGGCAGACTCAGACGTTCTCAGGTCCAGTATGGATTTGACCAGATTGTACAAAGTTGAGAAAGGGTACATTATCACTGGATAGCAGGTTTGTATAGCATAGTTTAAACATTTAAAATCTCCGTGTTCTCAGTATGGATTAGACAACAATCCAAAAAGTCGAAAAAAAGGAAATGTATTTGAAGCGTACACCAGTATACACTTTTGGTGGTATTTTTTAATCTGCATATATATTTCTGTCTCAGTAAGACAGTCCAGACTCTCCGCAATAGGAAATGAGATGCATACAATTACTGACATAAAGTCTAGTGATTGCAGAAATCTAGGAATTACTATTCACGGGAAAAACTTTGGTCACAATTCTCAGAGGCGATGCTGACCCTCAATTAATTAGTGTGTGGAGACAGCAAAAACCTTTCTTTGTGAAGAAAGTGTTGCTGTATCGCAGTACCGTTGATCCCATCGCCGTTACTCATATCCATCCAATTTTGATCACAGGGAGAGATGTAAACATGGTGCTCACTGCCTATCATGATCTGTCACGTAACTTTGGAGTGCAAAGCACAGAAGCCACAGGCCGTAGGTGAGTCAATTGGATTGGCATGAGAGGGCACATTTAAAAATGTGCGCTGGAATGTCACACGTCTGTGGGTAGGAAAACTGTGAAAGCTGATGAGAAACCACCACTGCATCTCATTGTGAGTCGACGTCCATAAGAAATGGAAGCCATTGATCATCTGAAGCTAGAGCCTGGCCAGTGGGACAGAGCATAGCTATGTCTTAACCATCATCTTCTATCAGTTCACCAAATTTGTAGTGGCAGTCCCAGTGAAGGATTTGACAGCCCAGACTACACAGTGGAGGAGCAGGGAGAGGTAAAGATTGCAAATGCTGGGGCCCTGCCCAAGCAAGGGGGGCCCACTCTGGGGCATCGATACTGGCACTGGGCCCCTCATAGTACGGAGGAGTGTCTGACGGCGGGTGTGCACCCCCACCGTCAGAGACACTTGATTGCACTATGAGGGACCCTGTGCCAGTGCCCGTGCCCAAGAGTCGACCCACCTGTCCAGGGCAACGGCACTCGCACGGTTGCATGCGCTAGGTGGTGACCTCGGCCATGGGGGGGAGGCAGCCCAGTTAGGGAGGTTTACAAAATGGCATATGTTGATGTGGGACATTCACCTGCTGCTAAAGGTGAAATTGGTCAAGTCCCAGGAAGAGGAGGACCAAAGAAAGCCATTTTTCTGGCAACCTATGTGTCATCAGGGTAAGGTGTGACAAAATCCTTGGAAACCCATGCATGGTTCATTTTAATGAAGGTTAGATCATCCACATTTTGGGTAGAGACGGGTCCTTTTTTCTGTCAGGATTGATCCAGCAGCACTGAAGACTCTTTCTGAGAGCACACTTGCAGCTGGGCAAGCGAGCTCCTGTAAGGCATATTGTGCCAATTCAGGCCAGGTGTCCAGTTAAGCGGCCCAATAGTCAAATGGGAATGACCTGTGAGGGCGAACATCGATATGGGATGAGAAGTAGTTTGCAACCATAGTTGACAAGTGCTGTCTCCTGTCACTTTTAATCGATGAAGTATTACCAGTCGTGTGAGCGGGACTTGAAAAATCAGTCCACAACATGTTCATGAAACCCCTGTCTCCAATGCCACTTCTGATGTGTGCACCACCAACACCTCTTCCAAGTTGCCCCCGGCCCCTACGGCTCGTGTGAGAACCATCGCCGCTGCTGTGTGCTGGGAATGCCTCAACCAACTGGTTTACCAGAGTTGCTTGTTTGTTAGCCAATATTAGGTCAAGGTGCTCCTGTGGCATAATGTTTTGGAATTTGCCTTTATAGCATGGATCCAGGATGCTGGCCAACCAGTAGTCGTCATCCTTCATCATTTGGGCATTGCGGGGGTCCATTTTTAGGATCTGCAAGGCATAATCTGACATGTGGGCCAATGTTCCAGGTGTCAATGATGCACTGCGAGTGCTGGGTGGAGGAGCACTTTCTGGCAAATCCACATCCCTCCAGTCACACACAAACCCTGTACCAGACCTTGCCACGCCAACCTTTTCTCTTGCCCCACAAGAAGCATCCTCCTCCCCTAAATAATCATCCCCATCATCATCCTCCTCCTTCTCTTCCTCTTGTTCCTCCACCTCGTCCAGGAGAGTTCCCGGAGCAGACAATGGCTGACTGTCATCAAGGCTTCCCTCCTCCTCTTCCTCATCATCCTCGGCTGCAGACGCCTGCTCCTTAATGTGCGTCAAAGTTTGCATGAGTATACGCATAAGTGGGATGCTCATGCTTATGATGACGTCGTCTGCGCTTACCAGCCGTGTGCATTCCTCAAAACACTGAAGGACTTTACAGAGGTCTTTCAGCTTCGACCACTGCACACCTGTCAACTCCATGTCTGCCCTCAAAGTGCCTGCCCGTGTATCCTCCCACAAATGCATTACGGCCTGCCTCTGTTCGCAGAGCCGCTCAACCATGTGCAGGGTGGAGTTCCACCTTGTTGCAATGTCGATAATTAGGCGGTGCTTAGGAAGGTGGAGCAATCGCTGCAGCTTCTGCATACGACTGGCGTGTACCGGCGACTGGCGGATGTGCAAGCACAGTCTTCGGACATTCTGGAGCAGGCCTGTTAACTCCGGATAATTATTGAGGAAGCACTGCACCACCAGGTTCAAGGTGTGAGCCAAGCAAGGTAAGTGTCTGAGTTTTGAAAGGGCTATGGCTGCAACAAAATTCTGGCAATTATCACTAACTACCTTGCTTGTCTCAAGATGTAGACTGCCCAGTCATGACTCAGTTTGTCGCTGCAAGTAGTCGGCCAGTACCTCCGCGGTGTGTCTGTCGCCCAAACACATCATCTTCAACACAGCCTGCTGACGCTTTCCACTAGCTGATCGATAGGGGGACAACTCGTGTGCAACACTGGCAGCTTCAGATGGAGTGCTCGTGCGACTGCGTTCTGTGGACGAGCTTTCGCTTCTGGAGGAAGAGGGTAGAACACCTACAGCCAACTGTTTCCTATACCGTGGGCTAGGCCGCACTGTCCCACCACCGCTGTCCCCTGTGGACCCTGCATCCACCACATTAACCCAGTGCGCAGTGATGGACACGTAACGGCCCTGGCCATGCCTACTGGACCATGCATCAGTTGTGAGGTGGACCTTTCCACTCACTGATTGCTTGAGTGCATGTACAATTCGGTCTTTTACATGAAGGTGGAGGGCTGGGATAGCTTTGCGAGAAAAGAAGTGGCGACTGGGTAGGTCATAGCGTGGTACTGCGTAGGCCATGAGTTCGCGGAAAGCTGCGCTTTCAACCAACCAATAGGGTATCATCTCTAACGAGATTAGTTTGGCAATGTGGGCGTTCAAATCCAGTGTACGCGGATGAGAGGATGAGTACTTTCTTGTCCTACTCATAGTCTCTGGTAGGGTGAGCTGGACTTGAGAGCTGCATATGGTCGAACTAGCGGTGGACATGGCGGACTGAGAGAGGGTTGATGATGGTGATGGAGCTGGTGTTCTTTCTGATGGCCTTGATTCAGTCTTTCGTTGCAATAACAGTGTGATTCCCTGACTGATTTGCCCTTGCGACGACAACTCAACATTTGCTGCTGGTGGTGTGCTAACCGGTGGGCTTACAGTGGGGGAAACAATGTAGTGTTGCTGACTACCTTCTTTGGGAGCAGTTGCACATGTGGTACGTGAGGTTTGGTAGTCCATCCATGCTTGCAAGTGCATGTTGGCTAAATGTATTAGCATGCAACTGGTATTCAAATTTCTCAGATTTTTCCCTCGGCTAAAGGTCTTTGCGCACTTCTTACAGATAACCTTTGCCTGATCATTAGGATTTTGTTCAAAAAAGTGCCACACTGCACTCTTCCTACTATGGAAGACATTTTGAGGCCCTGCATGCTGTGCTATTTTGACAGTCTGGCCAAGCTGTCCTGCAACTCTTTTGGTTTTTGTAACCTGTTTTTGGAGTGCTCCAGGCCTGCCAGATAACAGCTGTTGTGATGTCGATGCCCGCTGCGGATGCTCCTCCTCCTCTTCTGAGCTATTGGCAGCGGCACCCTCTTCTCCCAATGGATGCCAATCTGGGTCAACAACTGGGTCATCCTTCACCTCCTCTTCAATATCATGTGCACCTTCCTCTGCGTCACCGTGTATGGTGGTATAGTATGCGGAAAGGGGCACCTGAGTTTCATCAGGGTCAGATTCTGCTCCAGTACACAGCGAGGGCATTGTAGTGCTCTGAGTGAATATACCAGCAGAATCATCTATCAGTGGCTGTGCATCAGTGCACTCCATGTCAGATTTATCTTGGCCTGGGTAATTTACGATTTGACTTGATAACCCAGGCATGGTATGTGAAAACAGCTCCATGGAGTAATCTGTAGTGTGGCATGTCGCATCTTTCAATTTTGGTTGGGGTGAAGGACACAAGGAAAGGTGTGGTTCATGACCATGAGCCTCCAATGACGACTCAGTGCTTTTATTTTGTAAAACTTCAGAAGAGGAGGCAATAGAGCTGGAGGCTGAGTCAGCAATGTAAGCCAAAACTTGTTCTTGAAGCTCCGGCTTTAAAAGCGGTTTACCTACTCCCAGAAAAGGGAGCCTTCGAGGCCTTGTGGAGCCAGATGATGACGCAGGCTCAACACCTCCTGCATTAGGTGCTATTTTGCTTTTGCAACTACCAGCAGATCCACCACCAACACCAACACCATCATTACCAGCTGCCAACCCCGCCCACTTCCACGGACTCTTCCATCACACTTCCTCATTTTTGGGGAAAATGTACCCAAAAAACCACCAACTATATGGTACTGTAAAACAAGGTACAAGGTGTATATAGTAGTGAGGAGAACTTGAAGCTCTCTAGACTTCAGGACACATTTGGATTCTGTCAGGCCCTGTGTATATTACACCGCAATGTGACAGGCAGAAATTGCCTATTGTATGACAAACTGCAAGGTGTATATAGAATTGGGTAGAATTGGAATCTCCCTAGAGTGTAGGTCTGTAAGATTGGACAAACTCCTCGGCTTTTCCTTACAGAGTCACACACTTAGATAGCTTCAATTTGGCCGTGATAACAGCCGTTACACGGTACTGTGAGAGGAGCGTACACGTACACCGCTGTACGGTGTATCTAAAATTGTCAAGCTCCGTGTTTTTGTATACGGACTGACACATGCTGTCTCTCTCTAGTTTTGAATGCAATCAAACAGCAAATATACTAAACTGTTTGAAAAATGGACAAAACTATAAGGTGTAGGTCTGTAAGAACAGACAAACTCCTTGGCTTTTCCTTACAGAGTCACACACTTAGCTTCAATTTGGCTGTGATAACAGCCGTTACACGGTACTGTGTTAGGAGCGTACACCGCTGTACGGTGTGTGAAAAAATGAACGCTCAGTACCTCACCAGGACAAAACAATAAAATTTGGATTGCTTTTAAAAAAGCAGTTTGAACACCAGTGTGCACACAGCAATGCAGCTAGCCTTAAAAGGCAGGCTAATCACCACCAGCGCTTCTGCACAAAAGCAAAAATCTTCACTTTTCACTGCACAGTAACTACAGTGAAAAGCGCTATCAGCACAAGCAGGTTTTTTTTTTCTTTTTGCCTTCCTAAACCTTTCCCTACAGAATCAGCAGCAGCTCTCCCTATTCTGAGATCAGCATGAGTAACATGGCGGTCAGCGTGCACGCCCTTTTATACCCCCTGTGATGCCCCACAAAGCAAGCCAATCACTTGCATGCCCTTCTCCAAGATGGTGGTGACCGCTGCCTATGTCATCATGTTGCCCACAGTGTCTGTTCTACCTGATTGGCTGAAAAAAGCATCTTTTGAAATGTGACTTTGGCGCTAAAGTCGCCGACCTCGTGGCCAACCTCACGCTAAGGTCGGGTTTCGTTTCATGAAACCCAACTTTGGCGAAAGTCGGTGACTTTTGAATTTTTTCGACCCGTTTCGCTCAAGTCTAGTTCTAATCCTTCATTGTGTATAATTAAACTGATAGGACTTGATTTGTAAAGGCACACACCTGTCTATATAAGACCTCACAGCTCACAGTGCATGTCAGACCAAATGAGAATCATGAGTCAAAGGAACTGGCCAAGGAGCTCAGAGACAGAATTATAGAAAAGCACAGATCTGGCCAAGGTTGCAAAAGAATTTCTGTAGTACTCAAGGTTCCTAAGAGGACAGTGGCCTCCATAATCCTTAAATAGAAGTCTTCCTAGACCTGGCCGTCCAGCCAAACTGAGCAATCGTGGGAGAAAATCCTTGGTGAGAGAGGTAAAGAAGAACCCCTAAATCACTGTGGCTGAGATCCAGAGATGCAGTAGGTAGATGGGAGAAAGTTCCACAAAGTCAACTATCACTGCAGCCCTCCACCTGTCAAGCCTTTATGGCAGAAAGGCCCTATGGAATCCTCTCCTCAGTGTAAATATGCCAAAAAATACGTCACTATAATCCACAGGAGGGGTGCACAGAAACGGATACCAATCCTATTCGTATGTAAAAAGAAATCTGGCACTCCAGTATCAGTGAAAAAATGATTCTTTATTCACAAGGAAATAGTCCAAATGGTTTATACAAATTCTTGTAGCGTTTCTGTCACTACCTTGACATTCTTCAGACTAGACACAAACAATGAAATAGAAAGACATATGAAAGCTCACTTACAGTTTTCTTAAAAACACATGAAGGACTCCCAGAATATGAAAAATAAGATTCTCTGGTCTGACAAGATGAAGATAGACCTTTTTGGTGATAAATTCTAAGCAGTATGTGTAGAGAAATCTAGGCACTGCTCATCACCTGCCAAATACAGTCCCAACAGTGAAACATGGTGGTAGCAGCATCATGCTATGGGACTGGTTTTCAGCTGTAGGGACAGGATGAATGGTTACCATTGAAGGAAACATGAATGCAGCCAAGTACAGAGATATTGTAGATGAAAACCTTTTCCAGAGTGCTCTGGACCTCAGACATGGCCAAAGGTTCACCTTCCAACAATACAATGACCATAAGCACACAGCTAAAATACCAAAGGAGTGGCTTTGGAACAACTCTGTGACCATTCTTAACTGGCCCAGCCAGAGCCCTGACCGAAACCCTATTGAGCATCTCTGGAGAGAACTGAAAATAGCTGTCCACCAACATTTACCATCCAATCTGACATAACTGGAGAGGAGCTGCAAGGACGAATAGCAGATGATACCCAAATCCGGATGTGAAAAACTTGTTGCATCATTCCAAAGAAGACTCATGGCTGTGCTAGCTCTAAATTATGCTTCTACTCAATACTGAGCAAAGGGCCTGAATACTTATGACCATGTGATACTTCAGTTTTTGTCTTTTAATAAATTAGCAAAAATTTCAACATTTCTGCTTTTTTCCGTCAAGACAGGGTGCAGAGCATATATTAGTGAGAAAATAATGAACTTTTTTTATGAAATGGCTGCAATTAGAGATGTGTGAACCCGAACAGTAAAGTTCGGGGTCCGTACCGAAACCTACTGTTCAGGCATTGACACCGAACATGGACTTCACCAGGAAGTCCGTGTTATTGTTCGGCTTCAGCTGCCCGAACACCTGATGTTTGTCGCTGTGTCATGTGAATGACAGTGTGACAAACACCGCTTATGATAGGCAGTGAAATGCTCCCTGCGGGTCAGAGGTCCTCGGTTCCCATGCTGTCAAAAGACAGCATGAGCACTCAGCTGTGATCGTACAGTAGGTATAAAGATTATCTCCGGTCACTGGTGTCAGTTGATGGGACTACAGCTCTCATCATCCGACACCTACTGTGGCTAATTACAGTGAGAGCAGGAGTGGCAGATGGGAATATCAGCCGCTCCTGCACTGTAAATAAATAATTTTAAAAAACTGCATGCATTCCCCTGTATTTTTGCTTACCAGCATGACAAAACTCACAGCTGGGGGCTCCAACCCTTAGATGTCAGCTTCAGCAAGGTTGGTTATCAAGAATAGAGTTGTCACCACGCTGTTTTTTAAATTATTTAAATAAATACATTTAATAAAACAGCATGGAGTCCCCCACATTTTTGACAACCAACCTTGCTAAAACAGACAGTGGGGGGCTGGTATTCTCAGGCTGATTAAGGGGCCATGGATATTGGCCCCCCAGCCTAAAAGTAGCAGTCCGCAGCTACACAGAAAAGGCACATCTATTAGATTTGCCAATTCTGGTGCTTTGCTTGACTTTTCCCATTTGCCCTGTAGCGGTGGCAAACGGGATTCATATTTGTGGTGTTTATGTCACCTTTGTATTGTCAGGTAACATCAAGACCATGGCACATGATGCACATGACAGCGTGGCAAACACTGGATGTTCGGGCCCCCCAATTCAAGTGAATGGGATCCGGGTCCAGGTACTGTTCTGGTGCCTGATCTTGAACTTTTTGTAACTGTTCGGCCAAACCTGCTGGACTTGAACTTCCAGGTGTCCGCACATCATCTCTAGCTGCTATGAAACAAAGAGTGAAAAATTTAAAGGGGTCTGAATACTTTCCGTACCCACAGTATGTTACTATGTATATGTAGAATCTATAGGTACAATGTAAAGGTATAGCATTTCATAATTGTATGTGTACAATACAATAACATTATTTTTATGCTTAGCATATGGCTATGTTCATAAGTTGCATTTTTGCTGCTTTTTTCTGCAGGGGAAACCTGCTCTCTTGGAAGTAAAGAAGCTGCTTACAAAAACAGGTATTGCTGCATTTTTCAGGATCCCAAAGATAAGCTTTGCTTCTAAGGGTACCGTTACACATAGCGATGCACCAGTGATCCCGACAACGATATGGATCGCTGGTGCATCGCTAAGCGGTCGCTAATGAGCTGCCACACAGGCAGATCCCACCAGCGACATAGCAGTGGTCGGGGGTCGCTACTTACCTGTCAGACGCGGCGATCCTGACTTCCTCCCGCCTGCATCCATGCATCGCTCGTCGGCATCACAGGAAGCCCAGCAGGAAGCTGACGACGAGAAATGATCCAGGACCTTCTCGCGCGACCAGCGATAATCAGCGGGGGAGCCGGTCGGAGGTAAATATCACATGTAGCGATATCGCTAGCAATATCGCTGCTATGTCACAAAATCGGTGACTTTACAGCGATATTGCCAGCGATATCGCAGTGTGTAACGGGGGATTAAGATAGAAGCATTAAAACAGGTCACTAATGCAAGACATTTGTGAAACCATAAAATCATTTTTTGAAAAAGGGCAATTTGGTCAAAATATTTAGTGGAAAAAAGATTTTTATGTCTGAAAAAATAGTGACTATTTTGAACAAAAAATTTCACATGAGTTTATGAAAAACTACACAATTACAAATTTAATAGAGGGGGGAGGTGAATTGATCAGGAATTATTTACCTAAGGGTCCCGTTAAATTTAGCGATGCACCAGCGATCCCGACAACTATACGACTAGGTCAGGATCACTGGTGCATCACTAAATGGTTGCTAGTGAACTGCCAAACAGGCAGATCTCACCAGCGACGCAGCAATAAGCGATCCAGCGGTGGTCGCTCTTACCTGTCACACGGCAGCGATGATGATGACTTCCGCCTTCATCCATGCATCGCTCGTCGGCGCCAGCAGGAAGCCAATGAGGAAGAAATGGACCAGGACGTTCAAGTGCAATCAGCGATATCCAGCGGGAGGCCGGTCACAGGTACGTGTCACATGTAGTGAGATCGCTAGCGATATCGCTGTTGCGTCACAAAATCGGTGACGCTTTAGCGAGATCGCTGGGCGAAGGGGGTTTAAGACAGCAGAAAATTGAATTTGTAGGACACTGTTTACTTTCATACTTTAGTGGGCCACAAGCATTGTTCAATTTCACTCTTTGGTTGGCCAATGTTTACTTTTTCCACAGCATTAATTTAATTAAATTGCACAAATCCCAACTGCCATACTAATGTGACTAACCCAAGACATTATGGTGTAAAATTCGGAATATTATAAAATAAATAGGTTTCACATATTGCTGTATGAGCATTTTTTGGTTCACTAAAAGAGCAGCAAAACCTGATATCTGCTTTTTAATGCATTTTTTGCACTTGCTCATTGTTTTCTATGGGGGGAAAAGCTGCAGAAACACTGAAAAACGTTGAAAGAAGTGACATGCTGCAGTTTTCAAAAAAGCAACAGTTTTCCAAATCAGTCTGGAAAATAAAACCAATGTGTGTGCATGAGTTTTTTAAAATCTCAACTTGGCTGGTACTGTAAAGCGCAGATTAAAATTTTCATTAAAAAAGCAGCAAAAAAGCAACATGTGAAAACAGTCTTATAGTATTACTTAGGTTTGCAGAATTTATTAATGAGTGCTTTATAACACCAGAAAGGCTGAAATTGACATTTCTCATTTGAAATAATAGTATCCAATAATACTATGATAATTACCAAATGACCCACAGCAAACTCACATCTAACCTTTCATAAACTGGCAATCCTATGAAAACAAAATGATTATCTATAAGGATGGTTATACACATTACTAATAAATCATGCAAAACCAAACTGAGCAATATATTCCACAAAAATTATGTAAATTGATTAGGACCAATCAAATCATGGAAATTTTTTAATTCAATCAAGAAATGATTGATAAAAAGTAATAACTTTCTCAATCAAAAAACAATATACAAATGAGTAAAGAGATCCAAAGTACAGCACAGACAAACCCAATAAAATCAGATTAAACAGATAGGGTTGACAGAGATATGACAAAAATTATCAGTAAAATCAAATATAATATAGATGATATAAAAAATATAAGAGGGTTTACAATGTAATATTGCCAGAAATCACGCTGTATGTCAATAAAGTAAGTGTAGAACACTAATATAAAGTGTTATATAATATCATCAAATTATTAACAGTAAGTAATAGACAAAAAGGCAAAGTATCAATGAAAAAAAATACCGTATATCATATCAGTATTAAATTATATATTTCATTATTATTACATTATATACATTATATACGTATACAATTCATATTTTGTAAAACATTTTAAAATAGTAAAGTAATCTCATTTCCTTTCATTTATACTTTTGTTACACTCCATAAATCATGTAATTTAGTTTTATTATTTCTCCTGCTGAATCAGCCTTGCAAAAAAAAAAAAAATGATAGCTTATTGATATGTGAGTTTGGGCATATTGTTCAAAAAGTGCACTATTACATCTTATTTTATGCATTGCTATTAGGCACCTTTTAACTTATCTTCCTAAGGGCATGTTCTTTTTACTACCATGCTGTACCTTACCTCCATAAAGCACATCCAATTTCAATAAACAGTTAATAAACCTTTTTGTATGGACAGAATGTCACAATTTTGCTCTTTTCAGGTGATCTTGAGTTTACTGTAATTAATTTTTTTATAGTGTGTATTAAGTAATTGAATGGCTGCTTTCCAACACTATGCACTCTGTGGCTATATTTCAGAGAAATTGTAAACTAAAATGATGACAGCACCTTGAGGTTTAGCACAAAATGATTCCATTTGTTACTATAAAAAACTAACTGTGAGTTTTCTTTACTGTCTCTTTTTTAAGGTCTGACCTCAGAAGCTATCATATAGTGAGAGCCTGTGAATATAATTTACTAAACTATAATATAATCAGCATGTTTAAAAAACTAAAGTATAGCAAAAGAATAATTGTATTCACTACTAGTTACTATAGAGTTAATAAGTGGCATTTAGTAAATTGTATTTTACAGTACAAAGTAAAACACAATAGGCCATCAGTCTTGGATACGATACGCTGCAGCAGAACAGTGCAGAAGACAGACATTGGACAATGGACAGCCAGCTCGAAGATGGTATAGCCTATTTAACCCCTTAATGTCCCAAAATGGACAACTATGCAAGTCATGCATTTAAACTGTCACTGCGTACAAACATGCAGGAGATGCTGAAATATCAGCACCTCCCACTTGGTCAGTGCATCAGCTCAGCTCTGCCAGTGGCTGAGATTCTGCACTAACATCCAGGAGCAGTGCCCCACACCGCCCCTGGCTGTTAACTCCCTAGTTGCTGTGACCGAGCGATCTCAGTGTTCAGGAGGGAGGCAGAGGGATGGGAGCTTCTTGTGTCTTCAGATCGGCGTCCCCTTGATGTCATCGCTGGGCCAGATCATTGCCATGTTGACCCGGGGGCTATGGAACGCCTCTGAGACTTTGCTCACAGCATGGTGTCAGAAGCTTTGAGTATAGGTATAATGCAGTGCAATACTAGTGCATTGTAATGTATTATACCTGCAATCAAAGTGAAAAAAGTGAAAGTCCCATAAAGGGACTAGGTAAAAAAAAGGTAAAAAAAATTACAAAATAATAATAATACTAATAATAATAATAATAAAATCCACTAATAAATACACATTTTTCTGTAAAAAAAAAAAGCGCACGTTTGGTATCGCTGCATCCGTAAAATTCAATCTATAAAAGTGTCACACTGGTTAACCCTTTCAGTGAATGCCATAAAAAACCCCAAAAAAGTAGCAAATTATACTTTATCATCATACCGCTGGAAAAAGTGGAATAAAACGCGGTCAAATGGCAATAAAAAAGTATCATTCAAAGCATCATCTTGTCCTGCAAAAACAAGCCACCACACAGCTCCATCAGAGGAACAATAAAAAAGTTATTGCTCTCAGAATAAAGCAGCACAAGAATAATTATTTTTTCTGCAAAAGCTTTTATTGTGTAAATGTCATGATCCAGGACGGGATTTCGCTATTGCCCGTCCTGGTCAGAGAGGGGGTTAATTGTTTCTGCCTGTCTCTGGCAGAGGGCGGCTATTTAATGCTCACTGGATCTATGTCCGGTGTCAGTTATACTCCTGCCCTCAGCTGAGTTAGTTGACCTCTTGTATACGTGTGCCTTGTGCCTGATAACTTGTTGCTTGTTTGATTGTGATCTGGTTCTGTCCCTGTTACAAGTTCTGCCTGCCCCTCTTGTACCGCACTGCTCTCTTGTGCATGACTCTCTGCTTGTGACTCGACTGCTCTCTGCTCGTCCTTTTGGTACCGCACCGCCCTCTTGTGTATGACCTTTGGCTTTGTCTGACCTCCCGTCTGTTTATCCCTCCTGTACCTCATTTGCCTGTACTGTCTATGACCTCCGTTTTGCCCAACTCCGAGTTTTCTACCTTCTCTGAAAGCAGGACGCTAAGCCCCACCTCCTTGCAGTCACATGACCGTAGGTCCTGTGCCGGCTTGCTATAATTCTGCGTTCAGGTCCTGTGCATCTGTACTTCCCAGTTGTTCCTGTCCCCAGGGGTCCCTACAGTGCGGGTGAGTCACTGCTCAGAGGAGGCTGTACGCCGGCGCTGTCAGGATCCTGACATTATAACTGACCGTTACCATTTTTTTTTCTCTCCTCCCCTTCTCCTGTGTGTGTGATGGATCCTATGCACGCTCTTTCTGAGCAGGTAAAGCACCTGACTCAGATGTTTCAGAAACTCCTTGGAGAACAAAGAGTCCTGGCTCAGTCTCAGCAGATGATCGCTGACACTGTGCAGGGGGTGTTTTCATCGGGAGCTCGGGATGTTACATTAGTTTCCCCTGAGTCTCCGGTTAAGTTACCGGATACCTTTTCAGGAGATAAAAAGGGTTCAGAGTTTTCAAGGAGGGCTGTAAGCTTTTTTTTTCTTTGAGACCACACTCTTCTGGGGATGAAAGTCAGAGAGTGGGGGTCGTTATGTCTCTGTTAAGGGGAGCCCCCCAAGCTTGGGCTTTCCCCCTTCCGACCACGGCCCATGAGCGTATGACTGTGGAGGCATTTTTTGAGGCCCTGGGGCACATTTATGATGAGCCTGATCGGATGCATATGGCGGAGGACATGGTGATGAGTGTGTGCCAGGGGAAGCACTCAGCCGAGTGGTTTTGCTCAGAGTACAGAAGCTGGGCTGCTGAGGTCTGCTGGAATGATGCCGCCCTCCGGGGTTTGTTCTGTATATGTCTGCTTGAACATCTGAAAGATGCTTTGGCTCTCCACCCTCCGCCTGATTCCCTGGAGGAGGCTATGACACAGGCCGTCCAAATGGATCGCAGGCTACGGGCAACGGGAGTGATGCAAATTTAGACACCGTTATTTTCCCAAGGAAGGGGAGCCAGTCCTACATTGGAAACCATGGAGACGGGAACCATCGACCTCAAAGAGAATGAAAGGAGACAACGGCGCTTGGGAAAATGCTGTTTTCACTGTGGTGATTCTGGACATTGGAAAAAGGATTGCCCCTCCCGTCCACAGGCCAACAAGCGACTGAGCCCGGGTGATTGTCAGGGAGGTCAACCAGGCTCTCATGGAACCCTTTTCTGCCTTTTAAAAAAGTTGTTGCAAGTGGAACTTTGTTGTGGGAGTGTCTCCACATCCACTTCTGCCTTCGTGGATTGCGGATCGTCATTGAACTTTATTGACTCTGACTTGGTGTCCAGGTGTAAGTTAGGGACAGTTAGGTTGGAGACTCCTATTCACATTGTTTCCATTGACAAAACACCACTGGTTAAGAATGACATTATGTTTCGTACTGAAGAGTTTCTCCTTAAAGTGAGTTTCTTGCACCAGGAACATATTTCATGTTTTGTGATGGACAACCTGCCTGCGGGACTGGTGATGGGGTTCCCCTGGTTACAATTGCATAATCCTGGGATTAATTGGAAATATCGGGACATTGTTAAATGGGGTCCCTATTGTTCTGAAAAATGTCTTGTTACTGTGTCTGTGTCGTCCGTGGGTCTGGAAGGTATTCCGGAGTGCCTGAAAGACTATATGGACGTTTTCTCCGAAAAGGAGGCTGAGGTTTTACCACCACACCGCCCATTTGATTGTGCCATTGACCTGGTTCCAGATGCTAAATTGCCCAAAGTCCGCTTGTATAACCTTTTGGGTCCAGAACGGGCTGCGATGAAGGAATATATTTCCGAGTCTCCGCAAGGGACACATTCGTCCTTCTGTTTCTCCCGTAGCGGCGGGGTTCTTTTTTGTAAAGAAAAAAGACAGTGGTTTACACCCATGACTCGATTTTCGTGAGTTAAACAAGATAACTGTGAGGAATACGTATCCCCTTCCACTTATTCTTGATTTATACAACCAGTTGTCCGGAGCTAAGTGGTTTTTGAAATTAGATCTACGGGGAGCGTATAACCTTATCCGAGTCCGAGACGGAGATGAGTGGAAAACCGCTTTTCTCACTAATGAAGGGTTGTTTGAAAATTTGGTCATGCCTTTCAGCCTGACCAATGCCCCAGCGGTCTTCCAAAATTTCATAAATCACGTGTTCTCTGATTTTATTGGATGTTTTATGGTGGTATATTTGGATGACATATTGATCTACTCTCCTGTAAAACAGGCTCACATTGGTCATGTTCGGGCAGTTCTCCAAAGGCTCCGTGAGAACTGTCTCTTTGCTAACCTAGAAAAATGTTTATTTTTTGTTCAAGAACTGTCTTTCCTGGGGTTCATCGTGTCTGCTGAAGGGTGTCGCATGGATCCTAATAAGGTATCCAGGACTGGGTTTCGCTTTGGCCCGTCCTGGTCAGAGAGGGGGATAATTGTTTCTGCCTCTCTCTGGCAGAGGGCGGCTATTTAATGCTCACTGGATCTAGGTCCGGTGTCAGTTATACTCCTGCCCTCGGCTGAGTTAGTTGACCTCTTGTATACATGTGCCTTTTGCCTGATAACTTGTTGCTTGTTTGGTTGTGATCCGGTTCTGTCCCTGTTACGAGTTCTGCCTGCCCCTCTTGTACCGCACCGCTCTCTCGTGTATGGCTCTCTGCTTGTGACTCGACTGCTCTCTGCTTGTCCCTTTGGTACCGCACCGCCTTCTTGTGTATGACCTTTGGCTTTGTCTGACCTCCCGTCTGTTTATCCCTCCTGTACCTCGTTTGCCCGTACTGTCTATGACCTTCGTTTTGCCTGACTGCCTGAGTTTTCTACCTTCTCTGAAAGCAGGATGCTAAGCCCTGCCCATTGCAGTCACATGACCGTAGGTCCTGTGCCAGCTTGCTAAACTTCTGCATTCAGGTCCTGTGCATCTGTACTTCCCGGCTGCTCCTGTCCCCAGGGGTCCCTACAGTGCGGGTGAGTCCCTGCTCAGTGGAGGCTGTACGCCGGCGCTGTCAGGATCCTGACAGTAAAAGTGCCAAACCATAAAAAATAAATCACTGCAATCTTACTCACCCAATGAATAAAACTGCCTTATCAATTTTTTCACATGCAGAATGGAGAAAAAAAAATTCCTGAATTGCTGATTTTTGATTATGGTACCAATAAAATTGTCAGCTCGTCCCACAAAAAACAAGCCCTCTCATCCCTCTCATGACTCTGTGGGCTGAGATATGGAAAAATGATAGCTCCCAGAATATGGCAATGCAAAAACTTCTTGCAAAAAAAGCGTCTTTAAGTGTATGACAGCAGCCAAACATAAAAAAGGATATAAATCTGGTATTGCTGTAATTGTGCCGACCCAAAGAATAAAGTTGCCTAATCACTTATATTACATGAGGAATGGTGTAAAAAATAAATGAAACCAATTCCACCTGCTGTGGATTTGTTCATTCTGCCTCCCAAAGACTGCAGTAAGTCTTAGCGCACATTTATCCTGTGCTCTACGCTGAGCACTTACACTATGGTTTCCATGTAAATCTCTGAAATACGTGATTCAGACAGAACCACCAGCAGAAGATTACCTATAATGAGGCAGATGGAGGCACTGTGAAAGCCATAGAATCTGTGATCCGGCGATGTCCTTCATTTTCGGCATGGATAAAAACGCAGTCCACCATAGTTTGTGCACCTCTGAAAGGAAGAACACTGCTGAACAGAGGCCAGACGGAGTCCAGAGTAACTCTCCTGCCTCATTATATTGAGTGGATCTCTCAGGGGTTTCATCTGTCACGTAGCTAGTAATCCCAAAGTATGTGCTCAGCGTAGAGCACCAGATAAATGTAATCACAAACCTTTTGAAAAAAGTTCCCAATAAAAACATCAACTCAAGCCAAAAAAAATTCCCCACTGAGGTCTGTCATCTGTTAACAGAAATATAGGAGGCTTCCATGTTACTGGTAGCACAAAGACCAGCAAACTCAGCGTTTCCAAATCCAAATGCCCCCTCACTTCTGAGCCCCAGTGTGCATAAACCACCTTTAGCATTCACAATTGGCAGGGGTATCATTTTCAAAATGGGGTCACTTGGGGGGTGAAAGGGGATTCTGCTCTCTAGCACTTAATGGGATCTATATATGGAGTCCACAAACTATTCTAGGAAAATGTGCACTGCAGGAGGCAAATAGCACTCCATCCCTACCGAGACTCTGCTTATGGCTAAACAGTACTGTATAGCCACATATGGTGTATTTCTATATTCAGCAAAAATTGTTTGACACATTCTGGTGCCAATTTTACTCACTTCTTGTGTGAAAATGTTAAATTTGGGGCTAAAACAAAATTATTGTGGTAAAAATGTAATTATTTTTTCTTCACTGCCCAATGGTATAAATTTTTGTGACACACCCTTGGTATCAATATGATCATTACACCCCTAGACTAATTCATTGAGAGGTGTAGTTTTTGAAATGGGGTCAATAATGGTGCGTTCTACTGTTATGTCCCCTCAGGGGCTCTGCCAGTGGGTCATAGCACCCTCAACCATAATAGTAAAATATGCACTATAATATGGTGTTCTTTCCATTTTCAGCTTTGCACTGTGCCTCCAAAGTAGTTTTCACCCACACATGCGGTATCGGCACACTCAGGAGAAATTGCACAACAAATTCGGAGGTCCATTTTCTCCAGAAACCCTTGAGAAAATAAAAAAATTGGGGCAAAAAGAAAAAAATTGAGTGAAATATGTGTTATTTTAAGTTTCTTAGCTCTGTTATAAACTTCTAGAAAGCACCTGGTGGTTCAAGATGCTCACCACACATCTAAATTAGTCCCTTGAGGGTTCTAATTTCCAAAATGGGGTCATTTGTGGGAGGTTTCCACTGTTTAGGCACATAAGGGGCCCTCCAAATGTGACATAGCATTTGCTCTCAATTCCAGCTAATTTTGCGGCGAAAAAGTCAAACGGCCCTCCTTCCCTTCTGAACTCTGCCATGTGCACAAAGAGTGGTTTACCCCCACATGTGAGGTATGAGCATGTTCAGGACAAATTGCACAACAACTTTTGAGGTCCATTCTTTATTCGAGCCAATTTTACATTCAAAACCTCAGATGGTGCTCCTTCCCTTCCGAGCCCTGCCATGCACCTAAAGAGTGTTCTTCCTCCATACTTGGGATTTTGGTGTACTCAGGAGAAATTGCACAAATACTGTGGCTCATTTTCTCCTGATACCCTTTACAAAATAAAAAAAATTGTGTCCAAAGTAAAATTTTTGTGAAAAAAGGTAAATGTTCATTTTTTCCTTCCACATTGCTTCAATTGTTGTGAAGTACCTATAGGGTGAGCAAACTTTTTGAATGTGGTTTTGAACACCATGAGCGGTACAATTTTTAGAATGGTGTCACTTTTGGGTATTTTCTGTCATATAGGCCCCCAAAGTGACTTCAAATGTGAGGTTGTCCCTAAAAAAAATGGTTTTGTAAATTTTGATGGAAAAATGAGAAATCACTGGTCAACTTTTAACCCTTATTACTTCCTAACAAAAAATATGTTTCCAAAATTGTGCTGATTTAAAGTAGACATGTGGGAAATGTCATTTGCTAACTATTTTGTGTGACACAATGCTCTGATTTAGGGACATAAAAATTAAAAGTTTGAAAATTGTGAAATTTTCAAATTTTTTGCCAAATTTATTTTTTTTCACAAATAAACACAAGATATTTTTAAAATTTTTTATGCTATCATAAAGTACAATATGTCACAAAAAATATTCTCAGAATCAGTGGGATTCATTGAAGTGTCCAAGAGTTATAACCACATAAAGTAAGAGTCAGTGATAAGCGGTCATAAAGGATCACTTAGAAAGCAACCCATGGGCAGACAAGGATGTCAGGTCTCCACCGCAGCTCCAGCCGAAAACCTCCAATGGAGGATAGGAGCAATGAGAAAATGGAAACGGTCTTAGGAGTGCAGGAAAGAGACTCCGTCGAAACGTGTTGTGGTTTAAACCTATCTCTTGTCTGAGTCTCTTTCCTGCGCTCCTAAGACCATTTTCCATTTTCTCATAACCACATAAAGTGACAGTGGTCAGATTTCAAAATTAAGGCCTGGTCATTAACCTGCAAAGTGGGTTGGTCCTTAAGCGGTTAATCATTGGCTTCATGGGTCCATGAAAGCCAGCATTCATACATGCCAGATTCATTTTGACAAAAGTTAAATTTTCAATGCTTGTGGCTGATAACCTGTACCCTCTTTGGCAATAAATAACCTATATGAATTTTCTTTATGAACTGGAATCAATATGTATCATACCAAAATTCATATACAAAACATTCTTAAAAGGACTGAATCAAAAATTAAAACATGGGGAGATTTCAAATTCTAAAAGAAAAACTCAACAATATACACAATGTAATACAAAGGAGTATAAAAAAAATTCTCTTGTATGAGGTGTATTTCATTTATCATATTGGAAGTCCGTATTGAGCAAGGAATTGTATAAATTGAACTCATAGTGAAACACATCTTTTGCTTAAAGTGCTGAATGCCTATAAGAGAAATATCACACCACTGTAATGGCTGTTAATATTAAAGGAACAATTATAATTAGACAAATAATTGGTAATGTAAATAACATAATCCTCTGTCAAGTCTAATTATCCTGGATAATGATAAGGAAGAAACTCCAATGAGATATTGGACTAAAAAAAAATAGAGTGCTGACTTCATCAGTATGAATAAATGAACATGATTTTATTAGTAATACATTACATGATTAATACAAAAAAAATTAAGAAGAGGTAGACAAAAAAGGAATCACAATAAATAATACAATTATGTTCATTTGGTCATGTTAATGAAGTCAGCATTCCATTTTTTCTAGTTCCACTATAAATGCTGTCAGTATAACATAAGCAAATAATTCCCTCCCTAGCAGAAATGCTTGCATACTGTTTGTTTAGCATTGAATATGAACACGTACAATTTAAATAAAAGTATAGGACATTCAGAGAGCGGGTGTCATGAACATGTCATGAGAATGGTTTTTAACAGGGAAAAATGCTACATCTGGGCAATAAAAATGAAAAAAGCATATACAGAATGGGAGGAATAGGGCTAAGCAACAGCACATGTGAAAAAGACTTGGGTATACTAATAGATCACAGACTGAATATGAGTCAACAGTGTGATGCAGCAGCAAAAAAGGCAAATGCAATTCTAGGATGTATTAACAGAAGCATACAGTCTAGATCACGTGAAGTCATTATTTCCCTCTACACCTCTTTGGTCAGACCTCATCTGGAATATTGTGTCCAGTTTTGGGCACCACATTTTAAAAAAGACATCAACAAACTGGAGCAAGTTCAGAAAAGAGCGACCAGAATGGTGACCGGTCTGCAAACCCTGTCTTATGAGGAAAGGTTGCAGGATTTGGGAATGTTTAGTTTGCAAAAGAGAAGACTGAGAGGAGACTTAATAGCTGTCTACAAATATCTAAAGGGCTGTCACATTGTAGAAGGATCAACTTTATTCTCATTTGCACAAGGAAAGACTAGAAGCAATGGGATGAAACTGAATGGGAGGAGACACAGATTAGATATTAGAAAAAACTTTTTGACAGTTAGAGTGATCAATGAATGGAACAAGCTGCCGTGAGAAGTGGTGAGTTCTCCTTCAATGGATGTCTTCAAACAGAGGCTGGACAGACATCTGACTGGCATGATTTAGCGAATCCTGCTTTGAGCAGGGGGTTGGACCACATGGCCCAGGAGGTCCCTTCCAACTCTGCGATTCTATGATTCCATGAACATTCAATGTAAACAAGAAATCCTGTCAAACGTTGGTACCATATACTTGATTGCTGTGAATTAGCATTCTGGCATACCCCTGGTTACTAGTGAAGGTAGTGGAACTGGTTATATTGACAGAAGGGTCGCGAGTAGAGTTGAGCGAAACTGGTCGGACAGATTAAAAAATCGCCGACTTTCGCCAAAGTCGGGTTTCGCCGATCGATACCCGACCCTAGCTTGAGGTCGGCCATGAGGTTGCCGATCAGAACGCCAAAGTCGCATTTCAAATGATGCTCTCAGTGCCTTTTCTCACCCAATGATGGAGGACACACACTGTAGACAACGCGATGACATGCGCATTGGCCAGCACCATCTTAGAGAAGGGTATTGAAGTGATTGACTGGCTTTGTGTGGCGTCACAGTGGGTATAAAAGGCTGTGAACGCCAACCACCATCTTACTTCTGCCAATCTTACAATAGGGGGAGGTGCTGCTGCTGATTCTGAACAGGGAGAGCGTTACGCAGGGAAGAAGAAAAAAAACGGCTTCTACTGATAGTGCTTTTCACTGTACAGTTAGTATGCAGTGAAAGGGGAGGATTTTTGTTGTGTGCAGCAGCGCTGGTGGTGATTAGGCTGCCTTTTAAAGCTACCTGCTAGCTGCATTGCTGTGTGCACACTGCTGTTCAAACTGCTTTTTTCAAAGCACTCCAAATTTTATTATTTTGTCCTGGTGAGTTACTGAGCGTTCATTTTTTCACACACCGTCTAGCGGTGTACGCTCCTCACACACTACCGTGTATCGGCTGGTATCACGGACAAATAGAAGCTATCTGGGTGTGACTCTGGAAAAAAAAGCTGAGGAGTTTTTCCATTTTTCCAGACCTACACCTTAGAGTCCTGTCCGTTTTTCAAACAGTTTCGTATATCTGCTGTTTAATTATGGTCAAAACTAGACAGAGACAGTGTGTGTCAGTCCATATACAAATACATGGAGCTTGACAATTTTCCATACACACACCGTACAGCGGTGTACACTCCTCACACACTACCATGCACCATCTTCTAGCACGGACAAATAGAAGCTACCTGTGTGTGAGTATGGAGAAAAAAGCCAAGGAGTTTTTCCATTTTTCCAGACCTACACCTTAGAGTCCTGTCCGTTTTTCAAACAGTTTCGTAATCTGCTGTTTGATCACGGTCAAAACTAGACAGAGACAGCGTGTGTCGGTCGGTATACAAATACACGGAGCTTGACAATTTTCCATACACACACCTTACAGCGGTGTACACTCCTCACACACTACCATGTACCGCCTTCTAGCACGGACAAGTAGAAGCTACCTGTGTGTGACTCTGGAAAAAAAAGCCGAGGAGTTTTTCCATTTTTCCAGACCTACACCTTAGAGTCCTGTCCGTTTTTCAAAGTTTTGTATATCTGCTGTTTGATTACGGTCAAAACTAGACAGAGACAGCGTGTGTCAGTCCTTATACAAATACACGGAGCTTGACAATTTTACATACACACATCGTATAGAGCTGTCCGATTCTCGAACAGTATTGTATATCTGCCATTCGCATTACAGTCACTTTTATACCTAGTCAGCGTGTGTGTGTGACACTCCATAAATACATATACGGAGATTGTTAGTTGCACAAAAAACGTATACAGCTCTACACTTCTGATACAGTTCCGTATATCTGCTTGTTGGATTATGGTCCAATACATACTGTGAGAGCATCTGTGACTACCATAATATATACGTTTATTTAATGTGTTTAATACACCTTACACAGCTGGACGCTCCTCATACAGTACCATCTCTCTGCTGGTATTTTTGGTACATTTTCCCAAACATAAGGAAGTATGGTGGAAGAGGCCGCGGACGTGTGCAGGGGGGCGCAGGTGGTACTGATGGTGGTGGTGCATCGGCTGGTTCTGGCAAAAGCAGAATAGCAGCTAAGGCAGGAGGTGTTGAGTCTGCGTCATCCTCTGGCCCAAGAAGGCCTGTAAGGTTGCCTTTTCTTGGAGTAGGAAAACTGCTTTTAAAGCCGGAGCATCAGGAAAAGGTAATGGCGTACATTGCAGAAACAGCCACCAGCTCTATTGCCTCCTCTTCTGAACGGTCGAAACCTGCAAGCACGGAGTCGTCAGTGCAGGGTTCTGGTCATAGAAACCCCCTTTCCTTGTGTCCTTCACCCCCATCAAAAGTTAAGGATGCGGCAGCCCACACTTCAGATTACTCTATGGAGCTCTTTTCACATACCATGCCTGGGTTATCCAGTCAAATCCTGAATTCCCCAGTCCAAGATGAATCTTACATGGAGTGCACTGATGCACATCCACTGCTAGATGATTCTGCTGGTACATTGTCCCACAGCACTACATTGCCCTCGCAGTCTATTGAGCCAGAATCTGACCCTGATGAAACTCAGGTACCCCTTCCCGCATGCTATACCACCTTAGACGCTGACACAGAGGAAGGTAAAGAGGAAGGTGCAGATGACTTTGAAGAGGAGGTGATGGATGACCCAGTTCTTGACCCGGATTGGCATCCATTGGGGGAGGAGGGTGGCGCTGTCAATAGTTCAGATAAGGGGCATTGGGCAGCACGGTGGCTCAGTGGATAGCACTGCAGCCTTGCAGCGCTGGAGTCCTGGTTTCCTCCGGGTACTACAGTTTCCTCCCACATTCCAAAGATATACTGATAGTGAATTTAGATTGTGAGCTCCATCGGGGACAGTGATGATAATGTGTGCAAACTGTAAAGCGCTGCGGAATATGTTAGCACTATATAAAAATAAAGATTATTAGATAAGGAGAAGGATCCGCAGCAGGCATTGACATCGCAGCAGCAGTTTTCTGGCAGGCCCGTAGCTGAGCAAAAACTTGGAACAAAAAAAAAAGAGTTGCAGGACAGCTTGGCCAGACGGTCAAGTTAGCACAAAGTGCAAGGCCAGAAAATGTATACCCACAGCACTACATTGCCCTCGCAGTCTATTGAGCCAGAATCTGACCCTGATGAAACTCAGGTACCCCTTCCCGCATGCTATACCACCTTACATGGTGACACAGAGGAAGGTAAAGAGGAAGGTGCAGATGATTTTGAAGAGGAGGTGATGGATGACCCAGTCCTTGACCCGGATTGGCATCCATTGGGGGAGGAGGGTGGTGCTGGCAGTATTTCAGATAAAGAGAAGGATCCACAGCAGGCATGGACATCGCAGTAGTGGTTATCTGGCAGGCCCGTAGCTGTCCAGAAATGTGGAACAAAAACTAAAAGAGTTGAAGGACAGCTTGGCCAGACGGTCAACTTAGCACAGTGTGCAAGGCCAGAAAATGTATACCATAGCAGGAAGAGTGCAGTGTGGCACTTCTTTGCCCAAAATCCTACTGATGAGGCAAAGGTTACCTGTAAGAAGTGCGGAAGGACCTTTAGCCGAGGTAAACAACTCAGAAATTTGAATACCAGTTGCATGCTTAGACATTTAATCAACATGCACTTGCAAGCATGGACAGACTACAAAACCTCAGGTAGCAAATGTGCACCTGCTCCGACTGAAGGTAGCCAACAACGCTCTATCGCTACCCCCACTGTAAGACCACTGACACCATTAAGCACACCACCAGCACTAAATGTGGAGGTGTCGTCACAAGGCCAAAGCACTCAGGGAATCACAATGGTTTTGCAACACAACACTGAATCTAGGCCATCACCACCAATACCATCACCAACCCCCTCTCACTCCATCCGGTCCACCGCTACTTCCCCCATATGCAGCTCTCCAGTCCAGCTCACTCTACCAGACACTCTGAGTAGGACAAGAAAGTACTCATCCTCTCGTCCGCGTACACTGTGTTTGAACACCTACATTGCCAAACTAATCTCATTAGAGATGATGCCCTACCGTTTGATTGAAAGCGAAGCTTTCCGCGACCTCATGGCCTATGCTGTCCCACGCTGTGACCTACCCAGTCGGCACTTCTTTTCTCGAAAAGCCATCGCTGCCCTCCACCGGCCTGTGAAAGACCGCATTGTCCATGCACTAAAACAGTCAGTGTGTGGAAAGGTGCACCTCACAACAGATGTATGGACCAGTAGGCATGGCCAGGGCCATTACGTGTCCATCACTGAGCACTGTGTTAATGTGGTGGATGCAGGGTCCACAGGGGACTCGGCGGTGGAACAGTGCTGCCTAGCCCACGGTATAGGAAACAGTTGGCTGTAGGCTTTCGCTCCTCCTCCTCGTCTATCAGCAAAAGCTCATCCACAAAGTGCAGTCGCACAAGCACTACATCTGCAGCTGGCAGTGTTGCACACGAGGTGTCCCACTATCGAACAGCTAGTGGCAAGCATCAGCAGGCTGTGTTAAAGATGATGTCTTTGGTTGATAACAGACACACCACGGAGGTACTGGCCGACTACTTGCAGCGACTAACAGAGTCATGGCTGGGCAGTCTACATCTTGAGGCAGGCAAGGTAGTCAGTGATAACGGCCGTAATTTTGTGGCAGCCATAGCCCGTGCAAAACTCATACACATACCTTGCCTGGATCACACTTTGCACCTGGTGGTGCAGTGCTTCCTTAATAATTATCCGGAGTTAACATCCCTGCTTCATAAGGTGCGAAGACTGTGCTCGCACATCTGTCGCTCGGCTGTACACTCCAGTCGTATGCAGAAACTGCAGCGATTGCTCCACCTCCCCAAGCACCGCCTAATCATAGACTTTGCAACAAGGTGGAACCCTGCACATTGTTGAGAGGCTGTGCGAACAGAGGCAGGCTGTAATGCATTTGTGGGAGGATACACGGGCAGGCAGTTTGAGAGAAGACATGAAATTGTCGGGTGTGCAGTGGTCAAAGCTGAAAGACCTCTGTAAAGTCCTTCAGTGTTTTGAGGAATGCACACGGCTGGTAAGCGCAGACGACGCCATCATAAGCATGAGCATCCAACTTATGCGTCTGCTCATGCAAAGTTTGACACACATTAAGGATTAGGCATCTGCAGCAGAGGAGGAGGAGGGAAGCCTTGATGACAGTCAGCCATTGTCTGGTCAGGGAACTGTCCTGGACGAGGTGGAGGAAGAAGAGGAAGAGGAGGAGGATGAGGGGGATGATTATTTTGGGCAGGAGGATGTTTCTCAGGGGGCAAGAGAAAATGTTGGCGTTCCAAGGTCAGGTACAGTGTTTGTGCGTGACTGTAGGGATGCGGATTTGCCAGAAACTGCTCCTCCACCCACCATGGGCAGTGCATCACTGACACCTGGAACATTGGCCCACATCTGTGATTATGCCTTGCGGATCCCAAATAGGGACCCCCACATTGCCAAAACGATGAGGGATGATGACTACTGGCTGGCCAGCATCCTCGATCCACGCTACAAGGCAAATTACGCAACATCATACCACAGGAGAACCTAGACATAACATTGGCAAGCAAACAAGCAACTCTGTTAAATCGTTTGTTTGAGGCTTTCGCAGCATACAGCAGTGGTGTTGGTTCTCCCACGAGCTGTAATGGGCACAATGGAAGAGGTGTTTGTGGTGCACACAGCAGAAGTGGTGTTGGAGACAGGGGTTTAATGACCATGTTGTGGAATGATTTCTCAAGTACCGCTCACACGACTGCTAATACTGCATCGAAAGTGACAGGAGGCAGCAGTTGTCAACTATGGTTACAAACTATTTTTCCTCCCATTTCGATGTTCTCCATCACAGGTCATTCCCCTTTGACTATTGGACCTCTAAACTGGACGCCTGGCCTGAATTGGCACAATATGCCTTACAGGAGCTCGCTTGCCCTGCTGCAAGTGTGTTATCTGAAAGTCTTCAGTGCTGCTGGATGAATCCTGACAGAAAAAAGGACCCGTCTGTCAACCCAAAATGTTGATGATCTAACCTTCATTAAAATGAACCATGCATGGGTTTCAAAGGATTTTGTCCCACCTTCCCCTGATGACACATAGGTTGCCAGAAAACTGCCTCGCTTTTGTCCTCCTCTTCCTCGGACTTTCCCAATTCCGCCCTTTGCAGCAGCTGAATGTCCAGCCAACACATCAACATATGCCAATTTTTAAACCTCCCTAACTGAGCTGTCCACCCCTTCCCCAATGGCTGGGGTCAAGACCTGGCGCACCCGGGCAAGTGCTGTTGCTCTGAACAGGTGGATGGGCCCACTGATGGCCAACGGCAATGGCACAGTGCCCCTCATAGTACAATACAGTGTCTCAGATGGTGGGAGGGCCCACTCACCGTCAGACACACCAGCGTATTATGAGGGGCCCTGTGTCAGTACCGTCGACCACAATTGTGCCCCCCTGTTTGGTCATGGCCACAGCACTTGCAAGTTGCAATACTTACCTCTCCCTGCTCCACTGCTGTGTAGTCTGGGCAGTTAAATCCTTCACAGGGATGGCCACTAGAAATTTGGTGTATTGATCAATGATGGTTAAGATGTAGCTATGGCGTGTCCTGCTGGCCTCTACCTTCAGATGATCAATGGCTACCATTTGAAATGGACGTCAACTTACAAGCGGATACAGTGGTGCTTTATGATCACCTTTCACAGTTGTCATAGTCACAGACGTGTGACATTCCTGCCACCATTTTTCAATGTCTCCTCTCATGCCAATCCAATAGAATCGCCTATGGCCTGTGGCTTCTGTCTTTTTCCTTCCAAAATGCCCAGACACATCATGATAGGCACTGAGGACCAGGGGTACATCTCTCCCTGTGATCACAATTTGATGGAGACGAGTAACGGTGATGATCCACACTACTGTGATAAAGCAATCCTTTCTTCACAAAGAATCTTTTCCACTTTCTCCACAGACACAGTAATTGAGGGTCTGCATCGCCTCTGCAACATCTACCGGTAGGTTTTCCCGCCATGAGTAATTCCAAAATTTCTGCTAACACTCGACTTTGCGTCTATACTTGTATCCATGTAGTTTCCAATAGAAGAGATTCCGGACTTGCTTACTGAGATTGAAATATATACGAAGATTTAAAAGTACCACAACACTGTATACTGGTTTATGCTATGAATACCTTTCCCTTTTTCTACTTTTTTAATTCTCATGTAATACATAGTGAGCCTGTGAGTGTCTGTGTCTGACTCCAGAAGTATAGATGGAAATTTAACCCTAGACTGGACACATCAGGTATGTGCTGATACAGTACCTTGTTTCAAAAAATTGTATTAAGGTATCATCTGTAGGATAACCAACTGTGGGGGGACCCTCTTCTTGCTGCAGACAAACACGAGACTGAGATAGAGTTTGTATTGAACAGGTCCGTTTTTAGTGCCCATCCTTCTGTCGACAACAGCAATTCTCCACAGCCGTTTCACATTTCTCTGTACACAGGCCCCGGTACCTTCTCTTCCTTTGTCACTATAATTGTGGCGTCCTCTGTGGCTCTTCCACTGTTGCTGGCCTAGGCCCAACCACCACAGCGCTGCACCAGTCTGAGCACACCATCCGTATGATAGCCCCAGGCCATCTTCGTCTGCGGCTACCATCCTCTATGCCACCCCCCTCCGTGACCACCTCAACTGTCAGTCCTCTCTGGAGCCTTTCCACTGTCTCTATTTCCTCAGCAGAACTTCCTCTTTACTGTGCTCCCTTCGCTGACTGTCTCTTCCAGAACCTTCCCTCAGCCTTTTATACTTCCAGTACTGGTAACTCCGCCCACCATCACCTAACAGTTCCTCTGACCAATGGCAGTTATTCAGTCCCACTCCTACACTCTCCACTGCCCTCCAATGGGCAAGCTAAAACACAGCACTCTTTCTCTTTATCTTAGCAGTTTCACACCTACACTGTGCTACACCTCTGTTTCTCACTACAGGCTGGTTTGTCTGTCAGTCCACCTTTCCTACATCATCCATAGTGAGCGAGTGTGTGTGGATTGCGCCTTCTATATACACGGTGAATCGGAGAAACAAATTTTTACACTATTCTCGATACAGCTTGTATCTTGTTATACAGTACCTTTGTTCGACATTTAGCATCATGGTCAAATGCATACTGGGTAAAGCTGGTTTCACACTTGCGTTTTTTTGTGCTGTTTTTTTGCGCAAAAAAAGCATGCGTTTTTTTCCTATACTTTACATGGGTGCACATACACATGCGTTTGTACGCGCTTGTATGCGCATGCGTTATTTTGTAGTGTGCGCTCGGGCGCACAAAATGCATCCTGTTGCATTTTTTGTGTGTCCGACTTGTCCAAAAAAACACATGCGCACGCAATGCGTTTTTTTTTCACCCAACCACCCATTATAGTCTATGGGTGCGCTGACGTGCCCATGGTAATGCGCACGTCAGCGCAAGAAAATGCATGCGTTTAAAAAAAAAGCGCACAGAAACGCAAAAAATGCACAAAAGCACATGATGCGTTTTTTATGTGCGTTTGCACTGCGCACGGTGCGCAGCACAAAAAAAACGCAAGTGTGAAAGTAGCCTTAGCATCTGTGAGTGACTGCGGGACTATTTATACGGAGATTTCAGTTGTACCCTAAAAAATATATACTTGCTATCTTGTTATCCAGGACCTTTTTTACAACATTTTTATTATGGTCAAAACCTGAGCGTCTGAGGGTGACTACGGAAATATATACCGAAATTTTCAATTTGGCCAACACTGTATACAGCAGAATGCTTCTGATACAATAACCTTTTTAGCTATTTAGTTTCTGGTGTAATCCATAATGAGCCTGTAAATGTCTGTTACTATGGCAATATATTTCGAACTTTAAGATTACCCCAACACTGTATACAGCTGTATGCTTGTGTTACATGACCCATTAACAGTTTTTCACATTCTTGTGTAATCCATACTGGGCCTGAGAGCGTTTGTGTCTGCCTCCTGAAATGTATACGGAGAATCAGAATGTTTACACTATACTATATATACCTTGTATCTGGTGATACTGTACCCTTTTTCAACTTGTTATTTTATTGGGTAATCCATACTGAGCCTGTGAGCGTCTGTGTATGCCTCATGAAATATATACAGAGATTTACTGTTATCCATAGACTGTATAGAGCTGTACGCTTCTGATACAGTACCATATATCTGCTGGTATTTTGAGTCCATTTTCCAAAACATGAGGAAGTATGGTGGAAGAGGATGCGGACATGGGTGTGGAGGGCCACCTGGTACTGATGGTGGTGGTGGTGCATTTGCTGGTAGTGCCAAAAACACAATAGCAGCTAATTCAGGAGGTGTTGAGCCAGCGTCATGGTGTAGCTCTGGAAGGCCTGTAAAGCTCCCTTTTCTGGGAGTAGGTAGACTGCTTTTAAGGCCGGAGTATCAGGAACTGTTTGTGGCTTACATTGCTGAAACAGCCTCCAGCTCTTTCGCCTCCTCTTCTGAAGTTGTAAAAAAATGCAAGCACTGAGTCGTAACTGCTGGCTTCTGGTCAAGAGCAACCCCTTTCCTTGTGAATTTCACACACACCAAAAGTGATGGATGTGGAAGCACACACTTCAGATTACTCCATGGAGCTCTTTTCACATACCATGCCTGGGTTAATTAAAAATAGGGCCAATCATGTACTGGAGCAATGTAAATGGGACAGATCAGACACTGGAGCAGCATCTAAGGGGCCCATTATACACTGGAGCATTACAAATGTGGCCCATTATACATGGAGCATTATTAGAGCCCATCATACACTGGAGCATCATCCATGAGGCCCATCATGTACTGGAGCAATGTAAATGGGGCAGATCAGACACTGGAGCAGCAACTAAGGGGCCATTACAGACTGGAGCATTACAAATGGGGCCCATTATATATGGAGCATTATTAGGGTCCATGATACACTGGAGCGTCATCCATGAGGCCCATCATGTAGTGAAGCAATGTAAATGGGGCAGATCAGACACTGGAGCAGCATCTAAAGGGCCCATTACACACTGGAGCATTACAACTGGGGCCCATTATATATGGAGCATTATGTGGAGCTCATCATATACTGTATGGAACATTATATGTGCCTAATTATTTGGTATGGAGAAATATATGGGGCTCATTATTCTGTATCCATGCAAAGAGAAGAGGTCGCACTCATCGAGATGAAAGTTTCACTGATTTATTGACATATCATGAGCATGTCAAGTTGGGGGAGTGACATAAGGAGTGCAAGAAAGGCTGACAACGGCCGTTTCGCGCTACTCGAGCGCTTCAACGGGTCAAACAGGTCAACGGGTCAAATTGACTGTTTGACCCGTTGAAGCGCTCGAGTAGCGCGAAACGGGCATTGTCAGCCTTTCTTGCACTCCTTATGTCACTCCCCCGACTTGACATGTTCATGATATGTCAATAAATCAGTGAAACTTTCATCTCGATGAGTGCGACCTCTTCTCTTTGCATGGATTCCCAGGATTGACTGTTTCCAGGTCTGGCACCCGAGATTCCCAGCTGCTGGACTTCTGTATGCCGCACATCACTTGAAGTTACATGGTAACAGTGGTGCCGTCCGCTTTTTATCTTGAGTTTTGTCATTATTCTGTATGGCGCACAATGTGGTGGCCATAACACTGTATGGAGTAATATACTGTCCTGTTTTTGAACCATTGTACAATTTAAAATAGATCAGTCATGTCATGTAAGCAGTGAAGTATGTGTCATTGTACTATACCTATATTTCTGTGGCGTATTGGAGCATCATGAGTTGTGGTATGTGTTAAAGGGGCGCACAAAAACCTGGAGCCAGCCCAACCCCCCACAACTTTAGCCCAATAACCCCCAGTTTTCAATGCGTAACTATTATTAGTAAGTAAATTAAGGTTAACAAACTTCAGTTATAAGAATTGATGTTTTTGGCATTGAAATGGGCACTGTAGGTGTGTTTACTGTCTTCCACTCCCTGCTGACTTTGCTTCCCCATTGACTTGCATTGGGTTTCGTGTTTCAGTCGGCCTCTGACTTTTCCCTATAGTCAGCCGATTTCGTTCGACCCGACTTTTGCGAAAGTCAGGTTTCATGAAATCCGACTCGACCCGAAAAAAGGCAAAGTCGCTCATCTTTAGTCGCGAGTTCTCTTTCCGGGCTCCCTCTGGTGGTTACTGGAGGTAATGGAGCTTATCTAATTAACAGAGGCCTGCCACCTAATAATGAGGAGGATGACTGGAGATCTGGAGTTTCTGACTGGATTTAAGACAGCCGACTCCCTCTATCCCTGCTGGGGATTTTCTTCTTGCCTCCTGAGGTCTGATGTTTCCAGCTCAGTCCCTGCATGCTCAGCTAAGTGTTATTTTGCTATTGTTCACATTTGATCTTGTTTTGTCTATTTCAGTATTGTGTGGTCAGCCAGCTCCGGCTGGCACTGTGCTGAATTTCCATCCTTATGTTACTGCTTGTTCCAGTTTGTTTTTGTCCCTTATTAGATTGGCCACTTTTTGCTCTGCTTTCAGAATGTACCAGAGTGCTGATATAGTGGGTGAAGTCTAGTGACTTCAGTATTTTTCTATCAGACGTGTTGGGCATGTTTTGCAGGGTTTTTTGCGTGATTGCAGACAGAGTCTTTCCTTTCAAGTCCTGTCTAGTTAGTCTGGGCCCCATTATTTGCTCAGTCTATTTTCCTACCTGCGTTTGTGTTTTCATCTTGTCTCACCGACAATATAGTTTGGGCCCCATCATTTGCTCACCCTATTTTCCTGCCTGTGTTTGTGCCTTCATCTTGTTTCACTGTCAATACATGTGTGGGGGTTATCTATTCCTTTGGGGTCTGCTCTGGGGCAGTTTAGATTTCCCCTTTCTTGCTTTAGGCTTATTTAGTTCTCCGGCTGTGTCGGGGCATCTAGGATCATCGTAGGTACGCTCCACGGCTACTGCTAACTGTGTGGATAGGATCAGGAGTCTGCAATCCACTTAGTTACCAACCTCTCTGGTTTTCTGTGGCTTAGCTTGATCTTGCTTTCCTCCTCGGTGACCTAATCATAACAGAATCACCAGCCTGAACCGCAGATTCTTGGGTACTCAAAAGCAGGAGCGAATTGTTAAAAAAAAAAAAGTGTCAGAATTTTTTTATATATTTTTTCCTCTTTCTCTCTGGGGCCATAGGAGGATTTTTTCTTTAATGGAGACTAAGCAATTGTCTGATCCTGCTGAGCAGCTCGCTGCTGAAGTGCGGGGAATTTCCGCCTATCTCGCTCAGTCATCTGCTGTTGAACCAAAAATCCCTACTCCTGATGTGTTTTCTGGGGATCGGTCTAAATTTTTGAATTTTAAAATAATTGTAAACTATTTCTTGCCTTGAAGCCTAACTTATCGTGGAGCTCTGTGCAGCAGGTTAAAATTGTCATCTCCATGCTGCGCGGCAATCCCCAGGATTGAGCTTTTCTCTGACACCTGGAGATCCTATTCTGACTAATGTGGATGCATTTTTTAAAACCTTGGGGTTGTTGTATGATGAGCCTAATGCTATTGATCAAGCTGAGAAAACCCTATTGGCATTGAACCAGGGTCAGGATTCTGCAAATTTATACTGTTAAAAATTCCAAAAGTTGGCGGTCCTTACTACATGGAATGACGGTGCCTTAGCAGCGCTCTTTCGGAAGGGTTTGGCAGAAACCGTAAAAGATGTTATGGTGGGATTTCCTGTTCCCTCTGGTCTCGATGATTCTATACCATTAGCCTTTCAAGTTGATCGGCGTTTACGTGAACGTAAAACTACACGAGAGCAGTTGCCGCCTTTTGAACGAACGTCTGAACCCATGCGATGTGATAGGGTTTTGTCTAGGGTGCAACGTCAGGAGTTTAGAAGGCGTAAAAAGATGTGTTTTTGCTGTGGAGATGCCTCTCATACTATTTCTGTCTGCCCTAAAGGAGAAAAACGTTTTGCGCACACATTTGCTATGGGCAGTGTACAACCTAAGTTTCTTTTGGCAATTACTCTGATCTGCTCCTTGTCTACATTTTCCGCTAAGGCTTTTGTAGGTTCAGGAGCAGCTTTGAGTCTGATGGATTTAGACTTTGCTAAATGTTGTGCTTTTCCCATGATACCCCTGCGGACTCCTATCCATTTGAGGGGTATTCATGCGACTCCTTTGGCGGAGAATAAACCCCAGTGATAATGCGGGTCTCCCCAGACTACCAATAAAATTGTGAATTTTTGGTTTTACACAATTTGCATGATACTATTGTTCTGGGTTTTCACTGGTTGCAAACTCATAATCCTGTTTTGGATTGCAAATCTGTGTCTGTGGTGAGTTGGGGTTGTCAGTGTGTTCTTAGTGACACTCCTGTTTTCTCCACCTCTCCCCAGTCTCATGATATTCCTGATTATTTGGATGATTTTTCTGATCTATTTAGTGAGAGTATGTCTGCATCTTTGCCTCCTCATAGGAGTTATGACTGTGCAATTGAGTTAATGCCCGGGTGTAAATTTCCCAAGGGTCGACTTTTCAACTTATCGGTACCCGAACATGATGCTATGCGATCTTATGTCAAGGAGTTGGTGGAGAAGGGTTATATTAGACCATCCTCTTCACCTTTAGGTGCTGGGGTTTTTTTGTGGCCAAGAAAGATGGTTCATTAAAGCCTTGTATTGACTATCGTTCCCTTAACAAAATCATTGTTAAATATCAGTACCTGTTACCCCTGATTTCTGATTTATTTTCCAGAGTTAAAAGTGCCTGCTGGTTTACCAAGCTTGACCTCAGGGGGCATATAATTTTCTTCGCATCAAGGACGGGGATGAATGGAAGATGGTGTTGAATACTCCGGAGGGACATTTTGAGTACCTGGTGATGCCTTTTGGGCTCACTAATGCCCCTTCTGTCTTTTACGAATGATACTTTCCGGGACTTTGTGGATAAGTTTTTGACCATTTATCTGGATGATATTTTGATCTTTTCCAGTGATTGGGATTCTCATGTGTAACATGTCCGGACTGTGTTCTGGATTTTGAGGGAAAATTTCCTGTATGTTAAGGGATCGAAGTGCCTCCATGGTGTACAGAGAATTTCATTTTTGGGATTCATTTTGTCCCCGTCGGCTATTGAAATGGACCCGGCCAGGGTGCAGGCCATTTATGATTGGGTTCAGCCCACTTCTTTGAAGGCTCTCCAGAAGTTTTTGGGTTTTGCTAATTTCTATCGTAAATTTATAAGTAATTTTTCTGGTATTGTCAAACCACTGACTGATCTTACCAAAAAGGGCACTGATGTGGTGAATTGGTCTTCAGAGGCAGTCTTGGCATTTCAGGAGCTTAAGCGGAGATTCACTTCTGCTCCAGTTCTACAGCAACCTGATGTCTCACTCCCATTTCAGGTGGAGGTAGATGCTTCTGAGATTGGTGCAGGAGCCGTTTTGTCCCAAAAAGATCCGGTGACTTCTAAAATGAATCCCTGTGCATTCTTTTCTCGAAAATTCTCCCCATCTGAATGTAACTATGACGTGGGGAATCAGGAATTGTTGGCCATGAAATGGGCATTTGAAGAGTGGAGACATTGGTTTGAGCGAGTTAGACATCAAGTTGGGTCCTTATCTTGAATCAGCCAAACGCTTGAATCCTAGACAGGCTAGGTGGGCCTTGTTTTTCATGCGTTTTATTTTTGTAGTCTCTTTTCTTCTGGGCATTAAGTATGTTAAGGCGGACGCCTTTCCTAGGAGTTTCTTTGCGGATTCTCTTATTGTGACCGAGCCTACTACCATTCTAAATGAGGGGGTAGTTCTTTCCGCCATCTCACCCTATTTGAGACGAGCCCTGGAGGAATTTCAGGAGGACCAACCTGAACGTTGCCCTATGGGAAAATTCTATGTTCCTGACCAGTGGAGGAAGAGAGTAATGTCTGAAATTCATTGCTCCACGTTGGCTGGTCATCAGGTATTTCTGATACCAGAGATTTGGTGGCCTGCCTTATCTCGTGATGTCAGGAATTTTGTGCAGTCCTGTGGGACTTGTTCTCGGTCTAAACCCTGTTCTTGTTCTAGTGGGTTGATGATGCCCCTGCCGGCGCCCAAGAAGCCATGGACCCATATCTCAATGGATTTTATTTCTGATCTTCCTGTCTCTCAGAGAATGACTGTTATCTGGGTGATTTGTGATAGATTTTCTAAGATGATCCATCTGGTACCACTCCCAAAGTTGCCATCTTCTTCAGAGTTGGTTCCCTTGTTTTTACAACAAATGGTTCGGTTGCATTGGATTCCTGAGAACATTGTGTCAGACAGAGGAGTCCAGTTTGTTTCCAGATTTTGGAGAGCTTTTTGTTCCAAACTAGGAATTCAGTTATCTTTCTCCTTTGCGTTTCATCCTTAGACCAATGGGCAGACTGAGAGAACAAACCAGACTTTGGAGTCCTATTTGAGATATTTTATATCTGCTGATTAGGATGACGGCGTCTCATTTTTGCCCTTGGCCAAATTTGCGCTAAACAATAGAGCTAGTTCTGCCACTTTGATGTCGCCCTTTTTCTGCAACTTTGGGTTTCATCCACGATTTTCTTCAGGGCAAGTGTCATAAGTTGAGGATCCAAGAAAAGCACCTGCACGAGCTCTGCAGCAGCTATATGACTGCAACAAACGTTGAGAGTGGTTGTGTCTGAACACAACCCATAAAGGGTGAGTACTCCAGAGTACTTTTATATTTTAATTGATTTATACCAGGTGAAGCCCTATGTCTGCGCCCCCGCCCTTGTTTTCTCTTCAGGGCAAGTGGAATCTTCAACCTGCCCAAGTGTGGACACTGTGGTAGAGAGAATGCAGGAGATTTGGGACCAAGTGGTGGATAAGTTGTCCCTCTCTCAGGAAAAAGCCCAACGGTTTTCCAACCGGCATAGGACAATCGGCCCCCGTTTTAAAGTGGGTGATATGGTTTGGTTGTCGTCAAAGAATATTCCTATGAAGGTTGCATCTCCAAAGTTCAAGCCAAGATTTATTGGACCTTATAAGATTTTGGAGATTCTTAATCCTGTTTCTTTTTGATTGGGTCTTCCAGTTATGTTTAAGATCCATAACGTGTTTCATAAATCTCTGTTGAAGAGGTTTGTAAGCCAGTAGCTCCTATGGCGGCGCCTCCTGACCCTGTATTGGTTAAAGGCAATGTGGAATATGAGATAGAGAAAATATTGGATTCTCGTTTTGCTAGACGGAGACTCCAGTACTTGGTCAAATGGAAGGGTTATGGCCAGGAGGATAATTCTTGGGTCTCTGCTTCTGACATTCATGCCGATAGATTGATTTGTGCTTTTCACCGGGCCCATCCTGATCGGCCTGGTGGCGTGGATGAGGGTTCGGTGACCCCTCATCAAGGGGGGTACTGTTGTGAATTCGCTTTCTGGCATACCTCTGGTTACTAGTGAAGGTAGTGGAGCTGGTCATATTGACAGAGGAGTCACGAGTTCTCTTTCCGGGCTCCCTCTGGTAGCTACTGGAGGTATTGGAGCTGATCTAATTAACAGAGGCCTGCCACCTGATAATGAGGAAGATGACTGGAGATCTGGAGTTTCTGACTGGATTTAAGACAGCCGACTCCCTCTATCCCTGCTGGTGATTTTTTCCTGCCTCCTGAGGTCTTAGTTTCCAACTCAGTCCCTGCATGCTCAGCTAAGTGTTCTTTTGCTATTGTTCACATTTGATTTAGTTTTGTCTATTTCAGTTTTGTGTGGTTAGCCATCTCCGGCTGGGGCTGTGCTGAATTCCCATCCTTATGTTACTGCTTGTTCCAGTTTGTTTTTGGCCCTTATTAGATTGGCCTCTTTTTGCTTTGCTTTCAGAATGTACCAGAGTGCTGATATAGTGGGTGAAGTCTAGTGACTTCAGTATTTTTCTATCAGACATGTTGGGCATGTTTTGCAGGGTTTTTTGCGTGATTGCAGACAGAGTCTTTCCTTTCCTGTCCTGTCTAGTTAGTGTGGGCCCCATCGTTTGCTCAGTCTATTTTCCTACCTGCGTTTGTGTTTTCATCTTGTCTCACTGACAATAAATGTTTGGGGGCTATCTATTCCTTTGGGGTCTGCTCTGGGGCAGTTTAGATTTCCCCTTTCTTGCTTTAGGCTTATTTAGTTCTCCGGCTGTGTCGAGGCATCTAGGATCATCGTAGGTATGCTCCATGGCTACTGCTAATTGTGTGGATAGGATCAGGGGTCTGCAATCCACTTAGTTACCAACCTCTCTGGTTTTCTGTGGCTTAGCTTGGTCTTGCTTTCCTCCTAGGTGACCCCATCATAACACTTGATGTCACCAGGAACCCCTTAAAGGCAGTGGACTTTTGTGTCTGTGAGGATCCAAGAAGGGTATGCTGGTCAGTCATGTGTGTGCCAGGCATCTGCTCAGTGAAAGTTTTGCAGATTAGGTAAGTCAACTTATCCTAGTCAATTTGCACTAGGTTTCAGAAGATAGAAGAAATTCCTCCTTTTGCTTTTAACTAGAGGGTTTAACCCTCTGTATGGCGCACCTTGGTCACTCCAGAGTTCAGGCTCATTGCGCCTGACAGGCACAGGAGAAAAAAAAACACCTATAATATCTAATTATTTCAATTAAAAGAGAGTACACAAAATCAGATGACAAAAAACATTTAATAACCAAAAACATATTAAAACAAAAAGTACCACACTTCTCAACTACCACCAAATAGCCTCCAGTTTGTATGACATAACTATTAATAAACATTAAAATTAGGTAAACAACTTAACTGTAATTGACTTAGATGCTACTTGATTACTATTCACTCAGATTCAGAGGTTGCATGTTCAGCAGAAGAAATGCAGTTACACTTAGAGACACAAGGCTGGCAGATCATATTTGCATGAGAAAGCCAGATCGCATTGTTACATTTTTTGCATTCATAATTTTACATCCATTGTCCATAAGTTTCAAGGGTGCGAGTGGTGCATCTACCTCATTTGGTAGAAGGGAGAGTTGGTGATTTTACTTGATCACCCTTGGGAAAAAGGCTTTTTCCGCCGGACTTGCAGTCTAGTGGGTATTCCACTCGTCTTCAGACCTATTCGACATAGCTCTCCACTCACCAGTTCATTAGCCAATGTTTTCAGGTTAATTCTTCTAGGCAATGGTGCCAGTTAATTGTTGAGGTAAATCGCTTGTGAATTGATACCACCCACATTCAACATAAAAAAGAAGATGACCATTGGCTAGCGCTTGGTGCTTTGGCTAGTGCTGTAAGTGGCTTCTTGCTCCACTTGGTCTTTTTTATTTGCCAAAATAATAGCTGTTATCTTTATCTTGTTCATCTGTATCAGTCACCTCGCCATCCTGCTCCCTTCCTCAATCACTTTTACATTCTTCCACCTCACCTTGAGATGAAATATCACTCTTTTCCCTTAAATCATTTCTCAGTTTGGGTTCTCCCTCATAATCATTTAACAGCAGATTCTTCATTTCATCAACATGACGGGGGTTGGAAAAATGATACATTTTATTAGCCATTATTTCAGTAGAGAATCTGAAGCAAGAGAAAGCTTGTTATGGGGCAATGTGCCTTAGAGGCCACATCTTTTTCCTATGAAAACCCTACTTATTTCCACAAACTTTGCATTATTCATTCATAAAACAAGCTAAATAAACGATTATGATGAATAAAAAAGAAAATACTAACCTTCAAATGTGAGATGAGTTCATGCGCAGTGAGCCTGAGAAGCCACAAAGGTCAGATCTGCTCTCCTCATGGTCTGCTGTATCATTGAGATCAGATTTCAAAGAGCATGAAAACAAAGGAAATACCTGAGAGATGGGAGATTTTTCAATAATTTGGAGAGGAGAGAGAAACAAAACTAATTAAGATGTGCCCGTGAGATCAGCTGCGTCTGACCGTGTGTTAAAAGTGTGGCCGTTGATTACCTATTTCTTTGTGTGTTAATAATAAACTTGTTGTCCCACAAGCATTCCAGAATAGGTTATTATTCTCAAGAAGTTAATTGAAAACCCAGTTGGTTGATTTTCATCACCACTGCTGCAATAGTTACATGTGATGGCTAGCATCATTGTCAAAATCTGCACTCTTTTAGCCTCATCCCCTAACTGTGCCAAGTTTATACCAAGTTTTTAATTACATCCCCCTTCTACTGCTCCTCTTTTTATAAATCTTGTTGTATGCAACATGTACCTTGAGAATTCAAAAATAGACTCAGGGTGGTGAAGAACACGTGCAAGTTGCGGTTCTTCCTTCATACTCTCTTACATTCTGGTGGGTGTTTTTTTTTCAGGATAAATGAGTGGGATGATATCATTGATTCCACTTGTGATTCTACATGAGTTCTATCAGGTTGTTACCTCACAAATCAGATGACATGAAAAGAATGATGGCTATATTTGAAATCATTCATGTGTTTTGTGCCTGTTGATGATGTCATGTCAGTTGAGCAGAACTGTTATGAATGGGTCACCGAGGAGAAAAGAAAAAACAAAACAAGCTAAGCCACAGAAAACCAGAGTAGTTGGTAACTATGCAGATTGCAGATCCCTGATCTTACCACACAACTAGCAGTAGCCGTGGAGCGTGCCTACGATGTTCCTAGACGTCTCGTCACGGCCAGAGGACTACATAAGCCTAAAGCAAGAAAAGGGAAAACTAACTGCCCCAGAGCAGACCCCAAAGGAATAGATAGCCCCCACACATGTATTGACAGTGAAACAAGATGAAGGCACAAACACAGGCAGGAAAATAGGGTGAGCAAATGATGGGGCCCAAACTAACTGGAAAGGAAAGGCAAGTCACTGTCTGCAACCTGCAAAAAACCCTACAAAACTAATGTCCAACACTTCTGATAGCAAAATTAACCCTGAAGTCACTAGACTTCTCCCACTATATCAGCACTCTGGAATATTCTGAGACAGAGCAAAAAGAGACCGAACTAGTAAGGGACAAAAAGCCAATTGGCAAAATACTGACAAATAAGAGTGGAAATTCAGCTCAGCCCCCAGCTGGGGCTGGCAGACAACACAAAAAACTGAATAGACCAACAAAATCAAGTGTGAGCATTAGCAGAAAAGCTTAGCTTTAGATGACTGGAACAGAGCTGAAAACCAAGAGGAAATGAAGTTCGAGTATTCAGTGGGGTGAGCGCTGGTCCATGCAGTCTTTCTAATGTTTCCACAAAAGTTTTTCCTGCTATAGTATGTCCCTTTGCTGCTGGGGTGCTGTGGGTTAGAGGACCGTGAAGCAAAATAGAAACACGTGTCATAGATGGAACAGCAAAACATGCACAGTTAAATTTCTCGACTTACTGTGATAATTTGTAGAGTTGAGTGAATATCTTTAGTTCCCTGCTTATTCAGCAAGCTATAGCGCTTGCAGAATAAACCACAGCGGGAACTCGGCTTCCTGGATTGCGCCGGCTGAACAGCTGATGGCCGCCGCAGCTGCATGTGTCTTGCCTGTGTCACTGTCACAGCACATGCATGGAGAGCTGAACACACAGTGACACAGCCAGGATACATGCAGCTGCAGCGGCGATTAGCTATTCAGTGGGCACGATCCAGGAAACTGGGTTACCGTTGCAGCTTATTCGGCAAGTGCTATAGCTTGCTGAATAAGTGTGGAACCGAAGATATTCGCTCAAGTCTTATAATTTGTTCTCAAATTTTGGTTTCAAAGCACATTTATTCATTCTTGCTAAACAAGACCATATAAATCAATTGCCAGGATGCCAGAAGCAAAGCTAAAAATATTGCAACAGCATAGCTGTGTAATTTACTGTTGCCAAACTAGTATATTAAAATAGGTGTGCAAAAAATAAAATTCATGTAACTGTATATAATGCTTTCAAATCTGTTTTTTAAGGGCATAGATCATTTTTGTTTTACATGTTTCCCTTTTTAGCAAAAATTGAATAACCCTTAAAAACTAACTCACAATGTAGCTACAATCACAGAAAGTAATCTGTACAGTAGCAGTTGCCAGCCCAGTAGTATTGTTGTGCACCCTACGATTGTTAAATGCAACTAGTAAAATAGTTGCAAAACTTTAACCTTTTTTTCTTTTTTTTTATATATTTGTAAATTTTTTATGTTTTTTTTTCAGTTTAACTATGCCCCCTTAAAAAATTGAACGTATTTTGAATGACCATCAAATTATGCATTGCGAAGTAGTTAAACTTAGGTTCACAATCAGTTTATAAATTAAACAATTAAAACAGGAATTCCAAAACTAAGGCTAAGTTCACACGTGGCGCTTTTTTGCGTTTTCGCGGCGGTTTTAACCGCGCAATTTTGCCGCGAAAAATAAGCATCCCATGCATTCCTATGGGATTCCGCAAAGCTGTGCTAATGCTGCGGTTTTTACCGCGGCGGAATCACTTTGCGGTAAAAAACGCAGCATGCTCATTAATTTCGCGAAATCGTGGCGATGCCGCACCCATAGGAATGCATTGTTCTGCTGACTTTCCTCATGTGGCTGTGCACACCATGTGAAAAGTAAGCAGAACATTTGCGGATGGTACCCACGGTCCGGAGGAGAGGAGACTGTCCTCCGGGCTTTAGGTACCATATCCCTGTAAAAAATAGAATTTAAAATAAAAAATATTGTTATTCTTACCTTCCGACGTCCCGCGCAGCCTTCCCGCCTCTCTCCACGCTCCTGGTCCCAGTAAGCCTTTGTGAGCGATGACGTCCGTTCTCACGGTCATTCGCGCAACGTCATCGCTATTGACCGCGAGACGTCGCGATCCCGGCAACAACAGATGTCATCGTGGTAATTGTCGCAAAGGATTACTGGGACCGGGAGCGTGGAGAGAGGCGGGAAGGCTGCGCGGGACGTCGGAAGGTGAGAATAACAATATTTTTTTTTTTATTATTATTTTTTACATTCTATCTTTTACTATTGACGCCGCATAGGCGGCCTCAATAGTAGAAAGTTGGTCACGCTCGTCAAACACTATGTTTGACGAGTGTGACCAACCTGTCAATCAGTTCTCCAAGCGATGCTCCAGATCGCTTGGAAAACGCTAGCAATTCTGCAAGCTAATTACGCTTGCAAAATGCTAGTTTTTCCACGGGAAAATCGCAGGAATTTAAAATGCGATTTTCCCGCGGAATGGAATTCTGGAATTTTCGCGGTAATTTCCGCGAGAGATCCGCTACGTGTGAACCCAGCCTAAAAAGTGAATTTTCTTTAAATGATTTACATTAATAGAAAAGAAAAAATACATTGCCACTTATTTTTACAATATAGGATGGGACAGGAAAAGCTAGGAAGATTCATGTTTCAAAAGCAAGCATCTGCATTAGGCCACTGTATTCATGTAGCCTGTGTAGGGGTCTGATATTGAACTATTACAACAATAAAGTGTGAATTGTATGAGGAGCAACTTTAACTCTGTGCTGTATATTTACAATATTGAAAAAAGTTCAAAACCAACATAATTGTCATAAGTGGCCAGGAACCAATTGAACGCCAATGATAGTTCCCCCACCAATAGTAAGGACTAGCCAATAATAGTGGAGTACTCCCAACAACATGCAATTATAGAGAAAAATGGAGTAGCCATCAATCACAAAACAAGTGTGTAGAAAAGATAAAAACAAGTCTTTATTGTCTCACATTAAAAAGTATCAAACATTTGTAGGTATATATATGAGGTGAGATAGGAAAAAACATCCCAGTTACAGAGCAAAAGATCCCCCCTACAAATAATAAAGATGACAATAGGCCAAGGCACTGAATATATAAATAGAATCATTGCACACAAGTCACCCAGGTGTACTGTATTAATGCCCCAGAGCTGTGTCTCTATATTAAACACAAAGATGCTGCATGCAACATAATACCAAGAATAGCAGCAGAATGCGGCTCCAAAATTTTTTTCTCAACTTATACCGGAATCATACCCAGTGTCTATAATGCCAATGTCACTTACCCATAGTGAATTTGCAGGAGAGGGGAGACACCTCGCTCAACCCCGACGCGCTTTTCACTATGACTTTCTCAAGGGGAAGTGTCTGTCTGGCATCATCTACCCATATATAACTGCGGCATCCCCGGTGTCAGTAATCAAGGCAGCGCATGCCCAGTGAGGCCGATCGGTACTGTCACGATGACCCGCCGCCATCAATGAGTCGCACGCATATGTGGTGAAAACACTACTCAGACGTCATCAGAATGCAAGCGACCCATAGAGTAATGGCCGAAGCATCGCCACCAAAATCGGACACACCGCGCATGCGCACAAGATCAGTGCCATTTTTAAGAAGACTCACGGCGGGCAGCCATAGATATGGTGTCTAAAAAATACTAGTGCCACCTCGATCATAATAGAATGTGCACTAAATAGAGGAGACTCATTACGAACCACCATAAGGGCAATGCTAATGGGCTCATAATGTCTTACCAAATTATAAAAAATAGATTTCAGATCGTCAGGGCACATATATAATAAAACATACCCTCCATGGTAATACAAAACAAGAGTACATGATCATAAATATTGGTGGCACAGATAATACGTATAATTATCAAAAGACTAAAAACTCCCATAGATACAGTAATAAACAACACTATAAATGTATCAACCATCACACAGATTATATAAGATATTATTACGGCTGACATTAATTCAATTAGTGAGTACATCGTTGGTACATTAACACCAAAGAAACCAACAAAATAATATGAAGCACACCCCCACCCACTCAAATTACATCTCTTCAATGAATAAAAGGTGACTGGGAAAATTTTTGGAGATGTTCCATCCTTCTGATTCTTTAAATATCCAGGTCATCCTTGCTCCATCAGAATACTTCCAATGTGTTCGAAATCGGGCACTGTACCATGTCCAATAGAATATAACCACCACACCAGACTACTGATCCAAACAACTGTGGGTCACACCGAAGAACTGACCCATATACAGATATGGGTATCAGGAAAAATGCAAACATATGATTAACTAAAAAAACAAACACAAAAACAAATTAAAAACACAGCATGGACACAGACGCACATGTCACATAAATAACAGAGGAACAGGGAAAATTAAAACCCAGACAGAATAATGACAGCGTAAATAAGAAAACCCCCGGGGAACAAACCAACTAGCCAAAACCCGGAATATATCACACTAAATTAGGCCCTTGATCACAAAAAGGGTACAAAACTATTAGTTTCGTTCAATCTAGCAGGTGCCAGGGTGTCTAATGTCACAATCCACCTGCACTCATGTTGTGCAAGGATTTTTCTGACATTACCGCCACGAACACCACAGTCAATTCTATCAATCCCACGAACCATCAGGCCCTTGGGGTTGGCATTATGAAATAATTTAAAATGTTTTGGAAGAGTTTTTAGGACAGAGACATCCTGAATGTCTTTGGATGCCATTATATCCTTAACATGTTCGCGTACCCGGACTTTCAGCTCACGAGATGTAAGTCCGACATAGACTTTGCTACATGGACAAGTAGCATAATATACCACATTAAATGTATTACATGTGATATAACTCCTTATACAAAAACTCTTCCCATCGGATACAAGCAGAGAGCACAGAATGACAATTGTGCTGAAATATCCTGCAGTAAAACATATAACAGTAGTCAGCAAGTGCTGATGAAAAGATGATAACAAATACAGGGTATTTAGTCGATATGTTTTTTTGCAAAAAAATGTATATCAAGCTGCTTCACCGCGTCAAGGTAACCCTATTGAAGCAGTCCCTATCTAATGTATTTAAAACCTGAACATGTGAACAGTGTCTAAATGAACAGGATGAAGATAGGCCGCTTCCTAGTGTGGGCACGTGGTGTAAGCCAGCTCTTTATGTGCATGTCACACAAGAGAGGGGTGGGGTCTCTCAAATCATGCATAGGCACAGAAAAAACTGGCTAAAAACACATGTGACATGCACACATATGAACAAGTTGGTAGGACACTGTTCATACCACCCACTGACTCAAACACAAACAGAGAGCACAGAATGACAATTGTGCAGAAATATCCTGCAGTAAAACATATAACAGTAGTCAGCAAGTGCTGATGAAAAGATGATAACAAATACAGGGTATTTAGTCGATACTTTTTTTGCAAAAAAAGTATATCAAGCTGCTTCACGGTGTCAAGGTAACCCTATTGAAGCAGTCCCTATCTAATGTATTTAAAACCTGAACATGTGAACAGTGTCTAAAAGAACAGGATGAAGATAGGCCGCTTCCTAGTATGGGCACATGGTGTAAGCCAGCTCTCTTGTGTGACATGCACGTGTTTAAGTCAGTGGGTGGTATGAACAGTGTCCTACCGACTTGTTCATATGTGTGCATGTCACATGTGTTTTTAATTAAGTTTTTTCATCCCATCAGATGTAGCGAAGGATGCAGTTTTACAGATATTAGGGCATGCAACACATCTGTCACAGAGAAAACATCCTTGTGTGCGAGTTGCACTCCGAACAGATGATGTTATAGGTACGTAATGACTTTTGACCAAATGATCTTTTAGATTCATGCTACATCTGGGGATTATTCTAGGCTGTCTTGGTAAACATGCCGTCAAAGTAGTATCCGTGTGTAAAATAGGCCAACATTTAGCAAAAATGTCATCTCGGATACGATCCCACTGGCAATTCGATGTGGACGCAAAACAGATAGTGTCTTTATTCTTGTCCTGCCTGGCGTTAGTAGAATTGGCCAATATGTCATTATGTGAGGTCCGTTTAGCCCTCTGATACCCTTGCTTAATACATCTGTTGCTATATCCTCTGGCCCTAAACCACTGCCCCAACTCCCTAGCCTGTTGTTCAAACATATTCTCTGTGGAACAGATGCACCGGGTTCTTAAAAACTGGCCCGTGGGAATGGCGTGAATAACTTGTGGAACATGCGCAGAGACACATGTAACAGGGAGTTCACCGCTGTTTCTTTACAAAACAAATCCGTCTGGATCGAGCCATCTGGGTCGACCCTAATTAACATGGAATTTCCAGGAATTTCAATGTTCAACCTATGCCACTTATAGGTGATTTTCAGATTAAAAATATTAGAATTTAGGTGACACATAAACTCCTGGAGTTCAGATGATGACCCCTGTCAAATGACAAAGACATCATTGATGGCCATTGGTGCAAATTAATTGTGGAACTTTTGGAATTTGTTTTATACCACAACTATTTTGTTTTCAAAGACCGGTTCTTTTTGCAGAAGCGCAGCACTGCCATGGGTAGGGCTTGCGCCCCGTCCTATGCTAACCTGTTTCTTGGCTTTTGGGAGAGGCAGGTTTTTCATGGGGATGGGGTGCATGCCGTTGATCATGTGCAGTGCTGGTACCAGCACTGCACATGATCAACGGCATGCACCCCATCCCCATGAAAAACCTGCCTCTCCCAAAAGTCAAGAAACAGGTTAGCATAGGACGGGGCGCAAGCCGCACCCATGGCAGTGCTGCGCTTCTGCAAAAAGAACCGGTCTTTGGAAACAAAATAGTTGTGGTATAAAACAAATTCCAAAAGTTCCACAATTAATTTGCACCAATGGCCATCCCGACTCGTCATCTCCAAATAAAAACGTACCGCCGCCAGTCCGTCCACATGGTTAATGGACGTATACAAGGATTCTATATCAATGGCCACAAGGATCATGTCATCCTCCAAGGTAATCCCATTGATCTTATTTAATAAATCAGTAGCGTCCCTGACATAGGAGGGCAGTGTCTCGACAATAGGTTTCAGATAGTGATCAATAAATTTACATGTCATATCATACAGCCCCCCTATTCCAGCAACAATGGGACGACCCGGGGGATTGACCGGGTCCTTGTGGACCTTGGGCAGTAAGTAGAAAGTTGGCACCCTTGGGTTCCTAGTCATGAGTCCATCAAGAATTTTTTGGGGGATCAAGCCCGCCTCAAATGCATTATACAAGATTTTTTCTAAGGACTGAGTAAATGTTATAGTAGGATTGTTTGCTAACTGCTGATATGTTTCCTCATTTCTCAACTGCCAAAAAGCTTCCTTTTCGTATTTATCGATAGGCCAGATCACGACATTTCCGCCCCTATCTGCTGCCTTAATTACCACATCATTGATTTGTTGAAACTCCTTCAATGCTTTTCTCTGCTTAGATGACAAATGATCCCTATGAATGTTTGTAGGGATCTTTTTAAATTCCTCAATCACCATTTTGCAAAATATCTCAACCTGTGGGCATACAGATAGGGCAGGAAATGTCATAGATCTGGGCATCACAGTCTCAGGAAACATACCTGTAGGCTCAGCCTGTTGCACTCTCAACAGGTCCTCAAGGGCCATAAGAGCTTGGCGCTCAATACCATCTGTTGTGAGCTCATTTTCTCGTTCACCTTTGATGTCCGATGAACTCCCTCTGCTGGTGAAAGGAGGTGGTGAAACTGATTTGGATGGGAGAAACCTGTCATCTGAACAAGTGGATTGCGATTGGACATCCGGAATCTCTGAGTGGATATAAGGCTGCCGACGCCCTGTAAGGTTGCTGGTGATTTCTCTGCTCTGAGCTCTGGCCTCCAGTTCAGTTCCTGTCTTCTGAAAGCTAAGTTTTTCTCTGTTATTGTTCCATGAAATTTTGTCTGATTTGCTTAGTTTTGTGTTCAGCCAGCCCCGGCTGGGGCTTTGCTGAATTTCCATTTTGTCCCTGATCGGTTAAATCTCTTTTGCTCTGTCTTCAGAATATATCGGAGTGCTGATATAGGGATTTTGAAGTCTAGTGACTTCAGGGCCGTTTTTCTTATCAGACGTGTTGGGACATTTTTGGTAGGGTTTTTGCGGATTGCAGCTAGTATCTTTTCTGTCCTTTCCTATCTAGTTAGTTGGGCCCCATCGTTTGTTTTGCCTGTCTTTCTGTCTGTGTTTGTGTTTTCATCTGTTTTCACCGACAATACATATTGGGGGCTGTCTATTGCTTTGGGGTCTGCTCTGGGGCAGTTTAGATTTCCCCTTTCTTCCTTTCTTTCTTTAGGCTTATTTAGCTCTCCGGCTGTGATGAGGTGTCTAGGATCACCGTAGGAACACTCCATGGCTACTGTTAGTTGTGTGAATAGGATCAAGGGTCTGCAATCCGTTAGCTACCAACCTCTCTGGTTTTCTGGACTTAGCTTGCATTTTTGTTTTTTCCTCCTCCGGTGACTCATTCATAACAACCATCATCCAAACTTGTGTGCAATCGATTAATACTTACCAAGTTGTACGTTGTGCAACTTGGTAAGTATTAATTTCCAACAAAAAAGGTGTATATCTTTCACGGCTGTAAAGAAATTAAAGCTGTTACTTTTGTTGGTTTCTTTGGGGTTAATGTACCAACGATGTACTCACTAATTGAATTAATGTCAGCTGTAATAATATCTTATATAATCTGTGTGATGGTTGATACATTTATAGTGTTGTTTATTACTGTATCTATGGGAGTTTTTAGTCTTTTGATAATAATACGTATTATCTGTGCCACCTATATTTATGATCATGTACTCTTGATTTGTATTACCATGAAGGGTATGATTTAATATATGTGTGCCCTGACGATCTGAAATGTATTTTTTAGAGGGGTTAATATAATTTGGTAAGACATTATGAGCCTATTAGCATTGCAAAATGGTGATTGAGGAATTTAAAAATGCCAGACAGACACTTCCCCTTGAGAAAGCCATGGCGAAACGCGCGTCGGGGTTGAGCAAGGTGTCTTTCCTCTCCTGCAATTTCACTATGGATAAGTGACATTGGCATTATGGACACTGGGTATGATCCCGGTATAAATTGACAAAAAATTTTTGGAGCCGCATTCTGCTGCTATTCTTGGTATTATGTTGCATGCAGCACCTTTCCGTTTAATATAGAGACACAGCTCTGGGGCATTAATACAGTACACCTGGGTGACTTGTTTGCATTGATTCTATTTATATATGCGGTGCCTTGGCCTATTGTCATCTTTATTATTTGTAGGGGGGATCTTTAGCTCTGTAACTGGGATGTTTTTTCCTATCTCACCTCATATATATACCTACAAATGTTTGATACTTTTTTAATGTGAGACAATAAAGACTTGTTTTTATCTTTTCTACACCCTTGTTTTGTGGTTGATGGCTACTCCATTTTTCTCTATAATTGCATGTATATTTACAATGCACAAGTTTAAAATCCAGGACCAAATACCATATATGTATGGTACTTGGTCATTATTTGGTTACTGTGGTCCGTTTTGAACTAAGCTATTTTTTATAAAAATATTTATTTTCCTGTAAAATATAAAGTGTTTATGATGGAGCTTTTAATATACAGCGCAAGAAATAAGTATTTGATCCCTTGCTGAGTTTAGTGCATTGCTTACTTTCTGCAGTGCCATTCTGTGCAGTAAGGCTAGTTTCACACTAGCGTATGGAGAAGTTGCGGAGGGATGCAGACTTCCTCCATGAAGCTCTGCCCCTGCCATGCCTCCTCTGTTCTGCCCCGCCTCAGTCGGCATGCGGCCTGCATACCCTATCTTCAGCATTAGGTACGCAGGCCATGCCGAAGAATGCAGATGCCTCTGCATGCCTCTTTTTGACAGTGCAGCGACCTGAGCTAGAAAACTTGCTGATCATGCACAGTGCTTGATCATCAAGTCTCACTGTCAGTGCAGAGCTGACGGTTTCTATTGCATGCAGATGCTGCTTCATCTTCATGCTATAGAAGCGATCAGCCTGCAAAAAATGATTGTCCTATAGTGGGACAAAGTAAAAAAAAAGTTAGAAAAAAGTAATAAAAAATGTAAATAATTGCAAAAATATTTTTTAAAAAATCAAAAATAATAAAAAACAATATATATTCTATCGCTAAATAAATATTTGAATGAAAAAAATCTAAAAAAATCTTAACAATAAAAGTACACATATTTTGTATTGCCGCGTCTGCAGCGACCCAACCTATAAAAAATTGTCCCACTAGTTAACCCCTTCTGAGAACACCATAAAAAAATAGAAAACAAGGGAAAAAAAGCTTTATCATCATACCGCCAAAAAAAGAGAGAATAACACGCAATCAAAAAGATGGATATAAATAAACATGGAACCGCTGAAAACGACATCTGGTTCCACAAAAAACAAGCTGCAATTCAGCTCCATCAGCGGAAAAATAAAACAGTTATAGCTCTCAGTATAAAGATGCAAAAATAATTATTTTTTCTGTAAAATAGGTTTTTTTGTATAAAAGCACCAAAACATGAAAAAAGCTGTAAATGAGGTATCGCTGTAATTGTACTGACTTGAATAATAAAGCTGCCTTATCAGTTTTACCACACATGGAACTGTATAAACCACCCCAAAAAAGAAATTCATGTATTGCTGTTTTTTGTTCATTCTGCCTCTCAAAAATCAGAATAGAAAGCGATCAAAAAATGTAATGTACCCGAAAATGGTACCCATAAAAAACATCATCCCGTCCCACAAAAACAAGACCTCACATGACTCGGTGGGCCAATATATGGAAAAATTATAGCTCTGTGGTGATGCAAAAACTATTTTTTTGCAAAAAAAAAAGTCTTTTAGTGTGTGACAACAGTCAAACATTATAAGGTCTCATTCACACATCCTGATATTTCCAGTACCGGAGATGTCAGTGTCTATAATAGTTGCGCCACACATGTGGCATATCAGTGCCGCATTAGTGCCACACAGATGGGCACCAGGGAAGAAGCATTACAGTGAGTGCTGTTCCCCGGTGTTAGATGATGAAAAATGCTCTCATCATTCTCCCCTACTCTGCCGGCAATCAGCACAAGCAGGGGAGAATGATGAGACTTATATTTAAGTGATAAAAGAGACAGCAGGCGGCTGATGGGACTATTAAGCCCATCAGCCTATCCCTGCTGCTCCTAATAACAGTGAGAGCAGGAGCAGTTGATGGGGGTATTCATCAGCCACTGCCTGCTGTATAAATAAATAAATGAAAAAATGTCATGGGTTCTCCTGTATTTTCTATAACCAGCCAGGTAAACCTCATAGCTGGGGGCTGCAACCCTCAGCTGTCATCTTCAGCAAGGTTGGATATCAAGAATAGAGTGGTCCCCACACTTTTTTAAATTATTTAAATAAATAATTTAAAAAAATGGCATGGAGTCCCCTCATTTTTGACAACCAGTCTTGCTAAAGCTAGCAGCTGGGGGCTGTTATTCTCAGGCTGGTAAGGGGCCATGGATATTGACCCCCCAGCCTAAAAATAGCAGCCAGCAATTGAAAAAAAAGCACATCTATTAGATTAGCCAATTCTGGCAATTTGCCCTACTCTTCTCACTTGCCCTGTAGTGGTGGCAAGTGTGGTTCCTATTTGTGGGGTTGATGTCACCTTTGTATTTTCACGGCTTAGTAATGGAGAAGCATCTCTAAGACACTTATCCATTACTAATCCTATAGTTACATGGTAAATAAAGACATAACCAGAATAAAGTCTTTATTACAAATAAAACAAAACACAGTTTTATTTTTTCATTAAAATTAACAAACACAGTTATATTCACCAAATGCCTATTCCACCTAAGCCCTCGTTCTCCTACAATAAAACTAAACTAAAAAAAATATACCACGCCTGTCTGTTTTTCTGTCCCTTGCCATAATCCATGTCTGGAGGATAATTAGTTTTCAACTTGGATGATACCAAGATGCTACCGTTCATGATGAGAACCATTGGTGAATCAGCTGCTGGGAACATGGCGTCATTGACAGGCAGTGACATCATAGAGGTCCAGCCGGGCTGAACTGCTGTGACTTCGGTGAGATCTCTGTTAGCACTGTGAACAGTGAGCTCTCACAGTGCTGGCGATGAGCTCACTGGATCTAAAAAAAAAATGGTTTTGTAAAAGTGAGAATTCGCTGTTCAAATTTTAACCCTTGTAACTTCCTAATAAAACATTTTGGTTCAAAATTGTGCTGATGTAAAGTAGGCATGTGTGAAATGTTAGTTATTAAGTAATTTTTGTGACATATCTCTGTGATTTAAAGGCATGAAAATTCAAAAATGGAATAAAATTGTAAAATTTTCTACATTTTCATCAAATTTTCATTTTTTTCACAAATAAAGCCATATCAGAGAAATTGTACCACTGTCATGAAGTACAATATGTGAAAAGAAAACAGTCTCAGAATCACTGGGATCCATTGAAGCATTCCAGAGTTATTACCTCATAAAAGGACAGTGGTCAGAATTGTAAAAATTGGCCAGGGCATTAACATGCAAACAACCCTCTGGGGTAAAGGAGTTAATAAAGATTATTTTTCAGAGAAAATGGTGTGGGGTCCCACGCAATTTTCAAAATCAGCATAGGGAGGTTAATAATATCAGCTCACAACTGTATATGTAGACTATACTGGCTATTAAAATGGGAGACCCTATAAAAAGGATGTAAGGTTCCCCTATAATTAATAACCAGCAAAGGCTAAACAGACAACTACAGACTGCTATTAACAGCCTAGGAAGGGACCATGGATACTGCCCCCCAGGATAAAAACATCAGCTCTCAGCCGCCTCAGATAATATGCATCTCCAAGTTGCGACAATTCTGGCACTAAGGATCACTCTTCCCATTTGCCCTGTAGCGGTGGCAAGTGGGGTGATAGTTGAAGGGGGTTGATGTCACCTTTGTATTGGTAGGTGACATCAAGTCCTGAGGTTATTAATGGAGAGGTGTCAAAATGACGCACCCATTACTAACTCCATAGACATAACGTATAAAAACACAGACACCCAGAAAAAGTCCTTTAATTGAAAGAAAGACACAGACTCCTTTAATATCTTAATTAAACCATACTTACGACCTCGCCTATTCCCTCGATGCCCTTGTCATCTGCAAGAGGTAAGAAAAGCAAACAAACCTTTCCGCAGAGATGCTTTTAATCCATTTGTCCCACGACGGGTCTAGCTCTGCTACATCTAGATGGCAGACTGCATGGTTGCATGATGCGACCATGCCGCCTGTAATCCAGTGGAACCTGAGCTCCATGAGCTCAGTGTCTGCCTGCAAACTGCTATTCCCTGTCTGAGGGCACCGCAAGCGTGAGAAAGCTCTCCTGCTCGTGGTGCCATCAGACAGGTCCTGGAAGTTCACAGGAAATGAACTCACTTAACCTTTATGACGTCAATGCCCTTGTGCAGTTCATTTGCTGCGTAACTGCTGAATTTCCGGCTTCTCTTTTATCTATGTATGTAACATATATACATATACAGCTCTGGCAAAAATTAAGAGACCACCACATCAAAACCCTGTCTTGGGCAGCTCATTCTCCAGACATGAACCCCATTGAAAGCCTCTGGAGTGTAATCAGGAGAATGATGGATAGTCACAAGCCGTCAGACAAAGAAGAACTGCTTAAATTTTTGCGCCTGAAGTAGTGTGAAAGACTGGTGGCAAGCATGCCAAGACGCATGAAAGCTGTTTTTAAAAATCATGGTTATTCCACAAAATATTGATTTCTGAACTCTTACTGAGTTAAAACATTAGCACTGTCATTTCTAAATGATTATGAAATTGTTTTCTTTGCATTATTTGAGGTCTGAAAGCACTGTTTTTTCAATCTTGACCATTTCTCCTTTTCAGAAAAAAAAACAAAATTTATTGCTTGGAAATTCGGAGACATGTTGTCAGAAGTTTGAAGACTAAAAGAACAATTTACATTTTACTCAAAAATATACCTGTAAAGAGAATTGCCAGAGCTGTATATATTTGTGCGTCACTGACATCTATATATAGTATATATACATATACAGTGTATATATATATTGAAAGGTAGCGCTTGTCATTCGGGTAGGGGATACTCGCTAGGCAGCCGATAAATCAGGTCCGGCACAGGTTTCTCAACATAACTAAGTCCATTCGGTTTATTCATCATCATAAACCAAAGCAATAGAAAGTTCATATCAGAATAACATAACGTCCATGACAGAGCTCTGCTCTGCTAATCCTGTGGTCACACAGGCTTTGCTATGTCTGGTACGCAGGCTCTCTAGCTTCACAGTTATATCCCCTGTCCGGGTTACCTCATAGCTGCTTCTCAGTGCAGACGTTCATTCCCTCTCCTGGGAACTCTCAGACATGTGCAGCCATGATACACAGTATCCCCATGTGCACTCAGGAAGGCAGAGACATCTCCCTAGCAGTCAGTCTGACGACACCTTCCATACGGACCAACCGGGTCCAAACATTCCCTCATGTGATCTACCCTAGTCACCCTATATGGTCCGTAGCCACGCCCACCAGATCACATGGCTATGACCTCATCGCAGGTCCTACAACCATTCACACACACATACACTTTACTATGGTGTTCTAGACACATGCTCCTGGGTGGGTTTGTAGGTGATTGATCCCACCCATCTAACCAATCACCTGAAAGCTTTTCCCTAACACATTGGAACATAACATCAGCAGTAGCTCTGCTGATCATCACATAATCAAGCCTTCATCCCAAGGCCACCCACCTTGGGATACATAACGGTCCTTTAGCACCCTACGCCTGTTACCACACTGGATGTGCCTGTACACCCACACAGTGCCCCCTAGCGGACACAATGGTCACTACACCACATACCTCCCTTGTGGGGTTGATGTCACCTTTGTATTTTCACGGCTTAGTAATGGAGAAGCATATCTAAGACACTTATCCATTACTAATCCTATAGTTACATGGTAAATAAAGACATAACCAGAATAAAGTCTTTATTACAAATAAAACAAAACACAGTTTTATTTTTTCATTAAAATTAACAAACACAGTTATATTCATCAAATGCCTATTCCACCTAAGCCCTCGTTCTCCTATAATAAAACTAAACTAAAAAAAAATATACCATGCCTGTCTGTTTTTCTGTCCCTTGCCATTATCCATGTCTGGAGGATAATTAGTTTTCAACCTGGATGATACCAAGATGCTACCGTTCATGATGAGAACCACTGGTGAATCAGCTGCTGGGAACATGGCGTCAGTGACAGGCAGTGACATCATAGAGGTCCAGCCGGGCTGAGCTGCTGTGACTTCGGTGAGATCTCCGTTAGCACTGTGAACAGTGAGCTCTCACAGTGCTGGTGATGAGCTCACTGGATCTAAAAAAAAATGGTTTTGTAAAAGTGAGAATTGGCTGTTCAAATTTTAACCCTTGTAACTTCCTAATAAAACATTTTGGTTCAAAATTGTGCTGATGTAAAGTAGACATGTGTGAAATGTTAGTTATTAAGTAATTTTTGTGACATATCTCTGTGATTTAAAGGCATGAAAATTCAAAAATGGAATAAAATTGTAAAATTTTCTACATTTTCATCAAATTTTCATTTTTTTCACAAATAAAGCCATATCAGAGAAATTGTACCACTGTCATGAAGTACAATATGTGAAAAGAAAACAGCCTCAGAATCACTGGGATCCATTGAAGCATTCCAGAGTTATTACCTCATAAAAGGACAGTGGTCAGAATTGTAAAAATTGGCCAGGGCATTAACATGCAAACAACCCTCTGGGGTAAAGGAGTTAATAAAGATTATTTTTCAGAAAAAATGGTGTGGGGTCCCACGCAATTTTCAAAATCAGCATAGGGAGGTTAATAATATCAGCTCACAACTGTATATGTAGACTATACTGGCTATTAAAATGGGAGACCCTAAAAAAGGATGTAAGGTCCCCCTATAATTAATAACCAGCAAAGGCTAAACAGACAACTATAGGCTGCTATTAGCAGCCTAGGAAGGGATCATGTATACTGCCCCTCTGGATAAAAACATCAGCTCTCAGCTGCCTCAGATAATATGCATCTCCAAGTTGCGACAATTCTGGCACTAAGGATCACTCTTCATATTTGCCCTGTAGCGGTGGCAAGTGGGGTGATAGTTGAAGGGGGTTGATGTCACCTTTGTATTGGTAGGTGACATCAAGTCCTGAGGTTATTAATGGAGAGGTGTCAAAATGACGCACCCATTACTAACTCCATAGACATAACGTATAAAAACACAGACACCCAGAAAAAGTCCTTTAATTGAAAGAAAGACACAGACTCCTTTAATATCTTAATTAAACCATACTTACGACCTCACCTATTCCCTCGATGCCCTTGTCATCTGCAAGAGGTAAGAAAAGCAAACAAACCTTTCCGCAGAGATGCTTTTAATCCATTTGTCCCACGATGGGTCTAGCTCTGCTACATCTAGATGGCAGACTGCATGGTTGCATGATGCGACCATGCCGCCTGTAATCCAGTGGAAAATGAGCTCCATGAGCTCAGTGTCTGCCTGCAAACTGCTATTCCCTGTATGAGGGCACTGCAAGCATGAGAAAGTTCTCCTGCTCGCGGTGCCATCAGACAGGTCCTGGAAGTTCACAGGAAATGAACTCACTTAACCTTTATGACGTCAATGCCCTTGTGTAGTTCATTTGCTACGCGACTGCTGAATTTCCGGCTTCTCTTTTATCTATGTATGTAATATATATACATATACAGCTCTGGCAAAAATTAAGAGACCACCACATCAAAACCCTGTCATGGGCAGCTCATTCTCCAGACATGAACCCCATTGAAAGCCTCTGGAGTGTAATCAAGAGAATGATGGATAGTCACAAGCCATCAGACAAAGAAGAACTGCTTAAATTTTTGCACCTGAAGTAGTGTGAAAGACTGGTGGCAAGCATGCCAAGACGCATGAAAGCTGTTTTTAAAAATCATGGTTATTCCACAAAATATTGATTTCTGAACTCTTCCTGAGATAAAACATTAGCACTGTCATTTTTAAATGATTATGAAATTGTTTTCTTTGCTTTGCATTATTTGAGGTCTGAAAGCACTGTTTTTTTCAGTCTTGACCATTTCTCCCTTTCAGAAAAAAAAAACAAAATTTATTGCTTGGAAATTCAGAGACATGTTGTCAGAAGTTTGAAGACTAAAAGAACAATTTACATTTTACTCAAAAATATACCTGTAAAGAGAATTGCCAGAGCTGTCTATATTTGTGCGTCACTGACATCTATATATAGTATATATACATATACAGTGTATATATATTGAAAGGTAGCGCTTGTCATTCGGGTAGAGGATACTCGCTAGGCAGCCGATAAATCAGGTCCGGCACAGGTTTCTCAACATAACTAAGTCCATTCGGTTTATTCATCATCATAAACCAAAGCAATGGATGTGCCTGTACACCCACACAGTGCCCCCTAGCAGACACAGTGGTCACTACACCACATACCTCCCTTGTTGGGTTGAACACATGACATCACCCCGGGATCTCGAGACTGGACACCAATGTCACCTTGCCCTACCCGTCTAGAGAACTGTCTCCGGCTGTTTTGTCTGTCATACGGCCTTAAATCTCCGTTAGGCCTCCCCCGCCCCCAGTGGTCAGAATATCAGCCTTGGGCTTTGGCCTTCCAGTCACAGTCTGTCTGCATCATCAGACACTGTTTAGTCTCCATCCTCTCCCTGTCTGTTTTGTTTCCACACCGGCTCTCCTGGTTGGTGTGGTCATAAGTCTTAGTCAAGCCTATTGTCTGGCCTGAGTCTGACTCATTCAGAGTCTCACAGGAACTACGGTCTCTCAGCCTCGTACTGCCCGTCGAACAGCCACTTGCAGACTTTTGATGTCCAGGCCTTGTTGACATTCTTCGGCCACCTGCCCTGTCACTACTTGGAGGGAACCTTCGGGTCCTTACATCTTGGGTTGAAGGCGGCCGCCACCTGATATTCTGCACCTCTTTATTTATCTGCAGTCGGTCCAACCTCAACTGCTCAATCTCTTGCAGGTACACCACCCAATACTCCAAGAGCATCTGAAAGCTTCTCAGGCTTTCCATGGAGCCAACCACCATAACGGGAATCATGCCCTCATCACCTGATACCTGGACTTCATCATCCGGAGGTATCCTCATGCTCGCCACTCCGGAGATATTTACAAGGTCTTGCATTACCTTACCGAGTCTTCCAATGATTCACCCAATCAGATCTTTGGGTACAGGAATTATATCTTCTCCCAAGCCCAGCCGTTTCTTTGCTTCCTTTGCTAGCTCTAGGCGTCGAGCAGCTTTCATATTACTCGGCCTAAACAACTGCTTAGCGTAGAGACATTGCAGATGCATATTTTTCAGGACAGCTACCTGGTTTGCAGTGTCTTCCCTGGCTAATATTATCACCAACTGTCGAGTCTCATGTGCCCAGTGCACCTTACACGCTTTGACCGCTCTTTTAAAAGCCTCATGCACACCTTCCTCAGTACAGGCCCTTTGCATGTCTTTGGGCACGTCAATCACAGACTTGAAGGTCATGGTCCTGCTCTCTTCCTGGACAGAAGGCTCTGGGTTTACCACAAACACTTCCCTCACTACAGTTGTCCCGACTGGGTGAATATCTTCTACAGTCCTTGGCTCCAACTCTTCATGAAATTCAGCCTCTTCTCGACCCGTTGCCAAGATGGGTACTGGCAGTTCCGTCTTGTTATCACTCACGCTCGGCCACTGTACATCTTCATCCAACTTCTTCTCCCGCAGAAGACCTCTTACAGTTTTTTTGAGCTCCAAGACTTCTTTCTCGAGCTCCTCGACCCTGTGCTCGGCCATTTGTCTCAGGACTCTTTCTTGTTTGACATGTTCTTCCACTGTCTCTTTTATCAGCTGTATCTCATGATCCTGTTCCCTTTTGGCCATCACGTGTCACACCACTACTTCTTTAATTATATTTTCAACGGGTACCACTGGGTCAGCCCCATCAGTCGCGTGAACCCTCCAGTTACTGTCCACCCGTGTGTCTAGTCCAGTCGTCTCATCTACCAGCTCACCATCAGTCATGTCATGAGACGTCAGGTCCGTAAGTTGGGCAGATGCACCCCCTCTTCCGGTCGCTTCTACATCTGACCTGTCCACTTTAGGCGGCATCACCGTCTCAATATCTGCTAGCTCAACAGTAGAACGGTCTCCATCCCCTGCATCTTCAAACAAGATAAAGTCCCGGCCCCTCTCAAAGGGATGTACTAAATTTGGTGGGATACAGCCACCTTGGCACTCAATCCTTTTGGACGTCTCAATTACCACTTTGTCCACCGTATAGTCCACAGTGACCCCATGGTGGCAGCGAACCTTGATCTTTTTCTCGGTCAGACAGACAATGAGAGGAGTTCCTGTCAGAGTCACCTGACTCTTTGAATCCATCCGTCCAGAGACTCCTACACAGTGTAGCATCATAGTACACACCTGCGGCACGTCGTCATCCGGGAAAGCATGTCCCGCACTCATGAAAAGTCATACACACACACGGCTGTTCCCCAGAAATGTTCACTGAGGTAACCAGTGCTTCTCCTTCTGAAAACTGCCCCTTTTTGTACCACTATCCTCTTTTTGGACTTGGCCTCTCCCTGGGACTCCACCCCCTTTCGAGTTGCCACCTCCCTCTGGGACTCCACCCTTTTTGGGTCACCACCCCGATCTGGGCCACCACCCCCTTTCGAGATCTCCCCATGTCCTTTCGGGCTTCTTAGACCAAAGTTCACAATATACAGTTTATGTCTTTTACGACACCACACCAGCTCCAGCTGGCACTGCCACAGCTCCTGCTGTCATCAATCACTGACACCTCCAGCTACCACTCACAACCAGCTGCTGGCATCACCTTCGTAACCCCAGCGAGTTACAGCAAGCCGCATGTCACCTTCGTAATCATGCCGAGTTACAGCAAGCTGCTTGTCACCTTCTTGACCCCACTGAGCCACCTCAAGCTGACTTGAAAGGGGAAAGAAAAAAACACACAACACTCACGTGTCCTGTCTGTGTGCTATTCAGGATGTCCATCTCCTCCTGAGACCGTCCAACACACAGGGCGCATCGGGTGCTATTCAGGGAGCCGACACTCCCAGGGTTTCCCAACACACTGGCCTCACCAGATCCAGGGGCTCAGCGGGTGCTCCAGGGATCCGATTCTTCTCCCAGAACCTCCCAACACTGACCCTCCAGGACCTTGCACACTGAAACCTCCAGGTACACAGTCTTTCTCACTGACCCCGGTCAGTACAACACGAACACATGTCCATTACCTGCTGATATTGGCCACACAGGTTCTCGGGTACCTCTTATCCACAGAGGCACCCTATAGCAATCCCCAGTCTCTTTCTCTGACCCCGGTCAGCATACCACACGGTTTTCACGACCGTCACCTGCCGTCCACGCAGGTTCTCGGACCCCTCTACCGCAGAGGTGTCCTATGAGTCTCTTCCACTGACCCTGGTCAGCATATTACATGATTTTCAAGACCGTCTGCCCTCCTGGCTCAGCGTTGCCTGCACTGCAACATGTGCTTTTTGAAACCGTTGCCCTTAGCAACTGAGTTTTGCAGACCTCGTCTGTTGCCTCTAGCAACAAGGCTACAACACTGCCCTTCACATTCTCCACCAATTGTAAGGGAGCGCTTGTCATTCGGGTAGGGGATACTCACTAGGCAGCCAATAAATTAGGTCCGACACAGGTTTCTCAACATAACTCAGTCCATTCGGTTTATTCATCATCATAAACCAAAGCAATAGAAAGTTCATATCAGAACAACATAACGTCCATGACAGAGCTCTGCTCTGTTAATCCTGTGGTCACACAGGCTTGTCTATGTCCAGTACGCAGGCTCTCTAGCTTCACAGTTATATCCCCTGTCCGGGTTACCTCATAGCTGCTTCTCAGTGCAGACGTTCATTCCCTCTCCTGGGAACTCTCAGACATGTGCAGCCATGATACACAGTATCCCCATGTGCACTCAGGAAGGCAGACACATCTCCCTAGCAGTCAGTCTGACGAGACCTTCCATACGGACCAACTGGATCCAAGAATTCCCTCATGTGACCTACCCTGGTCACCTTATATGGTCCGTAGCCACGCCTACCAGATCACATGGCTATGACCTCATCGCAGGTCCAACAACCATTCATACACACATACACCTTACTATGGCATTCTAGACACACACCCCTGGGTGGGTTTGTGGATTATTGATCACACCCATCTCACTAATCACCTGAAGGCTTCTCCCTAACACATTGGAACAGAACATCAGCTGTAGCTCTGCTGATCATCACATAATCAAGCCTTCATCCCAAGGCCACCCACCTTGGGATACATAACGGTCCTTTAGCACCCTACTTCTGTTACCACACTGGATGTGCCTGTACACCCGTCCTGGGACAGCCACACAGCGCCCCCTAGCGGACACAGTAATCACTACACCGCTATATATATAGTGTATATATATACATAGTATATATATGCACACACACACTATATATATATATATATATATACACACACAGTGTGTATACATTTATATGGATGCGCCTAAATAAAATGGAAATGGTGACAGTTTTCTTGCATGGGGTCTCTTGCTTCCAAATCTGCTGCAATGACCAGGGTGTCATGCCCACCAGAGATCAACACAATTTCTATCGGCTCCTCACGTGTTAACCTCTATGACATGTCAATAGCTGTAAACAAAGAGAAACTTGTAAATAACTCATGAAAAAATAAAGTTATGTTAAATCCAAGTACACCATTGTTTGTCTTGTGAAATTCTTAATAAGTTTGATGTGTCACATGACCCTCTTTCCATTGAAAAAAATAAAGTTGAATCCAAAATGGCCAACTTCAAAATGGCCACCATGGTCACAACCCATCAATTGCAAAGACACAGGTGTTTATACCCACAGATCCACAATATAGTGACAGGCATGGGTAATGTAGATCCTCAATGCACCTTGAAAAAAATCTGCTATAGCTATAGCTGATCCACACAGGCAAACAATGTGTTACGGTTGGCAGAATGCATTAAATAAAATATAATAATGAAGTGCGTTCGCAACATGGGGTCCACCGTGCTGAGATGTAAAACTGCAGCTGATGTGAAAAATGGCAAACTAGAGGTAGCAAGCAGCAATGAAAAACCCAGTGTTAACTGTCACACTGTGTGAACAGAAAACTAAGTTCCAAGCTCTGTTACTCCACAAAGTAAAAAGGTCTATACCCTCTTAGACTGCACAGGCGTATAAAAAAAATACTAGTTGGGGTCCCTATAACAACCCCCCCAGGAAAATCTAAGCTGGTGGTTGACCCTGCCCTGACATACGGTGTGCTTTAGCACGTGCGCCTGAAAACGCCAGGTGCAGATGCTAAGTTCAAGCAGGAGTTCCCACCCTACACTACCTGTCTAGAAAAACACTTGCAGTGCTACCAGCGGCACACGGGCACACAGGGTGGTAAGGTAGCCACCAACACACATTATTCTAGTACACATGCATGCGCCATTGAGAGCTTCTTATACCTTGCTCAAGTCCAAACAGACAGAACCTTGCCTGGGGACCAATCTGAAGCTGCCACATCACCAGAGCACCTGACGTCCAAGCACCAATGGGAAGGCACCATATCAATGGACCTGCTCAGTAGGGAGAAATCTGGACTAAAGTTCCAGAGCACAGCACTGCACGTGTAAACTAGTAGTCACCATAGACTTAGCTGGAGGGCGAGCAGTAACTACACATGCTGCATGAACCTGGGCAAAGCACTGGGACCAAAGTATGTGCTGAGCAGTTATCCCAGCGGCCAAGCCTGAATGAGAGACTGCAGTACCAGACAAGACTTGAGATCCATCTCGTGCAGTGGGAGAATCCTGGTGCCTAACACAATGGATTCTGTATTTTCTTCTATGTATCTAGACTAAGAGGGATTTCTTTGTTTTCAGGATATATGCTAACCCATGATCTTAGATATGAGGGATTATCGGCTGCTAGCTAATCATGTTGGTTATGTAGAACTTTGTTGTCACACAGTTATGTAATTAGACTTTTATATTTAGCAAACATGGCCATATAGCTCATGCACTAGCACATGTATTGTATTGATCCCCACATAATAATATATGACTATTACTATGTAACGTCATGCTCTTTCTTTGATCTTAATCTTCCATGAAATCAGACAATGACATTATTATTATGGGTGATGGGTTTCTATATGCATTGAGGATCTACATTACCCATGCCAGTCACTATGTTGTGAATCTTTGGCTATAAACACCTGTGTCTTTGCAATGGATTTTTAAATATGTTTAATGTGGTTTAGCCTGTCTTTTTGTAAATTATGGTAAAAACAAGCCACTGTGTATGGACAATTCAATAAAACAATAGGACACAATGTATCTAAAATTCTAGATAATCTTTAATGAATCAGATTTGGGCAATTATAAACTTGTGCAAACAAGTGCCAAGGACATACAAAATATTGATCTAAAATCATAACATATATATGAAACAATAATAATAAAAAAGAGAGGCCTGTCAAAAGATTATTAATCTATCACAGCATCGCACACATATTGATGTAACAAATGTGCATAACTGTAAACAGTGATATATTTAAACAAAAATTATATATAACACAAAAGTGATTATACCCACAATTGGGTTGTAAAACTAATATAATTCCAATATAATTCCACATCAATAATATGCCATTGTGGTAAAATCATATCCCAAAGTGATAACCCATGACATAACACTCAATAATGTGTGAGCCGATTAAAGATATTACATACCCGTGATATAATGACAGCCTCTAAAGTAATGCCCGGCACTCCCCGACGCGCGTTTCGGAACTGGCGTCCTGACGAAGGACGCCAGTTCCGAAACGCGCGTCGGGGAGTGCCGGGCATTACTTTAGAGGCTGTCATTATATCACGGGTATGTAATATCTTTAATCGGCTCACACATTATTGAGTGTTATGTCATGGGTTATCACTTTGGGATATGATTTTACCACAATGGCATATTATTGATGTGGAATTATATTGGAATTATATTAGTTTTACAACCCAATTGTGGGTATAATCACTTTTGTGTTATATATAATTTTTGTTTAAATATATCACTGTTTACAGTTATGCACATTTGTTACATCAATATGTGTGCGATGCTGTGATAGATTAATAATCTTTTGACAGGCCTCTCTTTTTTATTATTATTGTTTCATATATATGTTATGATTTTAGATCAATATTTTGTATGTCCTTGGCACTTGTTTGCACAAGTTTATAATTGCCCAAATCTGATTCATTAAAGATTATCTAGAATTTTAGATACATTGTGTCCTATTGTTTTATTGAATTGTCCATACACAGTGGCTTGTTTTACCATAGAATTGAATGGTCTCCATTCAAATTTTGTGACATATCAGGAAGGCTGGTTGATTGGAGCTGAATGAATATTTGCACAAGTTAATTTATATGTGGATTATATGTAGATTGGTGCAATTTTATACATTTTTTCATTTTATTATTTCTTTCTGCTGTGGTCATTTGTTTGCTAATCTTTTTGTAAATTATAACTTGGAGTTTACACTATGCTTAATCTACACGCTTTGAAGGGATCCAGTCACTGTAATCATGATGTCCAAAGCACAGGCAGCGGGAAAACATGCGGTAACAGTTCAGGTAAACATGAGCTGAAATTATACTTGCTGCTTTCTCTCTACACAGACAAAGCACAAATGTCAGGCAATGTTTGTCCAATTGATGACAGAGGACTTCTACTGTACGGAGTTGTGTGTCTGTAAACTCCCTATACCTACTGGATGATTGTCAGCATGGCACGGAATAACACATTTTGGGACACTAGACACATTGATCAAATTTGCTAGCGTTCAATAATTAGGCAGTTAGGTACATATAGATCTGTGCATTTTAAGATGGAGATTAATGCTATCATTCAAGTGCACTGTATTTCCTGGACCCATAAACTTGTACTGAAAATTTTCATCCGTGCTGTCAGAAAAAAAATGATGGGTTTTCAACAGGACAATGACCTCAAACACACCTCCAGACTGTGTAAGGGCTATTTGACCAAGAAGGAGAGTGATGGGGTGGCACGCCAGAAAACCTGGCCTCCACAGTCACCAGACCTGAACCCAATCGAGATGATTTGGGGTGAGCTGGACCGTAGAGTGAAGGCAAAAGGGCCAACAAGTACTAAGCATCTCTGGGAACTCCTTCAAGACTGTTGGAAGACCATTTCCGGTGACGACCTCTTGAACCTCATCAAGAGAATGCCAAGAGTGTGCAAAGCAGTAATCAAAGCAAAAGGTGGCTATTTTGAAGAACCTAGAATACAAGACATTTTCAGTTGTTTCACACTTTTTTGTTAATTATATAATTCCACATGTGTTAATTCATAGTTTTGATGCCTTCAGAGTGAATCTACAATTTTCATATTCATGAAAATAAAGAAAACTCTTTGAATGAGAAGGTGTGTCCAAGCTTTTGGTCTGTACTGTATGTCATAGAGTTCTACATAGTATAATAGCGGCTAAATCAATTGTCAGCTTCCGTAAAATCATTGCAGAACCTGACATGATATGACAGATGGTTTACATATAGTAAACCAAGTCATATCAAAATGATCTATATATGTCAGTGTTTAATAAATTTATTAGTTTGTGTTAGGAAAAATTTGGAACTCTAGGGGGTTAAATTTAAGGCTATAATCATGGAAAAAAATTGCGTGGGCTCCCTTGCAATTTTCTCTGCCAGAGGGGGAAAGACAGTGACTGAGGATAGATATTAATAGCCTAGGAAGGACAAAAGTTATTGCCCCCCTGGCTAAAAATATCTGCCCCTAGCCACTCCAGAAAAGGCGCAACTATAAGATGAGCCAATTTTGGCACTTAGCCTCTCTATTCCAATTGCCTTTAGTGGTGGTTCATGGGTTAATAAGGGGTTAATGTCACCTTGCTATTGAAATCACTGTTCATGAAACATTTGTCCGATTCTGGTCCCGCACCATTTTTTATATATCGTGATCGTGTGTGACTCCAGCCTAATGACTACTCATTGCCCTCCATGCACAGTCCTGGCTTGCAGAGCAGTGAGTATTCCGGCAGCTGTCCTTCGGCTTGTAAGCAGTGCATGACGTCCCTGCCATGGGCTACTTTTAAGCATAAAGCAGCTGCTGGTATCATAACAAGACACTGCGAGGGAGCGCATGAAGGTAAATGTAGTGGTTTGTATTTTTAATGTTTTTCTGGTGGGGCCCTACATATGAGAATGGTGATGGGGGCCAATCGTACCAGAATACTATTAAAGAAAAATGAATAATCATTGCCCTCCATGCCCATGGGCATGGAATGCAGTGAATATTCATTTCTCTTTAGCAGCGGGCACAGGAGTTAGCCGCAGCCGCTGGCTCCTGCTATCTGTGACCCACTGCTCTGCTGCTGCTACTCCCTCACCTCCCCACCACAGCCAGAATTAGTACATACAGACTGTAAAACACACTCCCCATTTTCCTACACATTGAGAAAAAAGCGCATCTTATAGTCTGATAAATATGATATTTAACTAATTAAAAAAATGGCGTGGGGTCCCCCCATTTTTGACAACTAGCCTTGCTAAAGCAGACAGCTGTGGACTGGTATTCTAAGGCTTGTAAGGGGACATGGATATTGCTCCTCTAGCTTAAAAATTCTTCTGTTACTAACGTCGTACAGTAGGGGACATCTCATTTTATGTTAGGGTTGGCGGATCACACTAAATAAAATAAATAATAAAGTGCGATCGCAACTCGGTGTCCACCGTGCAGATATGTAAAACTGCTGCTAATGTGAACAATGATGAACTAAAGACAGGGAGTAAACTTCTTAATAGGACTGTGTTAACTCCACGCAGTATGAACAGAATGCACAAGCCTCAACTCTGTTACCTTCACAGAGAGGTAGAGCTAAAAGGTTGAGCTCGCTCTGTAACTGATCCATGCCAATCACACACGTGGCCAAAACAGATGCTGAGACAAAAGAAAAATCTAAACTGACACTACCTACAAAACACCCTGTTGACTTCACAGGGGAGCACAGCTCTGTGGTTGGAACGTGCTCTGCAACTCGTCTGTGCTAATCGCGCACAAGACGGAAGCAGGTGCTAAGCGAGTACAAAAAGCCCTAACTGGCTAAAACCCAGGCGGTAACTAACACACACATGTAGTCAGAGTGGTAGCATATCCACTTACAAACACACCAATCATGAATGATTCTAGTGCACTCGCGGGCATCGCTGGGAGTAGAGTTGAGTGACTTTGGTCGGAACGGGTTTCATGAAACAAAATTTGTTTCAGATGAAACTTGCCCGACTAGGGCAAAAAAAGTTGGAGTTTCGTCCGAAACCCGACCCCAATGCAAGTCAATGGGGAATAAAAGTCGGCATTGAGTGGATAAATGTCATTTTGAACACAGTACTGTGTTTGAAACGCGTAGCATTGCTACACTATTCATGTGAACTGTTTTTACATGATTCCTTTTAAATAAATACATTTTTGGATCATATAGAAGCTGGAGAACTTTTTTCCTCTTCATTTGTAACCAAAGGTATATCACAAGCCTGAGCAAGACACTGAGATTGATGTTCTCGCTGACCAGGACTCACAGCGGCCGAACCCGAATGGGGGACCAAGGGGCCAGACAGCACCTGAAATTATCCTGAACAGCGAGAGAATCCCGGTGTCTAACACTTTATTTATTTATTTTACTCATTTGTGTAGCGCCATTAATTCCACAGCGCTTTACAGACATTATTAGCACTGTCCCCAATGGGGCTCACAATCTAGAATCCCTATCAGTATGTCTTTGGAATGTGGGAGGAAAGCAGAGAACCCGGAGGAAACCCACGCAAACACGGGGAGAACATACAAACTCCTTGCAGATTTTGTCCTTGGTGGGGTTTGGACCCAGGACCCCAGCGCTGCAAGCCACCATGCTTTAAAACTGTTTGCAGCATCTAGTCAGTTATAGAAACCTCGCCAAAAAGATTCTTCTGCTACTAACGCCATACAGTAGGGGACATCTTACTTTCAAATTGATTGTACCATCTAGTCTGTAATAGAGGCCTAATCCACAGGCACCAAAAAAATTCTTCTGTTACTAACGTTGTACCGTAGAGAACATCTCACTTTCAAATTGTTTGTAGCAAATCTGCTTTGTCATACATGCCTCATCTACACTCAAACAGTTCTTTCTTCTGTGACTAACGCGATTCAGCAAGCCATATTTCACCTTGTAATTTACTGACGCTGAAATTCAGCTGTTTGCAGAGCTGTTGCAGAGTATAAAATCTGATTTTTTGTAGCTAATCCTGTCCTCCTACCTCACTATCTGAGCAACATGACTGGGAAAAAGCAAGGCTCTAGAGGAAGGGGGATTAGGCTTGGTGTTCAAGATATACGTAAGGTAGTTGGCAATATCTGTGAAAGCACTAGTAGACCAACAATGTCACATCCTATAGAAAGACAACTGGCAACTTCTGTTACTGGTTGGGCTAATAGACTATCTTTCTTTGGCAGACACACAGCGGTATGCCTTTCTGACGATGCCCTGAAAGAGCATGTGCTCGAGTGGATGTTAAGCTTCAAGTGGCCGTCCTCTTCTTCCTCCTCCTCTTCCTCCTCCTCAGCATCACACCCAGTACAGTCTACAGAGGTGGCACCCAAATTACCCTTGCTTTGCCCTGTGTTCCAACTCTACAACAGTACAACTGACTGGACGTGACCACAGAGTCTGAAAAGCTGTTCACTCATTCTATGCCATGGTCATCAGAAGTGTACTCAAAAGCTTCACAAAGTCAAGAGGAGGAAATCTGCACAGATGCTCAAAAATCTTTTAGCTTGGATCTGGGGCAGGACAAAGTAGAGTCCCCGTAGAAGCCTGACACTTTTCATCAGACGTTAACCCCCGGGGGAGGAGGTGATCCCGATGAGGTTCAGATATTATGAGGATTAATCAGACTGTACTGTGCTGTCCGGGCAGGAAGAGGATGAAGGCGACTCCAAGGGCTTGGAATGTGATAAAACAGATGATGAAGTGGTACTGTAGATCCCAGATGGCATGAACATAGATGCACACAGCTGAGTAGGTCATCAAAGGAGGAAGATGAGGAGGTTACATTGCATCATACATCGCAGACACGTAGTGATGCAGTCATGATGAGCAATGCATCCTCAGCCACAACTGTGACTGTGACCAGCCGCATCCGTGGGTCTGCAGCTCGCATGGGTGGGTAGGGTAGCCTAGCCTTGGCTTTTTTGTCACTGCAAAGGATGAGCCAACTCAAGTAATCTGCTAACTTTGCAAAAAAACTGAGTAGAGGTAAAGAGTGCAATAATTTAACTACTACATGTGTGAACCTTCACATGAGCAATGAACATACGTTACTCTTGGAATCCCACTGTGCTAAAATGCGGACCTCAACAATCATTAGCCACACCATCAATCACATCTGCTGCTTCTTTCTCCTCCTCTGTTACTGTGCCAACTATGGAGATGCAGGTCTTTGACCGCAGAACCTTGGATTCTTTACCAGCTCCAGTCAAGCTGACTGAGAGTCTGCCTTCAGCTGTAATGGAAGCGGACATGCCTGCTGTTTTTGACCTATCTCAGAGAACAAGCACACCACAACTTTCTCAATCCACCGTAACATCTCGATCTGCACCTCCCTCATGATCCAGCAGTTTCTCCAGTTCACCTTAGTCCGCTCTCTCTCAGCACTGCAGCCAGCCCATCATAATAATAATAATAATCTTTATTTTTATATAGTGCTAACATATTCCGCAGCGCTTTACAGTTTGCACACATTTTTCATCACTGTCCCCGATGGGGCTCACAATCTAAATTCCCTATCAGTATGTCTTTGGAGTGTGGGACGAAACCGGAGTGCCTGGAGGAAACCCATGCAAGCATGGGGAGAACATACAAACTCCTTGCAGATGTTGTCCTTGGTGGGATTCGAACCACTGAGCCACCGTGCTGCCCATGGTACCCCAGTTGTGGTCACGTAAAAGATTGTTTCCTCCTACTTATGACAAATTTAAGAGGTTGAACTCCACCATCTCCAATCTGTTGGCCACAGAAATGCTGTCTTTCCAATTGGTAAATGCAAACTGTTTTGAAAGATGATGACCGTTGCAGTCCCCCAGTACCAATTGCCCAGTTGCCAATCCTTTTCTAAGAAAGCTGTGCCTATGCTACACTAGCATATTGCAGACATCACCCGTTCCTTGAAAAAAATCTATGTACATTTCACCACAGACACTTGGATGGGTAAGCATGGTCAAGGCGTTTACATCTCGCTGACTGGGCACTGGGTGCAACAAGCCCTAATGCAGTATGTCATGTCGTATAGCCTGGGCCAATGCAGTATGGACATGGCGCATATCACATTTATGGAGTGGGCACAGATTAAGGACCTCTGCACCCTTCTGCACAGTTTTGAAATGGCTACTAAGATGGTTAGTGCTGACGACGCCGTCATCAGCATTCCTATTCCGGTCATCTATATGCTGGAGCAGACTTTGAATAGACTGCAGGAGGAGGTGGTGGTCCCAGAGGAAGAGGAGAAAGAAGAGGAGTATGCAGAAAGGAATAACATGGTTTCAAAGTTCCAGACTTTTGTCACACAGGCAGATGCCAAGGCAGGGTGGATTACTGCAATCGAGGGAGGCTGGTGATAATAGACAAACAGTGAAGGCGCATATCACATTTATGGAGTGGGCACAGATTAAGGATCTCTGCACCCTTCTGCACAGTTTTGAAATGGCTACTAAGATGGTTAGTGCTGATGACGCCGTCATCAGCATTCCTATTCCGGTCATCTATATGCTGGAGCAGACTTTGAATAGACTGCAGGAGGAGGTGGTGGTCCCAGAGGAAGAGGAGAAAGCAGAGGAGTATGCAGAAAGGAATAACATGGTTTCAAAGTTCCAGACTTTTGTCACACAGGCAGATGCCAAGGCAGGGTGGATTACTGCAATCGAGGGAGGCTGGTGATAATAGACAAACAGTGAAGGTGCATGATCCGAGGAACAAATGGAGGAGGAAGATGTGATGGGTGAACAACTGTCAGGAGATGAAGAGTATAATCCTCTCAGCTTTGTTGTTCATGGTTGATGGGAGGGGACGGAGGAAACAAGCATCAGTGTTACCCAGCCACCAACACAGCATGGGCTTGGACCTCACTGTAAAGCTGAAATATAAGTGCCTTCTTGCTGCACTATCTGCAACATGAACTCCATATAGTTATGAATAGAAATAGTGTTGACTACTGGGATGCCACTCTGTTACATCCCTTTTATAAAACAAAATTTTGCCAGATGCTTCCCGCCCTAGAAAGGGACCCATGAATGCTGGAGTATCGAACACACTTTTACACAACCTTGGGAGAGTTTTTACACACCTTGTAGGTTTCTCTCAGAACATGTCTTCAGCACTGCTTGTGGTATCCTGATGGATATGCACAGCAGGCTGTCCCCTGAAAGTGTAGACTAACTTTCATCAAGATGAACAAGTCATGGATCTCCAAGGACTTTTGCACCCCAATGACAGACAGTACAGACTAGGCAATATTACATTTTTTAGTAAGTTGCATTAATGTTGCATAATTGCACTCTGTGATATCTTGATTTTGGTGTCTGTGCCTGCTGTTGCTACTGCTGCTCTTAACACAACATTTTGGAAATGTGAACATTAAAGGTTGGTCTACATCTGCTGGGTTAGCTGTAGTGTAAGGCGTGTAGGTAATTATACTATTTCTATTCTCATGAAATTTATGCCATTTCTGTGGTGTCAGGCCCTCATTTTTTAAATTTAAAACTTCCTGGTTGTGTGTCCATTTGCTGGGTTGTGTGTAGTGGAAGACCTTTTGATTCCTATTATACTATTTCTACTGTGGTGAAATTGATGCCAGTTCTGTTTTGTAAGGTTCTATTTTCTTTATATGTGAACACTCCTTGTTGGATGTCCATCTGCTGCATTGGGTGTATTGTCAGATCTGTTGGTCTCTATTATACTATCTCTACTCTAATGAAAGTGATGCTACTTCTGAGGTGTCAGGCCCTCATTTTTTTAAATGTGAAAACTACTGGTTGGCTATCCATCTGCTGGGTTGGGTTTAGTGGAAAACCTGTTACTCACTATTATACTATTTATACTCTTGTGAAATTTATGCCACTTCTGTGGTGTCAGGCTCTCATTTTTTAAATTTGAAAACCCCTGATTGGCTGTCCATTAGCTGGGTTGGGTGTAGTGGAAGACCTGTAGTTCACTATTATATTATTTCTATTCTCGTGAAATTTATGCCACTTCTGCAGTGTCAGGAGCCTCATTTTTCTAAATTTCAAATTCGGTTGGGTGTCCATCTGCTGGATTTGGCGTAGTGGAAAACCTGTCTGTCCCTCTTATACTATTTCTACTGTGGTGAAATTGATGCCACTTTGGTGGTGTCTTCCAATAATTTTTAGAATTATGAACACTCCTGGTTGGGTGTCCATCTGCTGCTTTGGGTGCAGTGGAAGACCTCTACGTCCCTATTATATTATTTATACCATGGTGAAATTGATGCCACTTTGGTGGTGTCTGCTAATATTTTTTTTAAATGTGAACTTTCCTGGTTGGGTGTCCATCTGCTGGATTGGGCATAGTGGAAGATCTCTCAGTCCCTACTATACTGTTTCTATGTGGTGAAATCAATGGCACTTTGTTGATATTTGCCACTAATTTTTGAAAATGTGTAGAGTCCTTGGCGGATCTCCTTCATGTTTGCTGTCTGTCAGGTCTCCACTTCATTGGAGTTACCTACCCGTGTTACTACTACCTTTAGATTTTTCGGACAATGGTAGTCTACGAAATTTCTATTTTTGCCACCTGAGGGTGGCTCAGCATGGCTCAGCATGAAAGCATGTTGAGCTGTTGTATGTAGTATCAGGGCTCCTAGCACACCAGGCCTACACCAATCCCTCACCCACCTCGTCTTACTTTGACGTTCAATTGAAAGCTGTAAATGCTGGCCCAGACCACAATATCTCATGCATTGCTGATTGCTGCAGAGCCATGCTACAATTTGCACAATTAGTGAATTGAGGCCACTTTACTGGTGTCTGTCCCTCATTTGATGTGTTTTGGGGCCGTTAGAAGGTGTTGTGCTTGCGTTTGTTTTTTCCTTCTATAGACAGGAATGGCATTCGGCTATGTTCAGCAAACATTCGACAAATAAATCAGAGAATATTGCAAATTTGTCGATCATAACCAAAACTGAACATTGAAATATTAGTTCATCTCTATTCTTGAGATGCATGAAACTTTTCTGAGAATATTATTTGTAAAAGTTTCCAAAATACTTCATCTGTACAATTATATGTTCATGTTAATCAGGCCTAATCATCATATTACATGCAAATTGTAATGTACATTGGGCTTTGCTCTATTTTATTGTAAATAAAAAAAACACTTAAATTGAAAATAAAGGGTTTTTTAATCATAAATATATATATATTATGTATTTTTTCATCAGGTTTCTAATTGCATGGTATGCACCGACTGTTTAATATTAGCATAATTTAACTTAAACATTTACAAAATAAAGTCAAAACTTGGTATTATGCTTATCAGCAGACATGATTAAAATTAGTCCCTCTTGATTTGAACAATTTCAGTGTGTCTCACAGAGAAATATCACAGCTTAAATGGCACAAATAAAGAAAGCTGGAATTGCAAATTAATAATAATTTATTCCATTGCTGTTTATGTGCTCTGTTAAATAATATTTGTGCAGCTCCTGTGTTTTGCATTTAATTATTTTTTGCATAACAATTATCATAGGTGTATTCATTCTGGATTTTACATAGACTTAAAATAATAAATAAATAAATAATTGTAAGAGAAAATAAGCCGGGAGTACAAAATTAAAGGGAAGATAGAATTCATAATTTTTTCAAAGAAAAAACTGAATGGAAAAAAGAAAACTACATAACCACCACATGTCTGCAACTGCACATAAAAATCGTTAAAACCTTAAACCTTTTTATATATCATACAGGCTTTTTATTGCTGTCAGTTGGTGGGGATCTGGGTTCCGAGATTTGATCGGTTAAAATACTGGTCTGAATTGTGCAGCTTCTACAATAGTTAGACATCTAGTTCTGTCCACTATTCTGTCAGAGCTGTGCACAAACTCATACAATTACTATAAAGTCTGTACACTCATCCTTGTATGCAGCTGATGTAAGAGCTGCACACAGGGCTGCCACTAGGAATTTTGGTGCCCCATACTGGCAAAATTTTTGGGTCCCCACTAAAACTCTGCCCAGGCTCCACCCCTCAAATTGTCCACAACTGGTGACTTTTAACTATTGCCATGCGGGCTTGGACCTGCACTGCAACAGAGTTTAACAGAACCTGCCTCTCGGACGCAGGTTCAGTTACTGCACTGGCAGGATCCTGCCGCTAGGGCCCACTGAGTAATGCCCTGATGGGGGCCCTGACTGCACACTTCAGGGCAATAAGGGTCTCAAGACCTAGACTCCCACTGCTCGGCAACACTATATAGTCCGTAAAGTATATAGAGAGTATTTTTTTGAATGATGGGTGTCTTTTAACCTTGTCATCTTTATTTTTGTTATGTTTCCTCTGCCCCCTATTTACATTATTTATGTCTCCATGATATTTTGTTATTGGCTCACCTACAATTTTTTTTTCCTTAGACTGTATATCTTGGCATTTTTATATAATCTATAAGTTTTAATGGATTATATAGTATATTGTTATTTAAAGTTGTATGTTTTAGGCTATAGGTTCTACAATACTTAAAAAATTAAAGCAGCTGGATAGATTTCAGTTAAGAATGGTAAAAGAGTTTATTACACAGTATGGATATAATTATGATAAATAAAAGGATTGGTTATTATTTCTACTGTGGCTCTCCAAAAATAAGACAAGTTCTTATAATATTTTTTGCTTTCAAAGATAAGTTGGGGCATATTTTTAGAGTACAAATTATTTTTTCACAGTGAACAATCCACTATTATTTGTAAACAAAAAAAGACAACATTAAGTCAAATATAAACATGTCATCACATGCATGTAAGAAATTGCCAAGTTTCCCCTTCTTCTTAATGCCAGCCTGGCATACCAGCCTGTCTCCTCTTTAATATCTCTAGACTCCGCCAGTTAAAGGACTTTTGGTGACATCCTGGTCACATGACTAACCATTGGTTCTTAAGTAGTTTTTACCTCGGATTAGAAATTTTGGGGGCCTCCCTCCCGCTTACTGTATATTCGAAAAGCTCATTCATATCTTTTTTCTTCTCCACAAAACGTAGAGTATCTCCAAAAGTGTTTACAAGAATTTTTTCAAATTAATGCCAATTCCACCCATGGAATTAACACAAAGCATACAAGTTAGGCATTTTTATTTAACTAGGCCATTAAATTTGGCAAGAAAGGGATACAAAATTCAATATTCTATGAAATCCTCTCTGCTCTGAACTCCATAATCTACAAGTTTTAAATAGAGATGAGCAAATATTCAATATTCGCTTCGACTCAATATTCGCCATATGTCATTAGAGTCAATGGGAGGCAAAAACAAACCTATACACAACACAAGTGCCGGTGCTTCCCATGATGTGTGAAAGCATGGGAATCACCTGCGTGGCGGTACCGGCCTGTAGTAATGTTACTTCCGGTAGATCGTTACCGCTGATGGGTAGGCTGATGGGAGTAATAGTCCCAAAAGCCGTAGCCTGTTGTCATTGTTCTCACCTGAATGCAACTCTCATCATTCTTCCCTGCTCGTGCTGATTACAGAGAAGGGGAGAATGATGAGTCATCTTTAGCACCGGGCGCCGGGGAACAGCGCTGACTGTATCACTGCTTCCCTGGTGCCTGCCGTGTGGTACTGATGCAGCACACAGGCATCACATGGTTGCCACACATATTACACACACGAACACTAACATCTATGGTACCATTTTGATATTAGCGCAAACACCATGGGAAAATTTCTAATTGCACTCGTGCTGACGTCAGTTAGGTGAAGTGAGCTAATTGGCTGTAAACTCCCAGGACCTTTCTGATGGCACCATGAGCATGAGAAAGTTCTCATGCTCGTGCTGATGTTATACAGGTTATAGGAGTTCATCGCAAGACCATGGGCAGCAATAGCAGGTGCTGCTCAGTGTCTCTGCTGGATGACAGGATATATGGTCGCATCATGCAACCATGCAGACTGCCATCTAGATGTAGCAGATCTAGACCCATTGTGAGACAAATGGATTATCATCTTCTCTGTGGAAAGGTGAGGAATATTGTTGATTTTTATTTTAATTCTGTTGCAAGAGACAATGGCATCACTGGAATGGGCGATGCAGTGAGTATGGTTTAATTAAGATTTATTAAATGACTCTGAGACATTCTTTCAATTAAAGGACATTTTTCCTGGGTGTGTGTTTTCATACAATATGACTATGGGGTTAGTAATAGGGGCGTCATAAGACGCCTCTCTATTACTAACCTCGGGGCTTGATATCACCTGACAATGCAAAGTTGACATCACCCCCCCAACTATCACCCCACTTGCCATCGCTCCAGGGCAAGTGGGAAGTGCAAGGCTAAGGGCCAGAATTGGTGCATCTTAATGATGTGACTTTTCTGGGGCGGCTGAGAGCTGATGTTTTTAACCTGGAGGGGCCTTTATCCATGGTCCCTTCCTAGAATATCAATGTCAGCAGCTGTCTACCTAGCCTTTTCTGCTTATTAGTTATAGGGAGACCTTGTGTCATTTTTTTGGGGTTCCCCCAATTTGAATTGCTAGTAAAGGCTAAGTATACAGCTGTAGGCTGATTTTCATAGCCTGGGAAGCTCCAGGGGTATTACCCACTTTCCAGGCTAAAAACATCTGCCCCCCAGTCGGCTTTCTCTCCGCAGTTTAAGAAAAGTATGGGGGAGCCCATGCCATTTTCTTCAGAAAAGTAATCTTTTAATAATTAAGTACATGTACAGTAAACTGCATACGCACTGTACTAATTGCATATGTCACAGACATCTAAATATCTATTTCATGTGTATATACTATATGTAATCCATCTATTCTATCCTGTCGGGTCCTGCTGTGATTTTACAGTATGTGGCTGCTGAATTGCCAGCTTTTCTTCTATCTATTTATGTAATATACAATATATGCAAAAATATACAGTATGTGTGTTTCACTGACATCTATATACAGTATCTATTCTATATGTATATACTATATGTAATCCGTCTTTTCTATTCTGTCAGGTCCTGCTGTGATTTTGCTGTAAGCAGCTGCTGAATTACCGCTTTTTTATCTATCAATCATCGACTTTAAAATACTTTACTGGCAACTAGTGTTGAGCGATACCATCCGATATCGTGAAATATTGGATTGGATCGGACCGATACCCAAAAAATATCAGATATCGCCGATTCCGATCCCGGAAGTCCCATTCAAGTCAATGGGACAGAAATATCGGAATTAAAAAAAAACACTTTATTTCCTTGTAGGTTAATTCTACATGAAGAAAAACAACTAAGAATAATGTAGAATGTATTGGGGAGGTGAAGGAGACATTAAAGGCATAAAGGTTTAGCCCAATCAAATGGAATAGCAGGATTAATTTTTTTTTTTAAAGATGTTCGGAGTTACAAAGATATTGACTATGTTAACCTTTTTTATATTTTGTCAGATATGTATGTTTCACAACTTCCATGCTCTTCACCTTCTTTTTTACTTCTCCCACACTTTCTCCTTCATGATCCTCAGCAGCAGCAGCATCTTTTTCATCAACTTCTTCTTCTTCACCTTATTCATCTTCTTCTTCTTTACCTTCTTCGTATTATTCTTTTTTTGAACATTATTCATATTCTTCTTATTAAACTATTCTTCTTCTTCATATTCTACTTCTTCATCTTCTTCATTTTCTTCTTCTACACCATATTCTTATTTATGACAGGCATTCCTGTGGTTGTTAGCTATAAAAGTTTGAAAATTACACCTTCCGTTCTGCCAGTCACAAAAGATTAACAACAGGATTTGTCTGCGTTCAGTTTGGCCTGCAGCAGCAGGCATTTTCCAGGGGCACCACGAGGAGGAACGGACTCACCTCCATACACTGCTATTTCTTCTTCTGCTTGTAATTTACATAATATCTTTTGCTCTGATTTTTAGTCTTATGCTTAATCTTCTTCTGCATCTTGGTCTTCTGCTTCTTGGTCTTCTGCTTCTTGGTCTTCTGTATCTTGGTCTTCTGTATCTTGGTGGTTGTCTTCATGTTCTTTGTCCTCTTGGTCATCTTCTTCAGGGTCATTTTTTTGGTCTTCTTCGGTGTGGTCTTCAGGGTCGTCGTCTTCAGGGTCGTCATCTTCAGGGTCGTCGTCAGGGAGATCCAGAGTGAGAACCAAAAACCATTTCCACAAGCTTGAACTTGGAAAAGTAGCAGAAGGTATAAGAAGGCTGAGGAACTGCCGATAACCAGCTGACGGTACTGGAACTCGGATGGGTAGCAGAAGCTGCAAGAGCAAATGGAAATAGCAAGGACCAGCTGACGGTGCTGGATCCCGGAGGGGCAGCAGAAGGAACAAGAGCCAATGGCACAACCGTGGACCAGCTGACGGTGCTGGAACACGGTTGCTAAGCAGGAGGTACCTGTGCTAGAAAGCACTACCAAGGACCTGCAGACATTGCTGGAACTCGGATACCAAGAAGGAGGCACCTAGGCCAAAGGCTCTGCCTGGAACCAGCTGACGGTGCTGGAACCTGAATGGGTAGCAGAAGCTGCAAGAGCAAATGGAACTAGCGAGGACCAGCTGATGGTGCTGGAACCTGGAGTGGCAGCAGAAGGAACAAGAGCCAATGGCACAACCGTGGACCAGCTGACGGTGCTGGAACACGGTTACTAAGCAGGAGGTACCTGTGCTAGAAAGCGCTACCAAGGACCAGCAGACGTTGCTGGAACTAGGATACCGAGAAGGAGGCACCTAGGCCAAAGGCTCTGCCGAGAACCAGCTGACGGTGCTGGAACCCGGATGGGTAGCAGAAGCTGCAAGAGCAAATGGAACTAGCGAGGACCAGCTGATGGTGCTGGAACCCGGAGGGGCAGCAGAAGGAACAAGAGCCAATGGAACAACCGTGGACCAGCTAACGGTGCTGGAACACGGTTACTAAGCAGGAGGTACCTGTGCTAGAAAGCACTACCAAGGACCAGCAGACGTTGCTGGAACTCGGATACCGAGATGGAGGCACCTACGCCAATGGCTCTGCCTGGAACCAGCTGATGGTGCAGGAACCCGGAGGGGTAGCAGAAGCTGCAATAGTCAATGGAACTAATGAGAACCAGCTGACGGTGCTGGAACCCGGAGTGGCAGCAGAAGGAACAAGAGCCAATGGGACTACCGAGGACCAGCTGACGGTGCTGGAACCTGGAGTCTAAGCAGGAGGTACTTGTGCTACAAAGCACTACCAAGGACCAGCAGACGTTGCTGGAACTCGGATACTGAGAAGGAGGCACCTCGGCCAAAGGCACTGCCGAGAACCAGCTGACGGTGCTGGAACCCGGATGGGTAGGAAAAGCTACCCATGAAAAACCAAATTGCAAGGCCGCGAGCCAGCCACAGTTACCGAAAACCACAGTCCTACAGGGGGTGATTGTCCTATTGGCACTACGGAACCAGCCTTTATTACCAGAACCCGCAGCCCACATAGGAAGCACCTAAACTGCAGGCACCGTAGACTCGGCTAACCCGACTGCAACACGACCGGACAACGTATTGGTGGCAAAGTGACGTTGACACTACCCGGAAACAGCTGGCGTGCTGGAACCAGGCAGGGCAGGAGGGAGTACCCGTGCCACTGACACTGCCGAGAACAAGCTGACGGTGCTGGAACCCGGAGGGGTAGCAGAAGCTGCAAGAGTCAATGGAACTAATGAGAACCAGCTGACGGTGCTGGAACCCGGAGTGGCAGCAGAAGGAACAAGAGCCAATGGCACTACCGAGGACCAGCAGACTGTGCTGGAACCCGGAGTCTAAGCAGGAGGTACCTGTGCTACAAAGCACTACCAAGGACCAGCAGAAGTTGCTGGAACTTGGATACCGAAAAGGAGGCACATCAGCCAAAGACACTTCTGAGCAGAAACTGGCGATGTTGGAGCCCAGGGTAAATCAGGGTGTAGGCTGAGACCTAATTTCATAAAGTTTAATATCTGTTGTAGACTACTACTGATTTCAAACTTGCTCCAATTAGGCCTCTGGCTCCACTCTGTCTCTAGTATTTCCCCTGGCCTCCAACCCCGCCAGTTGCTGCTCAGAAGTGGCATCTGCACAATCAACACTTGTTCCTGTGTTACTGGGGTTCAGTAACGTCAGCTGATCCCCTGATGTGTGTCCAGCAATGTCTCCTGCTCTGTCCACATTCGGAATGTGGACAGAGCAGGAGACATTGCTGGACACACATCAGGGGATCAGCTGACGTAATTGAACCCCAGTAACACAGGAACAAGTGTTGATTGTGCAGACGCCACTTCTGAGCAGCAACTGGCAGGGTTGGAGGCCAGGGGAAATACTAGAGATAGAGTGGAGCCAGAGGCCTAATTGGAGCAAGTTTGAAATCAGTAGTAGTGTGAATGTGGAGGCAGCAGTAGACAGACACACAGCAGGGGAGCAGCTGGCATTACTGAACCCCACTAACACTGGAGCATGTGTTTTTCTCTGTGCAGATGGCACTTCCGAGCGACAACTGGCTGTGTTGAAGCCCAGGATCAATCATGGAGCAGGCTGAGGCCTACTTGGAGCAAGTTGAAAATAAGATGGTGTGTGATTTTGGAGGGAGCAGGAGATATTGCTGTTCACACAGCAGGGGAGCAGCAGGCATTACTGTACCCCACTAACACTGGAGCATGTGTTTCTCTCTGTGCAGACGGCACTTCCGAGCGACAACTGGCTGTGTTGAAGCCCAGGATCAATCATGGAGCAGGCTGAGGCCTACTTGGAGCAAGTTGAAAATAAGATGTTGTGTGATTTTGGAGGGAGCAGGAGATATTGCTGTCCACACAGCAGGGGAGCAGCAGACATTACTGAACCCCACTAACACTGGAGCATGTGTTTTTCTCTCTGCAGACGGCACTTCCGAGCGACAATTGGCTGTGTTGAAGCCCAGGATCAATCATGGAGCAGGCTGAGGCCTACTTGGAGCAAGTTGAAAATAAGATGTTGTGTGATTTTGGAGGGAGCAGGATATATTGCTGTCCACACAGCAGGGGAGCAGCTGGCGTTACTGAACCCCACTGACACAGGAGCTAATGTTTTTCTCTTTGCGGACGGCACTTCCGAGCAACAACTGGCGATATTGGAGCCCAGGATCAATCATGGAGCAGGCTGAGGCCTAATTGAAGCAAGTTTTATATTGGTTGTACACTACTACTGATTGTAACCGTGCTCCACTTAGGCCTCTGGCTCCACTGTCTCTAATATTTCCCTTGGCCTCCAACCCCGCCAGTTGCTGCTCAGAAGTGGCGTCTGCACAATCCACACTTGTTCCAGTGTTACTGGGGCTCAGTCACGTCAGTTGATCCCCTGATGTGTGTGCGGCAATGTCTCCTGCTCTGTCCACATTCCCAATAATAGTAGTGGGAATGTGGACAGAGCAGGAGACATTGCCGCACACACATCAGGGGATCAACTGACTTGACTGAGCCCCAGTAACACAGGAACAAGTGTGGATTGTGCAGACACCAATTCTGAGCAGCAACTGGCGGGGTTGGAGGCCAGGAGAAATACTAGACAAAGTGGAGCCAGAGGCCTAAGTGGAGCATGGTTAAAAATCAATAGTAGTCTTAATGTGTAGGCAGCAGGAGACTTTGCCGTCCACACAGCAAAGGAGCAGCTGGCGTTACTGAACCCCACTGACACAGGATCTAGTGTTTTTCTCTGTGCGGACGGCACTTCCGAGCAACAACTGGCTGTGTTGAAGCCCAGGAACAATCATGCAGCAGGCAGAGGCCTAAGTGGAGCACGGTTAAAAATCAGTAGTAGTTTGAATGTGTAGGCAGCAGAGACTTTGCCGTCCACACAGCAGGGGAGCAGCTGGCATTACTGAACCCCACTGACACAGGAGCTAGTGTTTTTCTTTGTGCGGACGGCACTTCCGAGCAATAACTGGCTGTGTTGAAGCCCAGGATCAATTATGCAGCAGGCTGAGGCCTACTTGGAGCAAGTAGAAAATCGGATGTATTTTGAATGTGGAGGCAGCAGGAAACTTTGCCGTCCACACAGCAGGGGAGCAGCTGGTGTTACTGAACCCCACTAACACAGGAGCTACTGTTTTTCTCTATGCAGACGGCACTTCTGAGCAACAACTGGCTGTGTTGAAGCCCAGGGATTACAGTTCAGGTGGTAGAAACATGAACACAACAGGAGACCTGGATACTATTGCCAACCAATTATTTATTCTGGAAGAGGACTGGCAAATTCTGGCGAGATCAGGCCTTGTTCATTTTCAGAAAAGTAAGCCGGTCAACGTTATCGGAGGATAGCCGTCTGTTAGTACACCACCTGCGGCACTAAAGACGCGTTCCGATAACACACTGGCAGCAGGGCAAGCCAGCACCTCCAATGCATACTGGCTATGCTCTGGCCATGTATCCAGCTTAGAGACCCAATACTTGAAGGGGGAAGAGCCATCTTGGAGTACACTGACAGGGCAAAGACATGTAGTCTGTCACCATCTGACGGAAACGTTGCCTCCTGCTGACTGGAGCCGTCTGTGATGGTGTAGACATTTGTGGCGGGCACACAAAACTTTGCCACATTTGGGCCATACTGGTCTTGCCTTGTGCTGAGGCGCTGCCTCTGCTCCCTCTTTGTGCAGAGCTTCCACCACTGCCTCGACGCACAGAGCTGCTTTGTAAAGCACTAGCAGCACTGCTCTCGGGTGGAATGGAGAAAATGATGGAATGCACCAGTGTCTCTTGGTGCTCCCGCATTTTACGCTACCGGTTCAACGGTGTTATGAGGCTTTGTAAGTTGTCCCGGTAGCGAGGATCTAGGAGGGTGTACACCCAATAATCAGCCGTGTTGAGAATGTGGGCGATGTGGCGGTCGTTTCTCAGGCACTGCAGCATGAAATCATCCATGTGCTGCAGACTCTCAACTGCCCAAGAAACGCTGTCCCCTTCTTGAGGCATCATCTCTGCCTGCTCTGCCTCACCCCACCCTCGCTGTACATACTGACTAGAGCATTGTGTACCTCCCTCCTCTGGAGAGATGTCTTCCTCCTCCATTGACTCCTCCTCATCTTCCTCACAAAGTGTCCCCTGCCTAGGCCTTTGTGAGCAACCACGTTGCACAGACTGTCCAGAAGCAGATGGTATTTGTGACTCCTCATCCTCCACCTCTTCCAAAACCTCCTCCCTTAGTGCTTGCAGTGTTTTTTGAAGCAGGCAGATACGGCGGACAGTCATGCTGACTAGTGCATCATCTGCACTCGCCATCCACGTGGAATCATTGAAGGCACGCAAAACGAGGCAGATGTCCTTCAAAGAGGCCCACTCAGTGGTGCTGAAGTGTGAACGGCGCGCAGTGTGACTTGTTTGCGCCTGATGCAGCTGGTTCTCCATTACTGCTGCCTGCTGCTCACACAACCGCTCCAACATATGTAACGTTGAATTCCACCTGGTGGGTAGGTCACATATGATGTGATGTTCCGGAAGGTGCAATCGGCGCTGCAGAGCTGCAATGCGCCATCTTGCCGTGCTGGAACGCCGCAAGTGAGCGCACTCTATGCGGACCTTGTGCAGCAGTGCATCAAGATCCGGATTGTCCCTCAGAAAGCTCTGCATTACCAAGTTGAGCACATGTGCCAGACATGGGATGTGAGTGAGGTTGCCTAGGCCCAGAGCTGCCACCAGATTTCGGCCATTGTCACACACTACCAAGCCTGGCTGGATATTCGCTGGCAAAAACCACACATCACTCTACTGCTTGATGGCATTCCAGAGCTCCTGCGCTGTGTGGCTTCAATTCCCCAAAGAAATTAATTTCAGTATGGCCTGTTGACTTTTGGCCACGGCTGTGCTCCTGCAGCACTGATTCTGAGGAACTGGAGTATGAGGAGGAGTCTATGTGTACAGACTGGATTCCTGCAATCCTTGGAGTTGGCAGAATACGTACAGCGCCACTCTCCAGATCTGTACCCGGCTCCACAACATTGACCCAGTGGGCAGTGAGGGAAAGGTATCGTCCCTGTCCATGGGTACTGGTCCACGCATTGGTGGTCAGGTGGACCTTGCTACTGACGGCGTTTAGTAGCGCATGTTTAATTTTTGCCTCCACGTGCTTTTGCAGGTCAGGGACGGCTTGCCTGCTGAAATGAAAGCGGCTGTGCACGGTGTATTGTGGGACTGCCAATGCCATGAGGTTCCAGAAGGTGTCAGTCTCCACCAGCCTGAATGAAAGCATTTCAAGGGCCAGTAATTTGGCAATGCCAGCATTCAGAGCCTGTGCTTGTGGATGGTTTGCCGAGTATGGCTGCCCTTTCTCCCATGCCTGTGCTACCGATGGCTGTAGAGTGGCCTGGGAGTGTGAGGATGAACGGGAACGTGGTGCTGTGGGTGGAATGTCACAGGGTCTCTGGACAACAGTGCCAGAGGTTCTTCCATGGCGATCCTGTGAGGAAGCCGAACCAGCTGTGTGAGCTGGAGGAAGAAGCTACAACACGAGCTTAAGAGGTGGTAGGTGGTGCTGTAGGTTGGCATACGTCTTCAATGTGTCTTTGTAACTCCACCACGTGCTTGGTCTGCACATGTTTCCACATATTTGTGGTTTTGAGTTTGCTGACACTTTTCCCTCTTTTGACTTTCTGATGACACAGCTTGCATTTGACAAAGCAAATGTCATCTGTAACTGTGTCAAAAAAGGACCACGCACTGCAAGTCTTGGGAGCGCCCGCTTTGGCTTTTGCAAAAGGAATGCTCCTAACGGGTGCCGAAGTGGAGGCTACAGGCAACCAAGTCTGCCCCCTCTCTCTCCCTCCTGTTTTGGCCGTTCGGGGAATCTCTTCCTCAGAGCTTCTCCCACCACCTTCCTGTTCCTCAAACCATGATGGGTCAAGGACCTCATCATCTACACACCCCTCTTCAAACACCTGCTTCTCCTGGGTAGTCTCGCCAGTACAGTACGCACCAGAAAGTGGCACCTGAGTCTCGTCATCATCTGATGTGTACAGAGGTGTGCTGACCATAGGCACTGGCCCACCCGCCTCTTCAGATTCAGAGGGACAAAGCAGTTGTGCATCACTGCATAGTCCCTCTTCTGCACATTCTTGAATGCTGCGTGGCTGGCCCCCTCTTTCCAAGCCAACAGATTCAGAGAACAGAAGTAGAGACTGTGATGGCTCCTGTACAGGGCTCTCTGACTGCCTGGGCAATTTGGCAGGTGGTGAAGAGACAGATGGTTGCTCTTCAGTGCTCTGGCCCTGAGAGGACATGGAAGTCATTGAAGTCGATGCGTTAGCTGCCATCCATCCGACAATGGCTTCAATTTGTTCCTCCCGCAGCAGTGGGGTATGGCGAGGTCCTACAAAGCTGCGCATGAAGGACTGTTGCCTGGTAAAACTAGGGGATGCTGACTCACTGGTGACCGCAGCAGGCACAGAATCCCCACGTCCTCTCCCTGCTGAATCCCCACGTCCTCTCCCTGCTGGATCCCCACGCCCACGACCACATGCCTTACTCCCTGCCTTCTTCATCTTGGTAGACTGATAAAGATAGACAGAAAAGTGCAAAGGGGGGGCTTAGTATGCTTATTCCTGAACAGCTGCTAACATGTATAAGAAACACTAATTTTATAAAGTGTGTGGACTACACTTTAATATGAGCTAATGTGGCCTACACAACTGTCAAGTGGAGTGTTTGGTGAACTCTATTTTGTTTTTTTTTGTCAAAAAAACAAAAAGGATGTGACCAAAGATTTGAAAGCGCTAGTATCACAAACTTTATGGAGCTATTACAATGCAGGAAGGTAACCTACAATGCAAAAGGTGAGGCTCCAAAAAATAGGGTAATACTTATCTGGCTGCGGCTGAAGGGCACAAGCCAGAAAAAAGGCTCCTCTATCTACTCCTATATAGTGTTTGCAACCAACCAATGTAGATGGATATGGATGGATGCACACTAATAGGAGAATGAAAAATGAGCTGCAATTAAAGAAAAATATGTATGAGGCAGTGACGCACGCTGAACAGCCTACAACCAGACGTAGCTGCAGGACACACTACAGCGTGAGCTGCGCTCACACACAGAGACCTCTCAGACAGCCGTTAACAGTGCAGATAACTGGGCACTAGCAATGAAAGGCTGCAGAGAGACTCCGCTGTCTACTCTTAAGAGTGTTTGCAACCAATATATATGGATACGGATGGATGCACACTAATAGGAGAATGAAAAATCAGCAGCAATAAAAGAAAAATATGTATGAGGCAGTGACGCACGGTGAGTGGCCTACAACCAGACGTGGCTGCAGGACACACTACACAGTGTGCGCTGCACTCACACACAGAGACCTCTCAGACAGCCGTTAACAGTGCAGATAACTGGGCACTAGCACTGAAAGGCTGCAGAGAGACTCCGCTGTCTACTCTTAAGAGTGTTTGCAACCAATGTATATGGATACGGATGGATGCACACTAATAGGAGAATGAAAAATCAGCAGCAATAAAAGAAAAATATGTATGAGGCAGTGACGCACGGTGAGTGGCCTACAACCAGATGTGGCTGCTGGACACACTACACAGCGTGCGCTGCACTCACACAGACCTTGCAGACAGCTGTGAACACTGCTGCAAGGCAAAAAAAAGCTACAGTGGTTGATTATGTAGCCTGGGTAAAGCACAATATGATTTTGTTTATGTTGGATACCAGCGTGACACTGGTTTCCAAGGTAAACATCGGGTTTCTTAGAGCCGCACGGCTCTTAGAAACCCATTGTTTATGTTGGATACCAGCGTTCAGCGTCGCTGATCGCTGGCTCCCTCTGCCACATGCAGCGATGCGCGCTGGCCAGCCGGAGACCAGCGATGAAAAAACGGCCCAGTACGATCTAGCACAATCAGCGATATCCATCGGGGGGGCCAGTCGCTGCTGGATGTCCCACACAGCGATATCGCTGGAGAGATCGCTGATGTGTCACAAAATCAGCGATCTCGCCAGCGACATCGCTGTGTGTAACGGGGCCTTTAGTCTTCCTTCACTCTCTAAGGATCAGTTGGAACAGTTGAGTGTCCCTCTTACTAATGCAGAAATAAAGAAAACCATCTTATCTCTACCATCACACAAGACACAGGACCCTGATGTTTTTTCAAACATGTATTATAAAGTCTTTATTGATCAGTTAACTCCATATCTGACAGAGACCGTTCAGTATGCGGTCTCTCAGGGTTCATTTCCCAAAGCGATGTTATCAGCCACAATAACATTACCAAAACCAGGCAAGCACACAAAATTTTAGACCCAAATCCTAATTAAATACCAACCTTAAGATTTATGCTAAATGCCTAGCGACACCCCCTAGCCCATATTCTCTCATTTTTAATATTATTAAATCGATCTATTTTTATAAAAGGGAGACAAATGACAGTTAATACAAGGAGAGTGTTAGACTTGATTGATGTCATAAACAATATGAAGGCTTTGGATTCTGAGAAGGTGTTCAACGGGGTTAACTGGTCATTTGCCTTCTCAGTGTTGGGCTGAATGGGGTTCATGGGCTAAATACTAGATGCCATTAAAGCCCTTATTGGAACAAGACAGGGATGCCCCCTGTACCCTAGGTATTTGTGCTCATTATTGAAATTTTTGTACAGGCCATTAGGCAAAATGACGGAATAAAGGGGGTGGAGATTTCTGGCAGTTCACATAGCATCTCATTATATGATGATGATGTGATTTTAACCTTAGCGGAACCTGAGAATTCATTTGGAGAAGCCCTAGAGACAGCTAAACTTTCAGAAAGATGTCATATTATAAAATAAATGAACATAAATCCGAGATTCTGCCTTTAAACACTCCAGTTGAGGTTCTACTACATTTACAAAAGAATGTTCCACTTGATTGGCGTCAGGACCAAATTACATATTTAGGAATGTCAATAACTATATCTACATCAACTTTATATAAATCATATTATCCTCCTTTATTACAGGCTCTAGGATCTGACCTAAATAAAATAGTTCAACGTGAGGTTTCATGGGTGGGTCGTGTTGCGGTCTTTCAGATGTTCTCACTGCCCAAATTATTATACAGGTTTCACACTGTTCCAATTTCCCTCCCAAAATATTTTTCCACCAGGGATACAATCTTAAACACTTGTGTAGAGAAACAAAAGACCTCACATACCTAATCACCTTATGAAAAGACCTAAGAAATTTGCAGGGCTCAACCTCCGTAATAGCCATTAATGCTATCTAGCTACCCAATTAGATCAAGCTAGAGCATGGTGGAATGGAAATAAAACTTGTATTTGGGTTCAAATTGAATCACAATGTGCGGCCTCTTAAAATCTAAAAACTCTATTTAGTGCATCTTAGATTGCACCAACTAATAAGTTAGATGCTCTTCCTCTGATGATTTAATCCATTTCAGCTGGAAAGTAGTCAATAAAAAAGGTTCTAATGTTTCAACCCCTGTTGCGTCCATAACTCCATTAGAAACCTTAGAACTCTTAATACCAGATCTTAACATTGCCATCACCGTTTTTGCTCCACTAATCTTCACTCTCCTTCGCTATCCCCAAACCCCTGCACCCTCAAACCGAATAACTATCTCCCCCTCTCTCTTACCCCCCCACCTCGCTTTATCTGTAAACATACTCCTTAACCTCAGACCTCTCCTACTAAAATACAATACAGGACGAACACTCTCCTTCACCCACCTGCTTTCCCTTTCTCTGCTTCTTCTCACTACTGGTGAAATATCCCCCAATCCTGCCCACCCGCCTCATACATCCCACTAATCCTCACACCTATCTTTCTCACACTAAGAGAACCTACCACAATCCCTCACACTTAAAACCTGTGCAACTGACCCCCTCCCTCCCGCACCCTCTTTCTGGAGCACTTTGGAATGCTCGCTCCATCTGCAACAAGCTCCACGTGATTAACGACCTCTTTACCTCCCTCAATCCTTCCCTCCTCGCCCTTACTGAGACCTGACTGACACCCCCTGACACGGCTTCCCCGGCTGCACTGAGTTATGGCGGCCTCCCCTTTACCCACACTCCTCGCCCTGGCAACAGACAAGGTGGAGGAGTGGGCTTCCTCCTTTCTAAAAACTGCTCCTTCAACCCTATGCAACCCCCACCCTCCCTTAGCCTCCCTTCTTTCAAGGTTCACTCTGTCTGTATTTACTCTCCCTCTAATCTCAAAATGGCTGTCATATACTGACCACCAGCCTCAGCCACTGCCTTCATCGACCAATTCTCCACCTGAGTCCTCCACTTTCTCTCTGCTGACATCCCCACCATCATCATGGGGGGACTTCAACATCCCCATTGACACCTACCAGCCAGCAGCCTCCAAACTCCTGTCACTTACCTCATCCTTTGGACTTACTCAGTGGTCCTCCACAGCCACCCACACAGATGGACATACATTAGACCTCATCTTCACCTGCCTCTGTTCCCTATCTAATCTCACAACCTCTTTCTTCCTCCATCTGACCACCATCTACTCACCTTCTCATCCTTGTCCTTCTCACCTGCCCCCATGTCCAGCCACTAGAACATCCTCGCAGAAACCTCGCACACCTAGACATCCACAGACTCTCAGACTCTCTTCTACCTCTGTCCTCCATATCTTCACTCCAAAACATGGACATTGCCACCGCTTTCTACAATGCCACCCTCACATCAGCCATAGACTCAGTTGCTCCTCTGATGCATGGCAAAGTGCGCCAAACTAATAGGCAACCCTGGCACAACAAACTCACCAAAAAACTTTGACAAGCATCCAGGGTCGCAGAGCGGCGTTGGAAGAAAACACGCCTGCCAGATGACTTCGCTGCTTTCAAACAAGCTACACTTGCCTTTAAATCAGCCCTCACCTCTGATAAACAGACCTATTTCGCAAACCTTGTATCTTCATTATCCCACAACTCAAAACAACTGTTCAGAATATTCAACTGTCTATTCCACCCACCACTGCCACCTCCAACTCCCCTCATCTCTGCTGAGGACTTTGCCACCTACTTCAAAAACAAGATTGACCAAACCTTTACAGTTCCACCACCCCAACCACTCCACATACCAGACCTCTGCCCTTCCCTAATAACCTCCCTCTCCAACATCACTGAAGGAGTGCTTACTCATCTCCTTTCCAAATCACACCTCACCACCTGTGCACTTGACCCCATCCCTTCCCACCTGCTCCCCAACCTCACTAACATGGTCATTCCAGCCCTAACCCATCTCTTCAACCTATCCCTGATTTCTGGTACCTTCCCCTCTGCTTTCAAACATGCCACCATAACACTCATCCTCAAAAAATCAAACCTTGACCCAACTGCTATGCACAGCTACCGCCCCATATCACTGCTCCCGTTTGCTTCCAAACTCCTTGAACAGCATGTCCATGCTCAACTTTCCTCCCACCTCTCATTTATCTCCCACCTTGACATCCTGCAATCTGGCTCCACCCCCACCACTCCACTGAAACTGCCTTGACCAAAATTACTAATGACTTACTCACAGCCAAAGCTAAGAGACAGTTCTCCATCCTCCTCCTTCTTGACCTCTCCTCTGCCTTTGACACAGTTGACCACTGCCTACTGATACAGATTCTTTCTTCCCTTGGCATCAAAGACCTTGCCCTGTCCTGGATTTCCTCATACCTTTCTGACCGCACAATCAGCATTTCCCTCTCCCACACTACCTCCTCATCCCACCCCCTCTCTGTTGGAGTCCCCCAAGGCTCTGTCCTGGGGCCCCTACTTTTTCCATCTATATTCTTGGCCTAGGACAACACAAAGTCCCATGGCTTCCAGTACCACCTGTATGCAGATGACCCTCAGATCTACCTCTCTGGCCCAGATGTGACCTCTCTGTTGTCTCAACGTAGACAAAACTGAACTCATTATTTTTCCTCCATCTCATGTATCTTCCCTACCCGATCTATCTATTATGGTAAACGGCATCACGCTCTCTCCCGCACCTGAAATCCGCTGCCTCGAAGTAACTCTCAACTCTGCCCTGCCCTTCAAACCACACTTCCAATCTCTTGCCACCTCCTGTCACCTCCAACTCAAAAATATTTCCAGAATCCATCCCTTCCTCAGTCCTCAATCTACTAAAACTCTTGCACATGCCCTCATCATCTCCCGCCTTGACTACTGCAAAACTCTTCTCTTTGGCCTCCCTGCTAACTCTCTTGCACCACTTCAGTCTGTCCTCAATTCTGCTGCCTGACTAATCCACCTCTCTCCTCACTATTCCCCTATCTCCCCCCTCTGCAAATCCCTTAACCCCTTCATGACCCAGCCTATTTTGACCTTAATGACCTGGCCATTTTTTGCAATTCTGACCAGTGTCCCTTTATGAGGTAATAACTAGAGTTGAGCGAAACGGGTCGAAAAAATTCAAAAGTCGCCGACTTTTGGCAAAGTCGGGTTTCATGAAACGAAACCCGACCCTAGGATGAGGTCGGCCACGAGGTCGGCGACTTACGCGCCAAAGTCGCGTTTCAAAAGTTTGTTTTGCGCTCTTTTTCAGCCAATCAGGATCCACGGACACTGTGGGCAACGTGATGACATAGGCACGGGTCACCACCATCTTTCAGAAGGGCATGCAAGTGATTGGCTTGCTTTGGTGGGCGTCACAGGGGGTATAAAAGGGCGTGCACGCCGACCGCCATCTTACTTCTGCCGATCTTAGCATAGGGAGAGGTTGCTGCTGATTCTGTAGGGAGAGCGTTAGGCAGGGAAGAAGACAAAAAAACTGCTTCTGCTGCTAGCGATTTGGCCTGCACAACACACCAGTCACTGTGTGTGCAGTGCAAGGGGAGGCTATATAGTGGTGTATCAGTGGTGTTGGTTGTTGGGCTGCCTTCTAAGGCTTCCTGACAGGCTGGCATTGCTGTTTACCCACTGCTCCGCAAGCTGCTTTTTTAAAAGCAATCCAATCTCCCTTATCCTCTAGTCACTTTGGTCACAGCTGCGCCATCGAGCCTGTCACATAGCGCTCAGATATTCATTGGGCCTCAAACTGCTTAAGCAATCCCAATTTTTTTTTTTGTCCTGCTGAGAAGAAAAAAAAACTGCTTCTGCTGCTGACAGCAATTTGGCCTGCACAACACACCAGTCACTGTGTGTGCAGTGCAAGGGGAGGCTATATAGTGGTGTATCAGTGGTGTTGGTTGTTGGGCTGCCTTTTAAGGCTTCCTGACAGGCTGGCATTGCTGTTTACCCACTGCTCCGCAAACTGCTTTTTTAAAAGCAATCCAATCTCCCTTATCCTCTAGTCACTTTGGTCACAGCTGTGCCATCGAGCCTGTCACATAGCGCTCAGATATTCATTGGGCCTCACACAATCCAAAAGTGTCCAGTGTCCAAAAGTGTGTGCAGATATTCAAAATCTCCCTTATCCTCTAGTCACTTTTGTCACAGCAGTGCCATCGAGCCTGTCACATAGCGCTCAGATATCAGTGGGCCTCACACAATCCAAAAGTGTCCAGTGTCCAAAAGTGTGTGCAGATATTCAAAATCTCCCTTATCCTCTAGTCACTTAGGTCACAGCAGTGCCATCGAGCCTGTCACATAGCGCTGAGATAACAGTGGGCCTCACACAATCCAAAAGTGTCCACTGTCCAAAAGTGTGTGCAGATATTCAAAATCTCCCTTATCCTCTAGTCACTTTTGTCACAGCAGTGCCATCGAGCCTGTCACATAGCGCTGAGATATCAGTGGGCCTCACACAATCCAAAAGTGTCCAGTGTCCAAAAGTGTGTGCAGATATTCAAAATCTCCCTTATCCTCAAGTCACTTTTGTCACAGCAGTGCCATCGAGCCTGTCACATAGCGCTCAGATATCAGTGGGCCTCACACAATCCAAAAGTGTCCAGTGTCCAAAAGTGTGTGCAGATATTCAAAATCTCCCTTATCCTCTAGTCACTTTTGTCACAGCAGTGCCATCGAGCCTGTCACATAGCGCTGAGATATCAGTGGGCCTCACACAATCCAAAAGTGTCCAGTGTCCAAAAGTGTGTGCAGATATTTAAAATCTCCCTTATCCTCTAGTCACTTTTGTCACAGCAGTGCCATCGAGCCTGTCACATAGCGCTCAGATATCAGTGGGCCTCACACAATCCAAAAGTGTCCAGTGTCCAAAAGTGTGTGCAGATATTCAAAATCTCCCCTGTCCTATAGACACCTTGTACCTTGTTTTACATTACTATATAGTTTGTTGGATTTTGTCTACATTTCTACCAAAAACGAGGAAGGCTGGTGGAAGAGGCCGTGGAATTGGGCGGGGGTTGGCAGCTGGTAATGATGGTGTTGGTGGTGGATCTGATGGTAGTGGCAAGAGCAAAATAGGACCGAATGCAGGAGGTGCTGACCCTGCGTCATCGTCTGGCTACATAAGGCCTCGAACGCTTAGTTTTCTAGGAGTTGGCAAACTGCTTTTAAAGCCAGAGCATCAGGAAAAAGTTTTGTCTTACATTGCTGACTCAGCCTCCAGCTCTATCGCCTACTCTTCTTCAGTTGTAAAAAGTAAAAGCACTGAGTCGTCATTGGAGGCTCATGTTCATGAACCACACCTTTCCTTGTGTCCATCACCCCAACCAAGATTGAAGGATGACGCAGGCCATACTACTGATTACTCCATGGAGCTGTTTTCACATACCATGCCTGGATTATCAAGTGAAATGGTGAATTACCCAGGCCAAGATGAATCTGACATGGAGTGCACTGATGCACAGCCGCTGATGGATGATTCTGCTGGTACATTCACTCAGAGCACTACATTGTCCTCGCAGTGTACAGAGCCAGATTCTGACCCTGATGAGACTCAGGTGCCCCTTCCCGCACACTATACCACCATACACGGTGACACAGAGGAAGGTGCACATGACATAGAAGAGGAGGTGATGGATGACCCAGTTGTTGACCCAGATTGGCATCCATTGGGGGAAGAGGGTGCTGCTTCCAATAGCTCAGATGAGGAGCATCCACAGCAGACACCGACATCGCAACAGCTGTTATCTGGCAGGCCCGGAGCACTCCAAAGACAGGTTCCAAACATCAAAAGAGTTGCTGGACAGCTTGTACAGAGGGTCAAAAGATCACAGCGTGCTAGGCCGCAAAATGTCTGCCAAAGTAGGAAGAGTGCAGTGTGGCACTTTTTTGAACAAAATCCTCATGATCAGGCCAAGGTTATCTGTAAGAAGTGCGCAAAGACCTTTAGCAGAGGGAAAAATCTGAAAAATTTGAAAACCAGTTGCATGCTTAGACATTTAACCAGCATGCACTTGCAAGCGTGGACACAACACCAAACCTCAAGTGCCACATGTGCAACTGATCACAACGAAGGTAGTCAGCAACGCTACATTGTTTCCCCCACTGTAAGCCCACCGGTTAGCACAGCAGCAAATGTTGAGGTGTCGTTGCAAGACCACAGCAGTCAGGGAATCCCACTGTTATATCAACGAAAGACTGATTCTAGGCCATCAGAAAGAACACCAACTCCATCACCATCATCAACCCTCTCTCAGTCCGCCCTGTCCACCGCTACTTCCACCATATGCAGCTCTCAAGTCCAGCTCACCCTCCCAGACACTATGAGTAGGTCAAGAAAGTACTCAGTCTCTCATCCGCGTACACTGGGTTTGAACGCCCACATTGCCAAACTAATCTCGTTTGAGATGATGCCCTTTCGGTTGGTGGAAAGCACAGCTTTCCGCGAACTCATGGCCTATGCAGTACCACGCTATGACCTACCCAGTCGCCACTTCTTCTCTCGCAAAGCCATCCCAGCCCTCCACCATCATGTGAAAGACCGCATTGTCCATGCACTCAAGCAGTCAGTGAGCGGAAAGGTGCACCTCACAACTGATGCATGGTCCAGTCGGCATGGCCAGGGCCGTTACGTGTCCATCACTGCGCACTGGGTTAATGTGGTGGATGCAGGGTCCACAGGGGACAGCGGTGGTGGGACAGTGCTGCCTAGCCCACGGTATAGGAAACAGTTGGCTGTAGGGGTTCGACCCTCCTCCTCCTCCTCCAGAAGCGAAAGCTCGTCCACAGAGCGCAGTCGTACGAGCACTCCATCTGCAGCTGCCACTGTTGCACACGATGTGTCCCCCTATCGAGCAGCTAGTGGAAAGCGTCAGCAGGCTGTGTTGCAGATGATGTGTTTGGGCGACAGACACACCGCCGAGGTGCTGGCCGAGTACTTGAAGCGACAAACTGAGTCATGGCTGGGCAGTGTACATCTTGAGGCAGGCAAGGTAGTTAGTGATAACGGCCGTAATTTTGTGGCAGCCATAGCCTTTTCAAAACTCAGCCACATACCTTGCTTGGCTCACACCTTGAACCTGGTGGTGCAGTGCTTCCTCAAAAATTATCCGGAGTTAACAGCCCTGCTCCATAAGGTGCGAAGACTGTGCGCGCACATCCTCCGGTCGCCTGTACACTCCGTTCGTATGCAGAAGCTGCAGCGATTGCTCCACCTTCCCAACCACGGCCTCATTATCGACATTGCAACAAGGTGGAACTCCACCCTGCACATGGTGGAGCGGCTGTGCGAGCAGAGGCAGGCCATAATGCATTTGTGGGAGGATACACGGCCAGGCACTTTGAGAGCAGACATGGAGTTGACAGGTGTGCAGTGGTCGAAGCTGAAAGACCTTTGTAAAGTCCTTCAGTGTTTTGAGGAATGCACACGGCTGGTAAGCGCAGACGACGCCATCCTAAGCATGAGCATCCCACTTATGCGTCTACTCATGCAAACTTTGACGCACCTTAAGGAGCAGGCGTCTGCAGCCAATGTTGATGAGGAGGAAGAGGAGGAGGGAATCCTTGATGACATTCAGCCATTGTCTGCTCAGGGACCTCTCCTGGACGAGGTGGAGGAAGAAGAGGAGGAGGAGGAGGAGGATGATGGGGATGATTACTTAGGGGAGGAGGATGCATCTCGTGGGGCAAGTGAAAATGTTGGCGTGGCAAGGTCTGGTACAGGGTTTGTGCGTGACTGGAGGGATGTGGATTTGCCAGAAAGTGCTCCTCCACCCAGCACTCGCAGTGCATCAATGACACTGGGAACATTGGCCCACATGTCAGATTATGCCTTGCGGATCCTAAAAAGGGACCCCCGCATTGCCAAAATGATGAACGATGACGACTATTGGTTGGCCAGCATCCTGGATCCACGCTATAAAGGCAAATTACAAAACATCATGCCACAGGAGAACCTTGACCTAATATTGGCTAATAAACAAGCAACTCTGGTAAATCGGTTGCTTGTGGCATTCCCAGCACACAGCAGCGGTGATGGTTCTCACACGAGCTGTACGGGCCGAGGGCAGCTTGGCAGAGGTGTTCGTGGTGCACACAGCAGAAGTGGCGTTGGAGACAGGGGTTTCATGACAATGTTGTGGACTGATTTTTCAAATACCGCTCACACAACTGGTAATACTGCATCGATGGAAAGTGACAGGAGACAGCAGTTGTCAACTATGGTTACAAACTACTTTTCCTCCCATATCGATGTTCTCCCACACAGGTCATTCCCCTTTGACTATTGGGCCGCTAAACTGGACACCTGGCCTGAATTGGCCCAATATGCCTTACAGGAGCTCGCTTGCCCAGCTGCAAGTGTGCTATCGGAAAGAGTCTTCAGTGCAGCTGGATCAATCCTGACAGAAAAAAGGACCCGTCTGTCAACCCAAAATGTGGATGATCTAACCTTCATTAAAATGAACCACGCATGGGTTTCCAAGGATTTTGTCCCACCTTCCCCTGATGACACATAGGGTGACAGAAAAATGGCTTGCTTTGGTCCACCTCTTCCTGGTACTTCACCTATTTCGCCTTTTGCATCAGCTGAATGTCCAACATCAACATATGCCACTTTCTAAAACTCCCTAACTGTGCTGCCTCCCCCCCATGGCCGGGGTCACCACCTAGCGCACGACACCGAGCGAGTGCCATTGCCCTGGACAGGTGGGTAGGCCGACTCCTGGGCGCGGGCACTGGCACAGGGTCCCTCATAGTGCAATCAAGTGTCTCTGACGGTGGTGGTGCACACCCGCCGTCAGACACACCGCTGTACTATGACGGGCCCAGTGCCAGTACCGACGCCCACGAGTGGGCCCCCCTTGCTTGGGCAGGGCCCCAGCATTTGCAATCTTTACCTCTCCCTGCTCCTCCGCTGTGTAATCTGGGCCGTCAAATCCATACTGTGCCTGACACCGTCTGAGCCTGCCTCCTGATGTATAGACATATATTTTGAATGTGTACGCTATCCATACATGTTATCCGGTGATGCGGTACCCTTTCTAACCTTTGTGCAATCACGTGCAATCCATACAGGGCCTAACACCATCTGAGCCTGCCTCATGCTGTATAGACATATATTTTGAATGTGTACGCTATCCATACATGTTATCCGGTGATACGGTACCCTTTCTAACCTTTGTGCAATCACGTGCAATCCATACTGTGCCTAACACCGTCTGAGCCTGCCTCATGCTGTATAGACATATATTTTGAATGTGTACGCTATCCATACATGTTATCCGGGGATACGGTACCCTTTCTAACCTTTGTGCAATCACGTGCAATCCATACTGGGCCTAACACCGTCTGAGCCTGCCTCCTGAGACATATATTTTGAATGTGTACGCTATCCATACATGTTATCTGGGGATACGGTACCCTTTCTAACCTTTGTGCAATCACGTGCAATCCATACTGGGCCTAACACCGTCTGAGCCTGCCTCATGCTGTATAGACATATATTTTGAATGTGTACGCTATCCATACATGTTATTCGGTGATACGGTACCCTTTCTAACCTTTGTGCAATCACGTGCAATCCATACTGGGCCTAACGCCGTCTGAGCCTGCCTCATGCTGTATAGACATATATTTTGAATGTGTACGCTATCCATACATGTTATCCGGTGATACGGTACCCTTTCTAACCTTTGTGCAATCACGTGCAATCCATACTGGGCCTAACACCGTCTGAGCCTGCCTCATGCTGTATAGACATATATTTTGAATGTGTACGCTATCCATACATGTTATCCGGGGATACGGTACCCTTTCTAACCTTTGTGCAATCACGTGCAATCCATACTGGGCCTAACACCGTCTGAGCCTGCCTCCTGAGACATATATTTTGAATGTGTACGCTATTCATACATGTTATCTGGGGATACGGTACCCTTTCTAACCTTTGTGCAATCACGTGCAATCCATACTGGGCCTAACACCGTCTGAGCCTGCCTCATGCTGTATAGACATATATTTTGAATGTGTACGCTATCCATACATGTTATCTGGTGATACGGTACCCTTTCTAACCTTTGTGCAATCACTTGCAATCCATACTGGGCCTAACACCGTCTGAGCCTGCCTCATGCTGTATAGACATATATTTTGAATGTGTACGCTATCCATACATGTTATCCGGTGATACGGTACCCTTTCTAACCTTTGTGCAATCACGTGCAATCCATACTGGGCCTAACACCGTCTGAGCCTGCCTCATGCTGTATAGACATATATTTTGAATGTGTACGCTATCCATACATGTTATCCGGGGATACAGTACCCTTTTTAACCTTTGTGCAATCACGTGCAATCCATACTGGGCCTAACACCGTCTGAACCTGCCTCCTGAGACATATATTTTGAATGTGTACGCTATCCATACATGTTATCTGGGGATACGGTACCCTTTCTAACCTTTGTGCAATCACGTGCAATCCATACTGGGCCTAACACCGTCTGAGCCTGCCTCATGCTGTATAGACATATATTTTTAATGTGTACGCTATCCATACATGTTATCCGGTGATACGGTACCCTTTCTAACCTTTGTGCAATCACGTGCAATCCATACTGGACCTAACACCATCTGAGCCTGCCTCATGCTGTATAGACATATATTTTGAATGTGTACGCTATCCATACATGTTATCCGGGGATACGGTACCCTTTCTAACCTTTGTGCAATCACGTGCAATCCATACTGGGCCTAACACCATCTGAGCCTGCCTCCTGAGACATATATTTTGAATGTGTACGCTATCCATACATGTTATCCGGGGATACGGTACCCTTTCTAACCTTTGTGCAATCACGTGCAATTCCTACTGGGCCTAACACCGTCTGAGCCTGCCTCATGCTGTATAGACATATATTTTGAATGTGTACGCTATCCATACATGTTATCCGGTGATACGGTACCCTTTCTAACCTTTGTGCAATCACGTGCAATCCATACTGGGCCTAACACCGTCTGAGCCTGCCTCCTGAGACATATATTTTGAATGTGTACGCTATCCATACATGTTATCTGGGGATACGGTACCCTTTCTCACCTTTGTGCAATCACGTGTAATCCATACTGGGCGTGAGAACGGCTGGCGAGCTGTTAAGCAAGCTACAGCACCTGTCCAGACAAGTACAGGGATTCCCTAGCGAGGAGACTTATTTGATTGTTTTCAATGTTGGGACAGCAATTTTTGGGGAGCACTATACTCTGGAGAATGATAGATGGGGCCCACCATACACTGGAACATTCCAAAGGTGGACATCAGACACTGGAGCAGCATTTACAGGGCCCATTATACACTAGAGCATTAGAAATGGGGCCCATTATGTTTGGAGCATTATTTGGGCCCATAAGACAGTGGAGCTTCATCCATGGGGACCAACATATACTGTAGCATTATGTGGAGCTCATCATATACTGTTTCAAACATTATATGGGACCAATGATTCTGTATGGAGAAATAGATGGGCCTTGTCATGAGATGTAAAAACTGAGGTATTCTTCATTGGACTATACCGCTATTTCTCTGCCGTATCGGAGCATGATGAGTTGTGGTATGTGTTAAAGGGGCGCTCTTTTGCCCAGGGCACATGAAAACCTGGAGCCAGCCCTCCCCCCCCACAGTTTGTAGCCAAATAACCCCCATTTTTCAGTGCGTAACTTGTATTATGAAGTTAATTAAGGTTGACAAGCTTAAGAAAGAAGAATTGATGCTTTTGGCATTCAAATGGGCACTGTAGGTGTGTTTCCTGTCCTCCTCTCACTGCCGACTTTTATTCCCCATTGACTTACATTGGGTTTCGTGTTTCGGGACGACCCCGACTTTTCCCTATAATCGGACGATCTTGCTCGACCCGACTTTTGGAAAAGTCGGGTTTCACGAAACGAAACGCGACCCTAAAAAACCAAAAGTCGCTCAACTCTAGTAATAACTCTGGAACGCTTCAACGCATCCTAGCGATTCTGAGATTGTTTTTTCGTGACATATTGGGCTTCATGTTAGTGGTAAATTTAGGTCGATAATTTTTGCGTTTATTTGTGAAAAAATCAGAAATTTGGCGAAAATTTTGAAAATTTCGCAATTTTCAAATTTTGAATTTTTATTCTGTTAAACTAGAGAGTTATGTGACACAAAATAGTTACTAAATAACATTTCCCACATGTCTACTTTACATCAGCACAATTTTGGAAGCAAAATATTTTTTGTTAGGAAGTTATAAGGGTTAAAAGTTGACAGCGATTTCTCATTTTTACAACAAAATTTACAAAACCATTTTTTTTATGGACCACCTCACATTTGAAGTCACTTTGAGGGGTCTATATGGCAGAAAATACCCAAAAGTGACACCATTCTAAAAACTGCACCCCTCAATCTACTCAAAACCACATTCAAGAAGATTATTAACCCTTCAGGTGTTTCACAACAGCTAAGGCAATGTGGAAGGAAAAAATGGACATTTTAATTTTTCCAACACAAATTTCCTTTCAGCATCATTTTTTTCATTTTCACATGGGCAACAGGATAAAATGGATCCAAAAATTTGTTGGGCAATTTCCCCTGAGTACACCGATACCTCATATGTGGTCATAAACCACTGTTTGGGCGTACGGCAGGGCTCAGAAGGGAAGGAGCACCATTTGACTTTTTGAATGGAAAATATGCTGGAATATTTAGCGGTTGCCATGTCGCGTTTGGAGAGTCGCTGTGTTCCTAAACACTGGAGCTCCCCCACAAGTGACCCCATTTTGGAAACTAGACCCCCCAAGGAACTTATCTAGATGCATAGTGATCACTTTGAACCCCCAGGTGCTTCTCAAATTGATCTGTAATTTAAAAAAAAGTACTTTTTTTTCACAAAAATTATCTTTTAGCCTCAGTTTTTTCATTTTCACATGGGCAACAGGATAAAATGGATCCTAAAATTTGTTGGGCAATTTCTCCTGAGCACACCAATACCTCATATGTGGTCATAAACCACTGTTTGGGTGCAGGGCAGGGCCCGGAAGGGAAGGAGCGCCATTTGACTTTTTGAATGGAAAATTAGCTCCAATCGTTATCGGACACCATGTCGCGTTTGGAGAGCCCCTGTGTGCCTAAACATTGGAGCTCCCCCACAAGTGACACCATTTTGGTGACTAGACCCCTTAAGGAACTTATCTAGATGTGTAGTGAGCACTTTGAACCCCCAAGTGCCTCACAAAAGTTTATAACATAGAGCAGTGAAAATAAAAAATCATTTTTTTTTCCTCAAAAATGATTTTTTAGCACGCTATTTTTTATTTTCACAAGGGTAACAGGAGTAATTGGACAACAAAAGTTGTTGTCCAGATTGTCCTGAGTACGCTGGTACCCCATATGTGGGGGGGGGCACTGTTTGGGTGCACGGCAGGGCGCAGAAGGGAATGAGCGCCATTTGACTTTTTGAAATGAAAATTGGCTCCAATCGTTAGCGGACACCATGTCGTGTTTGGAGATGCCCTGTGTGCCTAAACTTTGGAGCTCCCCCACAAATGACCCCATTTTGGAAACTAGACCCCCTAAGGAACTTATCTAGATGCATAGTGAGCACTTTGAACCCCCTTCGGTGATCCACAGAAGTTTATAATGCAGAGCAGTGAAAATAAAAAATCTTTTTTTTTTCCTAAAAAAAAATTTTTTAGTCTGCAATTTTTTATTTTCACAAGGGTACCAGGATAAATTGGACCCCAAAAGTTGTTTTCCAGTTTGTCCTGAGTACGCTGGTACCCCATATGTGGGGGGAGACCACTGTTTGGGCACACGTCGGGGCTCGGAAGGGAAGTAGTGACATTTTGAAATGCTGACTTTGATGGAATAGTCTGCGGGCATCATGTTACATTTGCTGAGCCCCTGTGTGCCTAAACAGTAGAAACCCCCCACAAGGGACCCCATTTTGGAAACAAGACCCCCCAAGGAACTTATCTAGATGTGTGGTGAGCACGTTGAACCCCCAAGTGCTTCACAGAAGATTGTAACGCAGAGCCGTGAAAATAAAAAATCATTTTTTTCCTCAAAAAAAATGATTTTTAGCCCGCAATTTTTTTTTTCACAAGGGTAACAGGATAAATTGGACCCCTAAAGTTGTTGTCTAGTTTGTCCTGAGTACGCTGATACCCCATATGTGGGGGATGACCACTGTATGGGCACACGTCAGGGCTCGGAAGGGAAGTAGTGACGTTTTGGTATGCTGACTTTGATGGAATGGTCTGCGGGCATCATGTTACATTTGCAGAGCCCTTGATGTTCCTAAACTGTGGAAACCCCCCACAAGTGACCCCATTTTGGAAACTAGACCCCATAAGGAACTTGCCTAGATGTGTGGTGAGCACCTTGAACCCCGAAGTGCTTCACAGAAGATTGTAACGCAGAGCCATGAAAATAAAAAATCTTTTTTTTTCCTCAAAAAATGAATTTTTAGCTCGCAATTTTTTATTTTCACAAGGGTCACAGGAGAAATTGGACCCCAAAAGTTGTTGTCCAGTTTGTCATGAGTACGCTGGTACCCGATATGTGGAGGGAAACCACTGTTTGGGCACACGTTGGGTCTCAGCAGGGAAGTAGTGACATTTTGAAATGCTGACTTTGATGGAATGGTCTGCGAGCGTCATGTTACATTTGCTGAGCCCCTGTGTGCCTAAACAGTAGAAACCTCCCACAAGTGACCCCATTTTGGAAACTAGACCCCCCAGGGAACTTATCTAGATGTATGGTGAGCACCTTGAACCCCCAAGTGCTTCACAGAAGTTTATAACGCAGAGACGTGAAAATAAAAAATCATTTTTTTCCCTAAAAAAAAATGATTTTTAGCCCGCATTTTTTTTTTCACAAGGGTAACAGGATAAATTGGACCCCAAAAGTTGTTGTCCAGTTTGTCCTGAGTACGCTGGTACCCCATATGTGGGGGGGAACCATTGTTTGGGCACACGTCAGGGCTCGGAATGGAAGTAGTGACGTTTTGAAATGCAGACTTTGATGGAATAGTCTGCAGTCGTCATTACGTTTGCAGAGCCCCTGATGTGCCTAAACAGTGGAAACCCCCCACAAGTGACCCCATTTTGGAAACTAGACCTTCCAAGGAACTTATGTAGATGTATGGTGAGCACTTTCAACCCCCAAGTGCTTCACAGAAGTTTATAATGCAGAGACATGAAAATGAAAAAAACATTTTTTTTCCACAAAAATAATTTTCTAGCCCCCAATTTTTTATTTTCCCAAGGGTAACAGGAGAAATTAGACCCCAAAAGTTGTTGTGCAATTTTTCCTGAGTACGCTGATACCCCATATGTGGGGGTAAACCACTGTTTGGGCACACGTCTGGGCTTGGAAGGGAGTGAGCACCATTTGACTTTTTGAATGCAAAATTGGCTGGAATCAAAGGTTGCACCATGTCGCGTTTGGAGACCCCCTGATGTGGCTAAACAGTGGAAACCCCTCAATTCTAACTCCAACCCTAACCTCAACACACCCCTAACCACAGCCCTAACCCCAACACACCCCTAACCACAACCCTAACCCCAACACATCCCTAATCCCAACCCTAACCCTAACCCCAACACACCCCTAACCCCAACACTAACCATAACACTAACCACAAGCCTAACCCTAATTCTAACCCTAACCCTCTTTTCAACCCTATCCCTCTTTTCAACCATAACCCTCTTTCCAACCCTAACCCTCTTTCCAACCCTAACCCTCTTTCCAACCCTAACCCTAATTCCAACCCTAACCCTCTTTCCAACCCTAACCCTCTTTTCAACCCTAACCCTCTTTCCAACCCTAACCCTAACCCTCTTTCCAACCCTAACCCTCTTTCCAACCCTAACCCTCTTTCCAACCCTAACCCTAACCCTTACCCTCTTTCCAACCCTAACCCTAACCCTGATGGAAAAATAAAAATAAAAATATTTTCTTTATTTTATTAGTTCTTCCTACCTATGGGGGTGATAATCGGGGGGTTCATTTACTTTTTATTTCATTTTGATCACTCTGAGAGTGATCAAAATGAAATAATGGAATCTGTAGCCGGCAGATTCGGGCGGGCGCACTGCGCATGCGCCCGCCATTTTCTAAGATGGCGGCGCCCATGAACCGGACCCGCCGGACACCGGGAGCGACGGAGGGACTTGGAAGGTGCCGGGGGCGGTGAGAGTGGGTGAGGGGGGGATCGGAAGCTGGCGGGGAGCGAAGGGAATGGGAGGGGGGGCAGATGATGACAGCGGCGGCAGATCCCCGCTGTCATTCAGTGGCAGGGGGGGCGATCGCCGGTGGGGGGGGTCAAATCGGTGTCTCCAGCCATGTCCGATGCTACTGCAGCATCGGCCATGGCTGGATTGTAATATTTCATCAATTTTCATTGATGAAATATTACTATCGCTCTGATTGGCTGTTTCACTTTTAACAGCCAATCAGAGCGATCGTAGCCACGTGGGGGTGAAGCCACGCCCCCTGTGGTGAATTACAAAGCCCCCTGTATCTGCGGGTCAGGTGACCTTTCATTGACCCCGGTCACACGACCCGCAGGGGGGCTTTGAATTCATGACACAGGGTATGCGTCATAGGTCGGATTGGCACCGACTTTCATGACGCATACGCTGTGTCACAGGTCGGGAAGGGGTTAATTGGCTCCCAATTCCCCAAAGAATCCAGTTCAAACTACTAACACTGACCTACAAAGCCATCCAAAACTTTTCCCCTCACTATATCTCTGAACTAATCTTCCAATATCTTCCCTCAAGTAATCTTCGATCCTCCTAAGACCTCCTACTCTCCTCCACACTTATTCGTTCCTCACACAACCGCCTCCAAGATTTCTCCCGAATATCCCCTATCCTCTGGAATGCTATGCCTCAACATGTCCAATTATCCACCAGCCTCAGATCCTTCAAACGGAACCTGAAAACCCATCTTTTCAAGAAAGCTTACAGCCTGCAATGACCATTCTGATGCCTCACCACCACCTGAGCTGCCGCCTCATCACCACCAGAGCTGCTGCACCCCCAACCTTCTGTCTCTTTCCCACTATCCCGTAGAATGTAAGTCCGCAAGGACAGGGTCCCCTCCCCTCTGTACCAGTCTGTCATTGTAAATTTGTTTACTGTTAATGATATCTATAACTTTGTATTTAACCCCCTTCTCATGTACAGCACCATGGAATTAATGGCACTATATAAATAAATAAATAAATAATAATAATAATAATAATATTAAATATTGGACAAAACATGGCATTGCACTAGTGAAAGATTTGTATGAAGGTCCTAACCTTTTTGCTTCTTTACATTATCATTTCAAAATTCCCAATAAAGAGTGCTATAAATATCTCTAAATTTGGCACGCATTACAGCATTTTCCGACCTCAGAGGGAATGGTTAACTGAGGATTAATATTGACTCTTTCAAATGTTTCATCCAATAATTGGGGCCTAAAATCTTTATATAATTTAATAGACATGAAAAATATTTTTATAAAGTCGGCGCTCTTTTAATTGTTGCAGCTCACACCTTCAAATGTGCCTCTGGAGTCGCTATTAAAACAATTTTAAGATAGTATTACACCCCAATGAGGTTTCACTCTCTACTTCCCTCCTCTACTCAACTCTTTTGGTGTAATTGGGGCCAAAAAGGTTCTTTAATCCACACATTTTGGAGCTGTCCAGTAATCACTTCCACCTGGTCATTTACTTTTCATCTGATCTCTTTTCTACTCCACCAAAAAATAAAGCCATCTCCTTCTTTAGCACTACTTTTGTTAAATATGCATTCTTTACCCTCCAACGGCAAAATATTTGCCACTTACAAGATTTTGAAAATTGTCAGGCATTCCTGCCAACGAAGAGATAATACAATCCATAAATAAACTTGTGCTTTTGAAAAAATGATAGCACACAAAAATAATAGGTTACAAGTTTCCAATGTTAATTGAAAAGGTTGGTTGAATCATCCAGAAAATATTGTTCTTATTTAATAGTAGTCATTACTGAATGTAATCCTTGAAATCTGCTGAAAATAGCCCTGTATGTTAAGTTGCATTTTGTTTTCTGTAGGTCTAGTTCCTATGTAGACTTCAATGTTTGTCAGTCTAAAGTATTTATATACACTGTTTGTTGTTATTTTTCTTAAAACCAAATAAAAAAAATTGCTTTTTTTTGCTTGCTTTTTTTAAAAAAATGTTGGGGGCCCCTACGAAAGTGGGGGCCTTTGGAAATTGAGCAGATTTCCACCCTTCAAATGCCGTCCTGACTGTAACTGGGGTTTCTTTTTGGAATAGGGTTCATATTTGAAGCATGCTTCAAACATGCAAAATCACGTTTGGTCTTGTTTTTGGGGAAACTCAGTATAATTAACATTATTATTGCTGCTGAATCCTTTAATCATGTTTCTTTATTTGTGTACTGCAGTTAACATTTTCAGTAACTATCCCTGAGAAACTATGCTTTCCTGTGTTTATGAGTCTCCATGGTTACGGAATCTGAGAAAGTAATTTAACTGCTTTGCTATTACATTTAGAATTATGCATTTTCTCTGTTTGTTCAGCAATCACAAAAATTCAGTCCTTGAATTTCAAACAGGCAATCACTGAAGCCAAAGACATAATAGTTATTTATGTTCATTTTCTAATAATAGAAAGTTATACAATTGTTAATGAGCATAATTATTATTAAACAGGTTTCCCCATAATGGAAATGTATCACCTTTCCACGGGATAGGTAATTTACTTTTGATTTCTGCAGGTGTTACGTAGAAAACCCAACAATTACTAGAACGGTGGTTCCCAACTCCCATGTTCATTGTTACTGCATGACAATAGCAAGGGTTCTTTCACACAAGTGTATTATTATATGTCTATATTGCGAACTTTTTGGGAGCAATCACTTTCATACCTCTGTCTTAAACATTTTCTCTGTTAGTTGCATTTTTTGAAGAATTTTTTGAAGGGTTTTTTTTTTTTTTTTTTTTTTTTTCTTCTTTAATTAAGCCCGGGTAAGCGCTACTAATTCTACTAGTCTGACATGAAAGAATGACCCCGGCTGATAATAGTATCTTATTTCTCCTTTAACTCAGCTCCCATGCATATATTGCCTAGTCATAGAGATTAGTGAACAGTGCAAGAATGTTACTGCCACTCCTTCACAGTAAAAAGACTTATGTGTCAGGGGGTGAACACTAAAGCTGCCTGCGATCTTATCTATTAATGAAGCCACCCATTCACTCTGCCGCTTTATCCTGCGTTTTTTCTTTGAGCAGTAGTTGGCTCCTGCACAGCGTCCTGTGTGTTGCTGCATCTGATATTAACCCCCTTTTTTATGTGCTTCATGTTATATCTAAAATTTGCCCATGATCTTTGTATTAGTGAAGTAATGAATCCATGCTGTTTGCGTTCTCATTCTGAGCAGCGCTGGCTGCTGTGCAGCTTCTCGTGTGTTGCTGCTTTTAGCATCTTTTATTATTTTTTAACCCATTTCCTCTATACTAAAAAATAATTTTATATTTAATTTTTTAGAATTTAACTAAAATTATATATTTTTTATTGGTAAAGAATTAAAATTATGTTTTTACTTTTTTCCCCTTTTTGTATAAAGATTGCAATGCTTTCAATGAAAAAAAAGCGGTTTGCTGTTTCCATACGATAGTCCACTTGTAAGGTATCCACCTCTAAACAGGAATAAACTCCCCCCTTCCCCTTTTTTTTTTTTTTTTTTTTTTTTGTTTAAATCGTAAATTTGACTTTATTATCTGTTTTGTAAACGAAAATTTAATCAAAAAATCTTTTAAAATATGTATTCTTTTGTAATATATCTTAGGTTAACTGTTAACCATGTGGTGTCATTGAACTTTGACACTGCATCATCTGACTTGTTGGCGCTCATTTTTTTGAAATCCAGCATCCTTCCAAACCTATTTATGTCTGTGATACCTGTATGTATTTGTGGTATTTCCTGATGAAGGGGGCATGAGACCCCTGAAACGCGTAGAATAAAACCACTGCAATCATACAGCATTCTCCTGGAATTTGTCTAAAGCGGCAGCGCGGAATATAGCTACAAACTCCCTTTGGATTCATCATTTCTTTGGTCACTGAAGACCTGTGGATCTGCAGCAGCCGCTACCTACACGCTCTTATCTCATCCTAACCAGGTGAGCATATTTCATGATATACTGTCTTTTGTAACGTGGATAAGACCCTATTGCGCTTTTTTGTCTCCCCCTTTTTTTGCAATAGTTATCAACTAGCAGGATCTGGAAAATCCTCCTGGTTCAAGACTGCACAGCAGCAGAGGGTCCGTTACTTTCTCACCTTTTTTTTTTTTTTTTTTTTTTGACTATGGAATACTTTCAGAATCGACTGGCCTCTAGAGAACGCCTGATTAAACAGACAATTGGTTGTGTTGAACCCAGCTCTGCTGTGGATCTGAATCAACACATATTTACTGATGAAGAAACTAGAAATCTTCGTAAAATATTTTATAGTTTCAAGGAAGCACTTAAAGAAGAACTTCACTTTCATCTGGATGCTCATTTTCTCTCGATTTATTTGAGAGAAAATATCTGCCCCAGAGGTCTCAGAATAATGCATGAATCACCTTTTCCGGATGACTGTGAGTTCACAAATGACTGGAATAATATTGTAAATAATTGCATGTCAGAAATGTTATCTGCCCTCTTTAAAAAGAGGTCCCAGCTTTGCGATATAGCAACAATTAAGATCAAACAAATCTCCAATGATCTTTTACCGTTTATAGCGCACCCAGAATATAGGAAAATAAATTCAAATGTGACGACATTTATTATGCAGCTAGAAAATGACACGATAATGAAGAAATCCAAAAAATTACAGAGGGACAGGGAAGATTATAAACGAAAAAACAATAACGAGAATAAGAACTTAAAGAGCAATTGTTTAATTGCCTCTACTAAAAATGATTCTGCTTCACTACAGCCTATTAATAAACAGACCTATACTGTATCTCTTACAGAAATAAAGAAATCAAATGGTGATTCGGGTGGATCTAGCCCACAACCCCTCCATACCAAAACTCCTATTACTAATCTGGACAATAATCCTGTCTCCAGTATCCCCCCAGATAATATGAGTACTCCAAAATCCTCTGGCAAAGCTCTTAATAAGAGTTTTCTTAATCACTCCCAAACCCTGCTTGAAGCAAGGGAACACCTTGAAAAGATTAAAATTCAGATTAACAAAAACATTGCTGATAAGGAAATGGAAAAAGTAAAAATGTCCTCCACCTTCAAAAATTCTTGTCCACCCACGAAAGGGGGCAATGTTTCCCTATCGGTATCTTCCCCCCTTCCCATTTCATTACTGGATTTATCTATACATGATACTACACCAAGCATGCTTTTACCCTCTCAACCTTTCAATACTAATGAGCTTGATACTGTGAATATTCTCACAACAAGTGCTATCACTTCCTCAGAAATTATTAATACCATTATACTGGATAACTCCAATGTTTCCAAAAATGGTATTGTGCCTTTTTTACCCTGTGCTCTCAAGAGCACACCTCAAATAGATCAGTTCTTTCTTCCAAAAAAAGGAAAAAGAAAAAATGCTTTAGAGGAACAAGAGGTGGGAGAAAAAAAGAAAGGAAAAATACTACCTTAACAAGTAGTGAGGAGGGTCATGCTTCTAATATTTTTAATTTATCAGATTATGATCTTACCAGTAGTGAGACAGCCCTTCTCTCCAAAGGATTATCCTTCTGCCCTAATAATAAATCGAAGGATTTTGACCTCTTTTTGGACTTGCAGATTTTTATTAGAAAATTAACTCTCAAAAGACATTTTGCTAAAAACACCACAAAGGATTCTGCTGAAATGGATGAAGATGTTCATGATCTTTTTCATCTCGATGTACCTTATAAATCTAATTTTTATCCCCTTGAGGACAAAAGTCATCAGATTAATGCCTTCAGCGATATTGTACAAAAAGAGTTTGAAAAAATAACACGGAGGGGCATTAGTAAAAGGAAGAAACCTAATCTTAATAGACAAGAGAAACAAGCATTGAAATCCCTTTCTCTTAACAGTTTGATTGTGATTAGACAGGCTGATAAAGGTGGTGGGATTGTAATCCAAAATCGATGTGACTACATTAATGAAGCTCATAGAATTTTATCTGATACTAGCTACTATATTAAAAGCTCATTTAGCGATTATTCTAAATCTATTACAGCCTATAATGCTTTAATCATCGAGGGTCTTTCCCAGAATATTTTCAATTATAAAGAAAAAAAGTTTTTAAGCATTAAAAACCCAAGCATTCCTTTTTTTTATCACTTACCTAAAGTACATAAAGGTCTTTGCAATCCTCCTGGCAGACCGATAATTGCGGGTATTAACTCTCTAACCTCTAATCTAGCTCATTACATTGATAGGATTATGTTACCGCATGTATTTGAATTAAAAAGTCACCTCAGAGACTCAACTCATCTATTGTATCTACTCCAAGAAATCACTTGGAAACCACAATATGTTTTCATTACTATGGATGTGACTGCACTTTATTCTAATATTCCACATGATGTAGGTGTGAATTGTTTTCATCATTTTTTAAAATCTGACATTAGACTTTCTTTGGCTCAAAAGGATTTTATTTTAAAAGGTATTGATTTTATATTGAAAAATAATTTTTTTACCTTTGAAAAAATATTTTATCAACAAGTTAAGGGGACCGCAATGGGCTCGAAGGTAGCACCTACTTTCGCTAACCTTTTCATGGGGATTTTTGAAAATTCCTTTATTTTGAATGAAAATTGGAGCAAAAATATTATTTTTTATAAAAGATTCATTGATGATTTATTTTTTATCTGGGACAACTCCACTAACAATGTTGAAACTTTTATTCAGACAATAAATTGTAATGACTGGGATCTTTCTTTTACAGCAGCTTACAGCAGTCTTTTAATTAATTTTTTAGATATTAACCTTTTTATTAAAGAAGACAGAATATGTAGCAAAACATTTTTTAAAAAAGTAGACACCAATGGCTACATTCATTTTAATAGTGGGCACTACAATAAATGGTTGAATAACATTCCTAACAATCAATTTCACCGGATTAGAAAAAACTGCTCATTGGATACTGACTTTAAAGATCAGTCCAATATTTTAAAGAAAAGATTTTTTGCCCAAAAATACCCTTCACATTTAATTAAGAATGCCTTTAAAAACTCTATCAAAGTAAATCAGAGAGCATTGCTGGAGCCTAAAGAGCAAGTTATTACTGATAAGAACTTTTCAATGAATTTTATAACGCAATTCTCCATTGAACATAATGAAATTCGTAGAATTTTTCATAAGAATTGGCATATATTACTGAACGATCCCATTCTGAACAATATCCTTCCTAGGAATCCCGGGGTTACATTCCGTAGAGCCCCCACAATCAAGGATCTAATAGCCCCTAGCCGCCTGAGACCTCATGCTAGCCCCATTAACGGTTACACCCTGAATTCAACTAAAGGAATCTTTAAATGTGGCACGAGGAACTGCTTATGCTGTTCTAATATAAATCATAAAGCTGATTATATAATTTCATTTTCTACCAAAGAGAAATTTATGATCCCTTTTGTTCTAAATTGTAACTCTGACTTTGTCATTTATGTCATTGAATGTCCCTGTGGTAAGCAATATGTGGGGAGGACCACACAACCCCTACACCTCAGACTGAACTCCCATCGGCATAATATTAAAAAAGGCCTGCTTACTCATGGGCTGTCCAGACATTACGCCTTGGTACATAATAAGAATTCGAAACTATTAAAAATTAGCCCTATCGATCATATACCTAAATGTGCACCGAACAGATCTACGAAACTAAATAGAAAGGAAGCCTATTGGATCTACAAATTAGGGAGTCTGAAACCACAGGGTCTAAATGAAATAACTGAGGTTTTTACCTAGACAGTGGAATTTTTGTTTATATCTATATTCACATGCTCTGCAACCTTAAAAGGAAAAAAAAAAAAAAAAAAAAAAAACCCTCATGTGTATAGATGGCTTCTGAGTTCTTTGCGATAATTTCTCTTTGTTCTATTTAAATTTAAAATTTTAAAATTTTATTTGCACTATTTGTGTCAGTTTCCCTTGTTTATAATGTCAACCTAGTTATGCAGTCCCCGCCTTGTGGTTTTTTATATATTTTTTTATAGATTTGTTTGCACTTAATGCAATACCTAATTGCAATTTTATATTTATATTTATATTTATAATTAATTTTACAATACTGTGCCTCCTTGGTCTGATGGAAAAAAGGAAAAAAAAGAGGAAGGGGAGAAAGAGGAAAAAAGAGAGGAAGGGGGAAGAAAAAGAAAAAGGAGGAAAAAAAAAAAAAAAAAAAAAAAAAATTATTTATGTATTTGCTTAAATATTGCTTGTGCGTTAGCTCTAAAAGAGTGTTATATATATGAAAATCCTGTATAGCCTCTTATCAGGTTTAGCTCCTTTTGCCCTTGGGAGCAATCACTTTCATACCTCTGTCTTAAACATTTTCTCTGTTAGTTGCATTTTTTGAAGAATTTTTTGAAGGGTTTTTTTTTTTTTTTTTTTTTTCTTCTTTAATTAAGCCCGGGTAAGCGCTACTAATTCTACTAGTCTGACATGAAAGAATGACCCCGGCTGATAATAGTATCTTATTTCTCCTTTAACTCAGCTCCCATGCATATATTGCCTAGTCATAGAGATTAGTGAACAGTGCAAGAATGTTACTGCCACTCCTTCACAGTAAAAAGACTTATGTGTCAGGGGGTGAACACTAAAGCTGCCTGCGATCTTATCTATTAATGAAGCCACCCATTCACTCTGCCGCTTTATCCTGCGTTTTTTCTTTGAGCAGTAGTTGGCTCCTGCACAGCGTCCTGTGTGTTGCTGCATCTGATATTAACCCCCTTTTTTATGTGCTTCATGTTATATCTAAAATTTGCCCATGATCTTTGTATTAGTGAAGTAATGAATCCATGCTGTTTGCGTTCTCATTCTGAGCAGCGCTGGCTGCTGTGCAGCTTCTCGTGTGTTGCTGCTTTTAGCATCTTTTATTATTTTTTAACCCATTTCCTCTATACTAAAAAATAATTTTATATTTAATTTTTTAGAATTTAACTAAAATTATATATTTTTTATTGGTAAAGAATTAAAATTATGTTTTTACTTTTTTCCCCTTTTTGTATAAAGATTGCAATGCTTTCAATGAAAAAAAAGCGGTTTGCTGTTTCCATACGATAGTCCACTTGTAAGGTATCCACCTCTAAACAGGAATAAACTCCCCCCTTCCCCTTTTTTTTTTTTTTTTTTTTTTTTGTTTTTTTGTTTTTTTGTTTAAATCGTAAATTTGACTTTATTATCTGTTTTGTAAACGAAAATTTAATCAAAAAATCTTTTAAAATATGTATTCTTTTGTAATATATCTTAGGTTAACTGTTAACCATGTGGTGTCATTGAACTTTGACACTGCATCATCTGACTTGTTGGCGCTCATTTTTTTGAAATCCAGCATCCTTCCAAACCTATTTATGTCTGTGATACCTGTATGTATTTGTGGTATTTCCTGATGAAGGGGGCATGAGACCCCTGAAACGCGTAGAATAAAACCACTGCAATCATACAGCATTCTCCTGGAATTTGTCTAAAGCGTCAGCGCGGAATATAGCTACAAACTCCCTTTGGATTCATATATTGCAAACTTGCAATACAAGCATATAATGAATAAGGATACATTTGATTAGCATTTGATCACTTTTTGCATCTGTATTTCCATTCTTTGCTAATTTTTTAAATTGGGCAAAAAAACTGATGCAATACTGACGCATTCACAGTTTTAAGCACTCCGCATTGATTTTAATTGACATACACTACCGTTCAAAAGTTTAGGGTCACTTAGAAATTTCCTTATTTTTGAAAGAAAAGCGCAGTTTTTTTTCCAATGAAGCTAACATTACATGACTCAGAAATACACCCTATACATTGTTAATGTGGTAAATGACTATTCTAGCTGCAAACGTCTGGTTTGTAATGCAATATCTTCATAGGTATAGAGGCCCATTTCCAACAACCATCACTCCAGTGTTCTTATGGTACATTGTGTTTGCTAACTGTGTAAGAAGGCTAATGGATGGTTAGAATACCCTTGAAAACACTTGTGCAAGTTTGAAAGCACAGCTGAAAACAGTTTGGCTTATTAGAGAAGCTATAAACCTGACCTTCCTTTGAACTAGTTGAGAATCTGGAGCATTACATTTGTTGATTCCATTAAACTCTCAAAGTGGCCAGAAAAGAAGAACTTTCATGTGAAACTCGACAGTCTATTCTTGTTCTTAGAAATGAAGGCTATTCCATGTGAGAAATTGCCAAGAAACTGAAGATTTCTTACAATGGTGTGTACTACTCCCTTCAGAGGAGAGCACAAACAGGCTCTAACCAGAGTAGAAAGAGAGGAGGGAAGCCCCGCTGCACAACTGAGCAGCAAGACAATTACATTAGAATCTGCAGTTTGAGAAATCGATGCCTCACAGGTCCTCAACTGGCAGTTTCATTAAATAGTACATGCAAAACGCCAGTGTCAAAGTCTCTAGTGAAGCGGCGACTCCAGGATGCTGGCCTTCAGGGCTGAGTGGCAAAGAAAAAGCCATATCTGAGACTGGCTAATAAAAGGAAAAGATTAATATGGGCAAAAGAACACAGACATTGAACAGAGGAAGATTGGAAAAAAGTTGTATGGACAGACAAATCCAAGTTTGAGATGTTTGGATCACACAGAAGAACAGTTGTGAGATGCAGAACAACTGAAAAGATGCTGGAAGAGTGCCTGACGCCATTTGTCAAGCATGGTGGAGGTAATATGATAGTCTGGGATTGCTATGGTGCTGGTAAAGTGGGAGATTTGTACAAGGTAAAAGGGATTTTGAATAAGGAAGGCTATCACTCCATTTTGCAATGCCACACCATACCCTGTGGACAGCGCTTGATTGGAGCCAATTTCATCCTACAACAGGACAATGACCCAAAGCACACCTCCAAATTATTCAAGAACTATTTAGGGAAAAAGCAGGCAGCTGGTATTCTATCTGTAATGGCATGGCCAGCGCAGTCACTAGATCTCCCCATTGAGCTGTTGTGGAAGCAGCTTGACCGTATAGTACGCAAAAAGTGCCCATCAAGCCATGCAAATTTGTGGGAGGGGCTTCTGGAAGCATGGGGTGAAATTTCTCCAGATTACTTCAGCAAATTAACTGCTAGAATGCTAAAGGTCTGCAATGTTGCAATTGCTGCAAAGGGAGCATTCTTTGACGAAAGCAAAGTTTGATAGAGAAAATTATTATTTCAAATAAAAATCTTTTGTTCGAACCTTGACAATGTCTGGATTAGATTTTAAATTTTATTTGGCAACTCATTTGATTAATAAACGTATGCGTTTTCATGGAAAACACAATTGTCTGGGTGACCCCAAATTTTTGAACGGTAGTGTATGCTGTTCATAAAATGTATCCATTTTTTAAATACAGATGTTACAAAAGTAGAAATTAGCAGATCGATATAGGGAGGATCAAATTTTCTCAAATTCACACATCACGACTTTAAACACTTTGCATTTCGATTTGCAAGAATTAAACACAAAAAAACCTAAGCTATTTGACACACTGTTGAAAACTCAGAGAGCAGGCTAACGATGTCAGGTGTTGCCATGTGGATTTTTCTATAACTCCTTTCAGTTACTACATTACATGTACACACAGTTTAGAGGACAATCTTTTTACAGCATTAGGGTTATATCACACAGCTCATTCGACATAGGGATATAAAAAAGTCTAAATCTGATTATGGTATTTTTTTGCCATTCTGAAACACATTGAAAATGAGAGTGGTTGTTTTAGTCTGTGATTAATAATCCAAAGATTGAAGCGATATAGGGAGGATCCTTACATGCATATTCAGTGTGACTTTGAATTAATTGATCTGTGATATACTGCAGTAACAGCACCTTAATAACAGCTTTTTGGCACCCAAATTACCCTTGCTTCCCCGTGTCACAACTTTCCAAACCCTCAACTGACTGTGGGAAACGACAGATGGGCAAGTCTGCAGAGCTGTTAACACATTCTATTCCATGGGCATCAGAGGTCTGCTCCAAAGATTCATAGACTCAAGAGGAGAAAAAATATCTCTACTGATGGGCAAAAATGTTTTCAGTTGCATCCGGTGGCAGACGAAGTAGGGTCAGAGCAGAATGCAGGATGTCGTCACCAGACCCACGGGGGGTGGAGGTGATCCTGATGCGACTCAGATGCCTGAGGCACATGCGGATCATACTGTGCTGTCACGAAGAAGAGCAGAGTGATTCTAAGGGAACGGAATGGGAGAACAGAGAGGATGATGATTAGATTGTAGATCCCACTTGGAGTGAACCCAGAGGCACGAAGCTGAGCAGCCTATCAGAGAAGGTGGAGGAGGAGAAAGACAAGTAGCTTACATTGTGGCTTCCCACGCAGAAGTGACTGATGCAACCACGACAAGCACTGCAACTTCAGTCATAACTCTGGCTGTGGCAAGCATTGGTCGTAGGTCTGAAGTTTGCAGATGGGGCAGGGGTTGGCTATCCTGGCCCATTTTTGAGAAAATAAAGGATGACCCAACTCACGTTATCTGGCAACTTTGCAAAAAGCGACTGAGTAGAGGCAAAAAAATCCTATAATTTGCCTATTACATGCGTGAAATGGAACATGCATGATCAACATGCATTAGTCTGGAAAATTCAATGCCCTACAATGTCTTTGGCAGCACTTTTTTACCCCCTACAGTTGGCATGAGAGTACATCAGCTGTTATGGAAGTTGACATGACTTCTGTTTTTATGTCAACCAGCACAACACATCTTTCTCAATCCACAACAACATCTTCACCTGCACCTCACACAGTACAGCAGTTTGTCGTGTTCACCCTACTCCACCCTCTGTCAGCACAGCAGCCAGCCCTCGTTTGCACAGTTGTGGTCACGTAAAAAATTGTTTCCTCCTACACATGGCAGAGCTAAAAGCTTGAAATTCAACATCTCCAATCTACTAATGATAATCTTTATATATATAGCACAAACATGCTGTCACGCTCACCTCCCCGGCTGGCACGCTCACCTCCCTGGCTCCCGTCCGCTCTGCGGCTGCTGCCCTGACCACCGCTCTCCCGGGCCGGTCTCCTGTCACCGCCGCTTCCTCCACCTCGGCCACGGCTCCTCTTCTTGCGGCGCCATCGGCCCCCCCGCTGCTGCCTGTGCCTCTACACCGCCCGGTACTCTCCGGTGCTTCCAGTCCTCTCGGCCCGCCCCCTCTGCTGGCACCTGTCAATCATCTGTCCTGCGACCTGCTGCTGCTCCCTATCCCCTGGTCCCACGGCACTCCTGCACCCTGACCCAGAAGTCCCACAGCGTACCCTGTATAAGGCAGCCTCACCCTATGCTCTCTGCCTGACTATCATTTGTGGAATCGGGTCCACGCTCTCCTGCATTCCTCCTGTCTCTGCGCAGAGTACCTCTCCTGGTCCTCCGCTAAGCTTCCCTGTTTGTGACCTTTCTGTGTTCCCTTCCAGATCCAGTCCGTTCCTGCCTCTGTTTTCCTGCTCCTGTGTCTCGTTCTGTACCTGTTCCTGCCATCCGCCATTGCCATCCGCCATTGCCGTCCACTTCTTTCTCCACGGTTTCAGCAGCCATCCCTGCTGCTGTCGCCATCTCCCATCTAGTCGCCTGCACGTTCCTACCTGCATTCCCTCCCGGCTGTTCAAAGGTATCAGCTTCCGTGGCGATAGTCTCCCTTGGGTCTGCCCCTAATGCTCCCTGTAAAGGGGGTGGTACACCTGGCCAGCTCGCCCGAGGGAGGTTCCTCGTCACGGTCCTGAGGGTTCACTTCCGGAGGTTCCCAGTCTCTCAGTACCTCACACATATACTGTAGTGCTTTACAAGTCAGCAGTTCATATAGATAATCCAATAATTAAAGAAAAAATAATGATGACACTGCTCGTAAGAGCTTACAATCTACAATGAGGTGGGAGTGACACAAAGTAAAGGTGCTTATTTGCAATTATGGTCCAGTCATCTTGAGAAAATAGGGGGTAGATTACGGCTGCCTGAGATAGCCACCAGCCAATATTTCTAGTGTTTTTTGGTGCAGTGGAGCTTGATGGTGAATTTTGTTCAGAGAAGTAGAGAATTGGCTATATATAAAAAGGCCTTTGGTTAGGGAACGTGATAGGCCACCCTAAAAAGATGTGTTTTTAAGAAGCACCTAAAACTGTGTAAGTTGTGGTTAGTCCTAATTTCTTGGGTTAGCGAGGGGAAGAGGTGACATATCTAGGTAGGAGATGGTGCCAAAACGGACAAAGACCAGATCAAGGGTGTTATTGTCTTTGTGTGTATAAGAGGTTGTGTTATGGGTGGTGGAACGCACTAAATAAAATTAAAATAAAGTGCGTTCACCGCTCGGGGTCCACCGTGCGGTAGATGGAGTAACCGCTGCTAAAAGAGGCAGGACACTCAGGCGGTAATGTGCACAGGGTTTTAGCTGCACCCAGGGCACTAAAGCAGACTTTGTTATATGCACAGAGCTGCCAACAAAAACATAAATAACGCTGAGTCTGTATAGGGTCACAGACTTCAGCAATGAGGACACGGTATTAGAGGTCACAGAAATAGCCTTAAACACCAGCACTATCCCCTCTAGACCTACCGTAAAAATAGGATACGGGACGTCGCAACTGCGAGCGCCTGAACAGCTGCAAATGCAGCGCGGCGAAAACTGAGCCGCAGAAAAGGCACCGCTACGCTGGCAGTGCGATGCAGGACGCTTAGCTGCTGGCAAGGCTGAAGCTTGGGCGCTCTGGCACTGGTGCTAATACTGGCTGAACACAATCACTCATACAAATGTAATAACCAAGGAAGAGGGTATTTAATGGGTCATTCACCAGTCCAAGCATCCATCAGCAAACACACAGCAGCAAGTATGAAATACTAGCGCATGGTGGAACGGCCATGCGCACTTTTTATAGCGTACGGGACCTGCCAGAAATCTCCAGAGCCTTGAGCAGAACCAATGGAATCAGGAGCAGGACCTGAGCACCTGACTCCTGAACTCCAATGGGAGCTCGTCCCATGGGCATGCTCAGAAGTGGGGTTGAAGGACTTAGCCTCTGGAAACAAATGTGAGGATCTGGATTGCTGTAATAGGCAGGGTAGAAACCAGATTCCTAACAGGTTGAAAGTTGTGAGAAGCCAAGTAAAGTGGTCAGAGATAGAAGCTGGGATGCAGTTGGGGTGGTGAGGTTGTTTATGTGAATGTTGATGTCTCCCAAGAAAATGGTTGGCAATTCTGAGGACATGAAGTGCGGCATCCAGGCAGGAAAGTGGTCAAGGAAGTGGGTGGATGAACTTTGAGGGATGGTGTATGTCCCTGAAATTGCATTTCAAGCCAGGCAGATGAACTGCAGTGACCTCCATCCAGTGAGATCATGGCTAGCATAGTGAGAAAAAGTCTCACGGTACAGGACTTGCCTCTGCATCATAAGACTTTCTCACTGTGCGAGTGATGATTGCACCAACATCACTGCAGTTCATTTGCCTGGCTGGCAACACAGCCTTGGTGATTAACAGTGAGGTTGATGATGTTACCACTAATCACTGATGCTTTGCTTGCTGAAGCTCATTCATCAGTGGTTCTCAGCCTGGACTGTTGAATATTTGCACCATCCATATTGAAGAAGGGTTTAGACTCAGACATGGATTACACAGTGGGAAAGAACTATGGAAAGATAGGGATATTGTTGTTTTTATTTTTGTTTTATTACAGGAGACGAGGGATTCAGTGGAATAGACGCTGATGTGTGTATGGTTTAATTTAGAATCATTAAAGGAGTTGGTGTCATTCTTTCAAATAATTTTTTTTCCTGGCTGTGTGCTTATTTACAATATAACTATAAGATTAATAAAGGATAGGCATCTTACAGATGCTTCTCCATTACTAATCCGTGGGCTTGATGTCACCTGACAATACAAAGGTGACATAAACATCACAAATATTACCCCACTTGCCAATGCTACACGGCAGTTGGGAAGAGCACCAGAATTGATATGCATCTAATCTATGCATGTTTTCTGGATGGCTCTTCAAGCTGCTAATTTTAGGTTAGGGAGCTGAATATCTATGGCACCTTACCAGCCTGAGAATTCCAGCCCCCAGCTGACTGCTTTAGCTTGGCTGGTTGTCAAAAATGAGGGAAACCCCACTCCATTTTTTATTATATATTTAAATAATTTAAGAAATCAGAGTGGGAACTCCTTTATTCTTTATAACCAGCCTTGCTGTAGCTGACAGCTGAGGGTTGTAGCTCCCAGCTGTGAGTTTTGCCTGGCTTGTTATCAAAATCACAGGGAAATCCATGCCATTTTTTTTCAGTTATTTATTTACAGTGCAGGTGCTGGCTGATGAATACTCCCATCAGTCACTCCTGCTCTCACTGTTAATAGTGGCAGTAGGCGTCGGCTGATTTGAGTAGTAGTCCCATCAGCTGACAATTAGACCGGAGGTAAGCTTTATACCTCTGATTACAGCTGCATGCTCATGCTGTCTGGCAGGTGGTGAGGATTTTACCATCGATCAGTGCTTAGCACTGCAGCCTTGGAGCACTGGGTTCCTGGGTTCAAACCCCATCAAGAACAACAACTGCAAGGAGTGTGTAAATTCTCCCAATGTTTGCATTTGTTTTCTCAGGGTACTCTGGTTTCCTCCCACACTCTAAAGACATATTGATGGGAAATTTAGATTTTGAGCCTCAGTGTGGACAGTGCCAAAAATGTGTGCCAAGCACTGTGTAATTAATGGCGCTATATAAGTGAGTACAATAAATGTAAAAAAAAAAATCAATTTCTGTGAGTCTTTTCGCACATTTTTTAAGATCACCCTTGCAACAGCAGAAAAGAGTACAAATCTGACACATAGTAAATGATTGGAGAAGATGGTGCAGAAATATCTTAAGTTCAATATCAATGCCATCAGTGGGGGTTTTAACCCTTTTGCATTATGGTCTTCAAAAATCGAAGAGTGGTCTGAGCTCGTCTGTCTCACCTTGGAGGTTTTGCAGCCAGCCTTCTCTCAGAAATTGTCTTCACCGTGTTGGTATGGATACAGATTTCACAATGGTTGATTCTACCTAGCCCAGTCAATATTCTAAGGCAACATTGGATGATGATGAGGAGGATGAGGAAGATGCGGAGGGAGAGGACTTGTTCTTTTGTGCTACCAAGGGGACTCCTAATGCTACAGAGGGGACACCCAACCCAAGTTTCATGTCTGTGCAGCCTGGATGGGCTGGAAAGGAGGAGGAGGTGGAGGAGGAGGAGGTGGGTCAGCGTGAGGAGAGGATGGGTACAGTTCCTACTGTTGGGGACACAGAACATTTGCCTTTTTGCAGCTTGGCTCACATGGCACAGTTCATGTGTAAGTGTCTGTGGCAAGACCCTCGCGTGATACACATTTCATCCATCAATCAATAATAGTTGGCCACCTTTCTCGATCCACGGTACAAGGATAAATTTACTTCTTTCCTTTTGGAGTCAGCAAATAGTTTTACAACAGAATCATTCCAGAGGGATATTGTTGATCAGTTGCTGAAAATATCACCCTCAAACATTACTGGTGACAGAGATAGCGGCTGTTTCAAACTCCAAGGGATAATAGGGAGAGACACAAACACCAGGTCCAACAGAGATGGGGAAAAATATGCACAAATTGGGCAGTTTTCAATAAACCAGCACAACAGCAAGGGCTATCAGTGCCTGAAACAATGCCAAGGAGGGTGACGTTGAAAAACATGGTCATGGGGTGCTTAAGTGACCATATGTGCTTCCTTTCTGATGCTTCAGTTCCATTTAATTATTGGGTATCCAAGCTGAACACTTGACCCGATCTCTCCTTATACGCCTTGGAGGTGCAGGCCTGACCAACTGTTAGTGTGATGTCAGAGCGTGGTTTCAGTTCCACTGGGTCAATCATCACTGATAGGCGCACACGCCTCTCCACGGAAAATGCAGACAGTCTTAAGGCCCCTTTACATTTAGCGATGCACCAGCGATCCGACCAGTGATAAGACCCGGTCAGGATCACTGGTGCATCGCTAAATGATCACTAGTGAGCTGTCACACAGGCAGACCTCACAGCGATGCAGCAGCCATGCAGCGCACGATACTTACCTTTCACACACAGCGATCCTGACGTCCTCCCGCCTGCCTCCACGCGTCGCTCGTCGGTGCCAGCAGGAAGCCCAGCAGGAAGCGCCCAACGAGAAATGGAGCCGGACATTCACGCGCGATCAGCGATGGACAGCGGGGGAGCCGGTCGGAGGTAAGTATCACACATAGCGATATCGCTAGCAATATCACTATAACGTCACAAAATCGGTGACGTTATAGCGATATCGCTAGCGATATCGCTATGTGTAAAACCCCCTTTACTCTGATTAAATTCAGCAAGGACTGGATATCTCCACAGTTTGCAATCCCTCCAGATGACAACAAGCCAACCTAAAAAAGTGCTGATTCATTTCACCAAAAATGCTGATTCATTCTACTGCTGCTGACGTCAATCCCTTCCCATAAAAACCTGTTTCCTTCCTTCATCAAACATGACTCAGGCCATAAGGCTAATTTTTACAAACACTATACACATTGTTCAGTGGACAAACCAGAACAGTATTCCTACTCCAGCCTAGCTACTATTTGTGATTGGAGGCCCTTGGAATCGTGGCTTCCTGTGTCAACCATGACTCAGCCTATAGGGCTAATTTTTGCCCTGCACATTGTGCAGTGGACAAACCAGGACAGAATTCCTACTCCAGCCTAACTACTATTTGTAATTGGAGGCCCTTGGGATGGTGGCTTCCTGCATCAACATGACATAGCCCATAGGACTAATCTTTACAAACCTTATGCGCATTGTGCAGTGGACAAATCTTGAATGTAGAGTGGTCCTACCAAACTAATATTTGTCATTGGAGGCCCTTGTGACAGGTTGTGCCACATTGTGATTGAGATTGGGGATACATATTCAATAGAAATGTACACTGACTGTTGACCGAGTTATGGCCCTCTGAAAACTTGAATTGAGGCCCACAACTACTACAGTAGTCCAGCATAGATAATGTTTTTCAAGGGAGGCCCTTGTCATGGTATCTTCCTGCATCTATGACACAGCCCCAGGAGTAATTTTTTGAAATACGATGCACATTCTGCACTTGACAAAGTAGTTCAATATCAAGAAGTCTTCTCTTTCGATATAATCTGGGGAATATTGTCAATACTCCAACCCATCCTGGAGGGGGGAACCATATATCCTTTGTCCATTGACATGCTTAAGAGATAATTGAGCTTGTCATCCAGTTGACTAGTACATATTTCTTTTTTTAGTTCACAGAGTTCACCCAAACCTGAGGATCACAGGCGACACTTGCTGCTACCTTCTAATACTCCATGTCTCTTGCCCTCTTTTCATGTAGTCCTGCCCTTAAATGAGTTAAATAATAGAGTGACGGATGTAGAATATGAATAAGTGAGGGCACTCTCAAATGTACACAAGAGGGTCCTCCAAAATTTCTAGAGGAGGGCATTTCCAAACATATGTTGCTAGGCCACATGAGGACTCTCACTAAACTCAAGTTTCCTGCCTACTGCAGGTCCTCTGAATATTTGAATTTAGGGACAGAGAATCACATGGAGGTGGAGGAAAGAGGGGAGGAGGAGGCCCAATGCTACAAGAGTAAGAGCTGTCCCTCCAAAACATACATTACAGGGCCCACTCAGGGCCCACACCAAACTCAGGTTTCCTGCCTACTGCAGGCCCTTTGAACATTTGAATTTAGTGCCGCAGAATCACATGGAGGTGAGTGTCAATGAGAGAGGGACTGCCCAAATGTATAAGTCCCTCCAAAACGCATGTTACAAGGCCACCTGAGGCCTCTCAGGTCAAACATCAACATACCTACTGGTACATTGTAGCTGGCCTTGTAAAGTGCTGGGTAATAGCTAACTAAAAATGATGTATGACAGAGGGACCTACAAAATGTATAAGTCAGGACCCTCCCAATTGTAAAAGGTGAAAAAAAAGCTAACAGTACATGTGAACAAATGCTAAAAAGGATATTTTTTTTCTTTCTATGTTTTATTTAGCCTTATATACAAGTGATTATGCAGGAAAAACTGTTTCTTATTGGTATGTTAAATGCAATTTAGGTTAGGTTTGGTAGTTGTTCTTGTGCATCTGTAAAAGTGGCATAATACTGCAACAAACTTATTTCCAGAAACCATATTTTACTAAGAAATGCATGCAGGCATATTCTTTAAGCTCTTCCCATTCTGTTTCATCACTTTCAAATCCATTTCAGCCTTTTCCTCAGACCCCCAGAACCCTTTGTAGGGTCCAGCAGAAAATTACTTGCATTTCCCATTGACTTGCATTGTACTCGCTATTCGGAATGAATACGCGATCTTAAGGCACTCATTACGAGTACAGCGATTATGAAAATTACGGTACTCACGCATCACTATGCATTACCATTATAAGACTTCTAATGACTGTTCTACTTACATGACATGTATTGACTGCTCTCCTGATCTACATGACTCACACTGGCATTTGATTAAAATTAACTCTGAAGGCAGATTCTCAGGGAAGTCTGCTAGCACCACGCCGGGTTCAAGGCATGTCAGTTCACTCACCAAGGCTGCAGTTACATAGTAAAATAGTAACAGTAAGAAAGGCCGAAAAAAGACATCCAGTTCAGCCTATATTCCGTCAGAATTCCCTTTTCCCTTTCAGTGTGTAATGGTGATATTGATTCCTTCTTCCCATGTGTATAACCTTACATTTATCATTGTTAAACCTCATCTGCCACCTTTCGGCCCAAGTTTCCAACTTATCCAGATCCATCTGTAGCAGAATACCATCTTCTCTTGTATTGACTGCTTTACATAGTTTTGTATCATCTGCAAATATTGATATTTTACTGTGTAAACCTTCTACCAGATTGTAAATAAATATGTTGAAGACAATAGGTCCCAACACTGACCCCTGCGGTACCCCACTGGTCACAGCGATCCAGTTAGAGAATATACCATTTATAACCACCCTCTGCATTCTATCACTAAGCCAGTTACTTACCCATTTAAACACATTTTCCCCCAGACCCAGCATTCTCATTTTGTGTACCAGCCTCTTGTGTGGCACGATATCAAACGCTTTGGAAAAATCAAGATATACTACGTTCAATGACTCACCTTGGTCCAGTCTATAGCTTACCTCTTCATAAAAACAGATTAGAATGGTTTGACAGGAGCGATTCCTCATAAATCCATGCTGATAAGAATTTAAACGGTTATTCTCATTGAGATAATCCAGAATAACATTCCTCAGAAACCCCTCAAATATTTTATCAACAATAGAGGTTAGACTTACTGGCCTATAATTTCCAGGTTCACTTTTAGAGCCCTTTTTGAAAATTGGTGCCACATTTTAGATAAGGTATTTTCTCCTTATAGTTTTTTAGAGCTTGCCATCCTGCTTTAGTAGTTTAAATGCTTTCTTTTTACTGTTAATTGCCCCTCTTACTTCTTTGTTTAGCCACAATGGGGTTTTCCTATTTCTTGTCCTTTTATTGCCACAAAGTATAAAAAACTTACAGTGCCTATTTAGGATGTTCTTAAACATTTCCCATTTAATATCTGTATTCTTATTTCTGAGGACATTGTCCCAGTCAACCAGATTAAGGGCATTTCTAAGCTGGTCAAACTTTGCCTTCCTAAAGTTCAGTGTTTTTGTGACTCCCTGACAAGTCCCCCTAGCGAAAGACAAGTGAAACTGTACAATATTGTGGTCGATATTTCCTAGATGCCCGATGACCTGCAGATTTATTATTCTGTCAGGTCTATTAGACTAGATGGAGGCCCGATGCTATCGCATTGGGAGGGCGGTAATGTCATGATGGAGGCAGGCTTCGCAGCATTGAGAATCTCTCCTGCCCATATGCTCACCCACCTATCCACTCTCTCTTTCCCCATGTTATGACTTCATCCGTCTGTGCTCTCTTCTTTGACCTGTCTACCCCATGTGCTATCCCTCTTGTCTGCTGTCTCTCTCCTTCCTGTGCAGTGTTTTCCCCTCATGTGCTGCCCCATTTGAGCTGTCTTCCTCCTGTGCTCTGTCTCTTACCCCTGTGCGCTTTCTCTCTCCCCCATCTGCTGTTTTCTTCTCTCATTGTCTCTGTCTGACCATGTACAGAACATACCACAGCTCCTGGGAAGGGGAGGATGCAAAAGACTATACCGACATTACAGGTAACCAGGGTCCAGGGAATGGAGAGAGTGTTGCTGACGGATGAAGGAGAACAGCGGGAACCAGGAGGAGGCAGGGGTACAGCGGACTGCAAAAGGAAAATACACAGAAGGGTTAGCAGAAAAACAGGTGGAAGGGATGCGGGAGCCGGAAGAGCGAGCTGGAGCAAGGGGTTAGCAGAAGCGAGCAGGGCCTGGATGCAGCGAGAACTAACTCGATAGTCAGGCGCCTTCCCTAAGGGAGAGCGGCCTGAAATACCTGGTGGAAGCTCCTGATTGGCCAGGCGGTGGGTCCGGGTCAGGTCACGCTGGCGGGTGTCCGTACTGCAGGGATGCGCGGTCTGGCACCCTGGCGCGTGAGCAGAGGCACAGTGCACACGGCCGAGGGTAGAGGAGGAGCGCACCTGGGAAGCCGCCCGCCGGAAAGGAGGAAGACCGGGGGCATGCGCTGGAGCAGAGAGGCAGGAGGAACCCAGGCCGGAAGAAGAAGCGGCGGCGGGGCCAGCGGTGAGTGCGGAGGCGGCAGCGGGACCAGTCGTGGTGGTGCTAACAGTACCCCCTCTCTTATACCCCCCTCTACTGTGTCTGGATAAAAACCATCTTAAGGATGGGATGCGTGGGGCATTGATGTTCTCTTGTGGCTCCCAGGATCTCTCCTCGGGACCGAAACCTTTCCAATTGATGAGAAAAAACGTTTTACCCCTTGCCCTTTTCGAGGCCAAAATGTCTCTCACCTCAAAGACATCATCAGAACTGACAGGTGGAGGAGAAGAGTTCGGAGCCAGGTGGAAACGATTCAGGACATCTGGCTTAAGGAGAGAGACATGGAAGGTGTTGGGAACTCGGAGCAAGGCAGGCAACTCAAACCGGTAGGACACGTTGTTGATGCGCTTCAGAATCTTGAAAGGCCCAATGTAGCAAGGTCCTAGCTTGTAGGACGGGAGCTTCAGCCTAATATATTTGGCCGAAAGCCAAACTTGTTGTCCCGGGAGATAAGTCGGAGAGTCCAAACGTCTCTTGTCCACGTGTCTCTTCATGCGCTCCCCGGACTTCTTGAGAGCTTCTTTAGGCTCGGACCAGACTTTGGAGAACTCTATGGCTAGGGAATCCGCTGCAGGCACACCGGAGGTAGCGGATATCGGTAGCAGAATACCTGGATGCATCCCAAACACCACAAAAAATGGAGACTTGGCCGAGGACTTGCTGGAATGATTGTTGTAGGAGAATTCTGCCCAGGGGAGGAGATGGACCCAGTTATCTTGGTAAGCATTAGAGAACAGGCGTAAATATGATGCTAGCACCTGATTGACGCATTCCACTTGCCCATTGGACTGAGGGTGGTATGCGGAAGAAAAGTCCAATTTGACCTCCATAAGTTTACATAAGGCTCTCCAAAATCGAGAGGTGAATTGTACACCGCGATCAGAGACAATATGCTGTGGGAAGCCATGAAGGCGGAAGACATGCTGGATAAAAATCTTTGCCATCTCTGGGGCAGTGCTGGAAGAGGAATAAAATGGGCCATCTTAGAGAAATGATCGACCGCTAACAGGATAGTCGTACATCCGGACGAGTTAGGTAAATCAGTGACGAAATCCAAAGCTATATGTTGCCATGGAACCGAGGGGATCGGCAGAGGAAGCAGAAGACCAGAGGGTGGCCGTCTAGGAACCTTGACCTTGGCACAAGAGGAACAAGAAGCCGTGAAGTCAATCACATCCTGGCGCAGTGAAGGCCACCAATAAAAACGAGCAATGAGATCCAGTGTCTTTCTGACTCCGACATGCCCAGAAAGTTTAGAGGAATGTCCCCAATGCAGCACCTCTTTTCTGTCTGCCTCAGAAACGTAGGTCTTGCCTGGAGAAGGAGTGATCAGTCTCACAGGAGCCACCGTGATGATCTTGGCTGAATCGATGATGTGAGTCGGCTCCTCCACCAAATCAGGAGGCTGCAGTGACCGGGACAATGCATCAGCCTTGACGTTTTTATGCCCGGGACGAAAACGCAGCTCAAAATCGAACCGGCCAAAAAAGAGAGACCATCTGGCTTGCTGAGGGTTCAGTCTGTGGGCTGACTGGAGGTACGCTAGATTTTTGTGATCGGTAAAGATGGTAAACGGGTGGACCGATCCCCTCCAGAAGATAGCGCCACTCCTCCAGTGCCAATTTTATGGCTAACAACTCGTGGTCCCCGATGGAGTAATTACACTCAGCAGGAGAGAAGGCCTTTGAGAAGAACCCACAGGTAACCAGTCGTCCGGACGGGGATTTCTGAGAGAGCACTGCACCCGCTCCCATGGATGAGGCATCTACCTCCAAAATGAATGGCTTTTTAGCCTCGGGTTGGTGGAGCACAGGGGCTGTCGCAAAGGCTTGTTTCAAACTGGAAAAGGCCTCTTCAGCCTCTGGAGGCCAGAGCGAGGAATTGGTACCCTTGCGAGTAAGACTGGAAATGGGTTTGATGAGAGATGAAAAATGTGGAACAAATTGACGATAGTAATTGGCGAAGCCGAGGAACTATTGAATCGCATTGACCACCAACTGGACGGGGCCATTGAAGAATTGCCAACAAGTTTTCAGGATCCATTTCCAGCCCAGAATCCAAAACAATGTAGCCCAAGAAGGACAACAAAGACTGCTCAAAGCGACACTTCTAAAGCTTCGCGTAGAGGTGATTCTCCCGCAGGTGCTGTAGTACCTGACGAACACTCCTCCTGTGGGATGCCAGATCCGGGGAAAAAATAAGGATGTCGTCTAGATACATGACCACACAGGAGTACAGCAGGTCTCGGAAGATGTCATTAATGAACTCCTGAAACACCATGGGAGCATTGCAGAGGCCGAAGGGCATAACAAGGTATTCATAATGCCCATCCCGGGTGTTAAATGCAGTCTTCCATTCGTCGCTGGAGCAGATGCGGACGAGATTATAGGCTTCGCATAGGTCCATCTTCGAGAAGACGCGGGCTCCACATAAGCGGTCAAAGAGTTCAGGAATGAGAGGCAAGGGATATTTATTTTTTATCGTAATGTTGTTTAGTCCCCGGAAATCAATGCAAGGACGGAGCGAACCATCCTTCTTTTTCACAAAGAAGAACCCGGCACCAGCAGGAGATGAAGACTTCCGTATGAACCCTCTGGCTAAATTATCACGAATGTACTCAGACATGGCCGTAGTCTTGGCTGGAGACAAGGGATATATTTTGGTCCCTGGGCGGAGTGGTCCCGGATCGTAGATCAATAGGACAATCATACGGCCGATGCGGGGGAAGTGTCTCTGCCTCTTTCTTATCAAACACGTCAGAAAACGACCAGTATGCGGCAGGTAAGCCCGCAGGACCCGAGGAGACTACAGGGGGAGCGACAGGAAGGATGGGCCCTAGGCACCTCTCTTGACAAGGATGCCCCCAGCGGAGGACTTCACTGGAACGCAAATCCAAAACAGGTTCATGTGTCCTAAGCCAGGGAAGACCAAGAAGCAGAGCGTGGGACAGGTTGGGTAGGACGTAGAATGCGATCAGCTCCTGGTGCAAGGCCCCGACTTGCAGACGCACCTCCTCCATAACCAAGGACATAGATACTTGCAAAGGTCTCCCATCAACAGAGGGGATAACAAGTGGAGTCTTCAGAGTAATCATGGGAATCTGGTACTTCTTCACCTCCTTCAACCGGATGAAGTTCCCCGCCGCGCCCAAGTCCACATAGGCCACCTCCGAACCATGTCTCCGACCCAAAACCAGCTGTACAGAAAGAGTAAGGGGATGAGAGTAGTGAGACACACCTAGGAGGGCCTCTCTTACCTGGCCTAGGTGGAGCAGTTTCCTGGTCTCTCTGGACAAGAACGTAGGAAGTGAGATGCTCTGCCACAATACAGGCACAAGCCCTCCATCAATCTCTCCCTCCGGCGCTGTTCTGCCAACTTGACCCGATCTACTTGCATCGGCTCTGGCGCTGGACTGGAGGACGACCCAAGAGGATGTGGACTGGATGGCCTCTGAAGAGAAGAAGAAGGTCTAAGCGGTCTCCTCTCCCTAGCGGCCTCGTGGGCGTGGTCCTGGAACCGTAGGTCAATCCGTGTGGCCAAAGAAATGAGATCCTGCAAGGTAGCCGGGGTTCGTCCTTAATTTTGCCTGAGACCACGCCAGAAGGCCCCAACCAAAGCCTCATTATTTCACCCCAACTCAGAGGCCAATGTACGGAACCGGATGGTGCATTGTCCGACCATGAGCGAGCCCTGAGTGAGGCAGAAAAGGGACTCAGTTGTGGAAGCCAACCGGCCGGGCTCGTCAAAAACTTTGCAAAAAGTTTCCATGAAGGTCTGGACACTAGAGACTATGGGATCGTCCTGCTCCCACAGGGGATTCACCCAGGAGAGAGCCTCTCCTTCCAAATGGGACACCATGAAGGCTACTTTAGCCCGGTTTGTGGGATATTGCTGAGGTAGGAGGTCAAAGTGCAACCTGCACTGATTCAAAAAGCCCCTGCACAACTTTGGGTCGCCGCCATACTGTGGCGGTTTTCCAAGCCTAGGGGACGGGGCAGGTACAAGATCTGGGACACGAGCCAGGTCTCTTGCGGCTGCTGACTGGAGGGAGAGGAGCCGATCGTTAACCGAAGCCATATAGGAGAAAATATGGGCCTGGGTATCATGTTGTTGAACCAGCTGCTGCTGAAGATTGGCCAATTGGGAGGCGTTGCCGGGATCAGCGGCCTGCAAGGCTGACAGGCGGGAGTCCATAGTCTTCATAAAAGAAATTATATGGGTTTGGTTCTCCCGTAGGAACACTAGCTCTTTTTGAGCGGCGGCCCGGGCGGGGTCCATGGCCTGACTATTCTGTTACGCTACTGGTGATGGGAGCAAGAGTGGACCCACTGGACCGTGACGTCGAACCCTCCCCAAGCGAGCGCACCAGGTGGACCGACCCCTATACAGGGACCGTTTGGGAGCAGGCTCAAGGAGTTCAAACGTCACGGCAGCCAGGACCAGGAGTCGGCTCAAGAGGGTGAGCAGCAGATGGGCAGTGGGGAACCCAGAGAGACGTCCGGGGTAACCAGGGTCTAGGGAATGGAGAGAGTGTTGCTGACGGACGAAGCAGGACAGCGGGAACCAGGTGTAGGCAGGGGTACAGCGGACTGCAAAAGGAAAACACACAGAAGGGTTAGCAGAGAAACAGGCGGAAGGGACGCGGGAGCCAGAAGAGCGAGCTGGAGCAAGGGGTTGGCAGAAGCGAGCAGGGCCTGGACGCAGCGAGAACTAACTCGATAGTCAGGTGCCTCCCCTAAGGGAGAGCAGCCTGAAATACCTGGTGGTAGCTCCTGATTGGCCAGGCGGTGGGTCCGGGTCAGGTCACGCTGGCGGGTATCCATACTGCAGGGATGCGCGGTCTGACACCCTGGTGCGTGCGCAGAGGCACAGTGCGCGCGTCCGAGGGTAGGGGAGGAGCGTGGCGGGAAGCCGCCCGCCGGAAGGGAGGAAGACCAAGGGCACGCGCTGGAGCAGAGAGGCAGGAGGAACCCAGGCCAGAAGCAGAAGCAGCGGTGAGGCCAGCGGTGAGTGCGGAGGCGGCAGCGGGACCAGTCGCGGTGGTGCTAACATATTGCTTCATCTCCACTGGGGAGGTGCCTGAGCAACCTTCCTGTTTCAGTCTAAGGTCACATACCAGCGCAAGTCCTGCCTGTTGTATTCTCCCTCAAGGGAGCCGATAAAAAAATGGTCCCCCAAGGCTTAAGATGCCTTCCACTCTCTCAAACGGTTCTTCTCCACTGCACCTGTTCTGCATCATTTGGCTCTGAATATCTGAATAAACAGTTCTTCCTTGAGGTGGACGCATCCTTAATAGGGGCCGGATGTTATGAATGAGTCACCGTAGGAGGCAAAAACAGAAATACAAGCTAAGTCCAGAAAACCAGAGAAGTTGGCAACTATCAGATTGCAGACCCCTGAACCTATCAACACAACTAGCAGTAGCCGTGGGGGGTTCCTACGATGCCCTAGACCCCTCAATCACAGCCGGAGAATTAAATAGGCCTTAAGAAAGAAAGGGGAAATCTAAACTGCCCCAGAGCAGACCCCAAAGCAATAGGCAGCCCCCAACATATAATGACGGTGAAGCAAGATGAAAACACTAACACAGACAGAAAGATAGACTGAGCAAAGACGGGGCCCAAAACTACCTAGATAGGAAAGGACAGGAAGGCTGCTGTCTGCAATCTGCCAAAACCCTATCAAAGACATAAGCCAACAAGCTGATATGAAAAAGGCCCTGAAGCAGCTAGGCTTCAAAAACTAAATCAGCACTCAGGTATTTTCAGAAGACAGAGCTAAAGGAATTCAGCACACCCCATCAGGGAATGGCAGAAATCCAGAAAAACAAAGCAAAACAAAGTCAAAGCATCAATGCAAAAGGCTGAGCAGCAAACTTAGCTTTAGAGGAGCAGGAATTCAGACTGGTCTCCAAGGATCCCACAGAGAAATCACCCGCAGGGCAGAAGGGCGTCGGCAGCCTTATATCCAGTCAGTAACTCCACTCAGCCAGTCATCATCATCAGCCTCAGGTGTTTGATAATCAGGCTCACTACCTTTCTTTACCAGAAGAGGAAGTTCCTTGGGCCTCAATGAAGGGGAAAATGAACTCACAACAGTACCTCCCCCTTGAGGAGGGGTCACCGAACCCTCAACTACGCCACCAGGGCGATCAGGGTGAGCCCGATGAAAGGCACGCACCAATCTTTTGGCATGAATATCAGAGGCAGAGACCCAGGAATTATCCTCCTGACCATAACCCTTCCACTTAACCAAATACTGGAGTCTCCGTCTAGCCAGACGGGAATCCAGTACTTTCTCTACCTCATATTCCATGTTACCTTCAACCAATACAGGGTCTGGAGGTGCCACCCCCAGAACAACAGGTTCAACAAACCTCTTCAACAAAGATTTATGGAACACATTATGGATTTTAAATGTGACAGGAAGAGCCAAACGAAAAGAGACCGGATTAATAATCTCCACAATCTTGTAAGGTCCAATAAATCTAGGCTTAAACTTAGGAGAAGCCACCTTCATAGCAATATTTTTTGATGATAACCACACCATATCACCAACCTTAAACTGGGGACCAATGGTCCTATGTCGGTTGGAAAACCGCTGGGCCTTTTCCTGGGAGAGAGATAACTTATCCACCACTTGGTCCCAGATCTGGTGCATTCTCTCCACCACAGTGTCAACACCTGGGCAGGCAGAGGGCTCCACCTGCCCTGAAGAAAATCGAGGATGAAACCCAAAGTTACAAAAAAAAGGTGACATAAAAGTGGCAGAACTAGCTCTATTATTTAAAGCAAATTCAGCCAAGGGCAAAAATGAAACCCAATCATCCTGATCAGCAGAAATAAAACATCTCAAATATGACTCCAAAGTCTGGTTTGTTCTCTCTGTCTGCCCATTGGTCTGAGGGTGAAAAGCAGAGGAGAAGGACAACTGAATTCCCAGCCTGGAACAGAAAGTTCTCCAAAATCTAGACACAAACTGGACTCCTCTGTCAGATACAATGTTCTCAGGAATCCCGTGCAAACGAACCACCTGTTGTAAAAACAGGGGCACCAACTCAGAGGAAGACGGCAACTTAGGGAGTGGTACAAGATGAACCATCTTAGAGAACCTATCACAAATCACCCAAATAACAGTCATCCTTTGAGAGACAGGCATATCAGAGATGAAATCCATTGAAATATGGGTTCATGGCCTCTTGGGGACAGGCAAAGGCATCAACAACCCACTAGAGCGAGAACACGGTTTAGACCGGGAGCACGTCCCACAGGACTGCACAAAATTCCTGACATCACGAGACAAGGAGGGCCACCAAAAAAACCGACTCACCAGATCTCTAGTACCAAAAATACCTGGATGACCAGCCAATGCAGAGCAATGAACTTCAGACATCACTCTCTTCTTCCACTGGTCAGGAACATACAACTTTCCACTGGGACAATGCTCAGGTTTGTCCTCCTGGAACTCTTCCAGAGCACGTCTCAAATCGGGCGAGATGGCAGAAAGAACTACCCCTTCGCCTAAGATGGTAGCAGGCTTGGTCACCACAGGAGAATCAGCAAAGAAGCTCCTAGAGAGGGCGTCTGCCTTGACATTCTTCGTTCCAGGAAGAAAAGAAACCACAAAATCAAAACTTGTAAAAAACAAGGCCCACCTAGCCTGTCTAGGGTTCAAGCGCTTAGCCGACTCTAGGTAAATCAAATTCTTGTGGTCAGTGAGGACCACGAAATGATGCTTAGCTCCCTCCAACCAATGTCTCCACTCCTCAAATGCCCATTTCATGGCCAACAGTTCCCTATTCCCCACATCATAGTTACGTTCAGATGGAGAGCACTTTCGGGAAAAGAAAGCACAGGGATTCATTTTAGATGTTACAAGATCCTTTTGGGACAAAACAGCTCCTGCACCAATCTCAGAAGCATCCACCTCTACCTGGAATGGAAGTGAGACATCAGGTTGCCGCAAAACCGGGGCGGAGGTGAATCTTCGCTTCAGCTCCTGAAAGGAAGAAACAGCCTCCGGAGACCAATTTAACACATCAGCACCCTTCTTAGTCAAATCAGTCAATGGCTTGGCAATACTAGAAAATTTTGCTATAAATTTCCGATAAAAATTAGCAAAACCCAAAAACTTCTGGAGGGCCTTCAAAGAAGTGGGCTGAACCCAATCGTAAATGGCCTGTACCTTGGCCGGGTCCATTTCAATAGTTGACGGGGACAAAATAAATCCCAAAAAAGAAATCCTCTGTACTCCAAAAAGGCATTTAGATCCTTTGACATACAGGGAATTCTCCCTCAAGATCCGGAACACAGTCCGAATATGTTCCACATGAGAATCCCAATCCTTGGAGAAGATCAAAATATCATCCAGATAGATAATCAAAAATTTATCGACAAAATCTCGGAAAATATCGTCCATGAAGCACTGGAAGACAGAAGGGGCATTAGTGAGCCCAAAAGGCATTACCAGGTACTCAAAATGTCCCTCCGGAGTATTAAACGCCGTCTTCCATTCATCCCCATGCTTAATGCGAATAAGATTATACGCCCCCCTGAGGTCAAGCTTGGTAAACCAGCAAGCACCTTTAACTCTGGAGAATAGATCAGAAATCAGGGGTAACGGATACTGGTATTTAACAGTAATTTTGTAGAGGGCACGATAATCAATACAAGGTCTTAATGATCCATCCTTTTTGGCTACAAAAAAAAACCGACACCTAAGGGTGAGGAGGATGGTCTAATATGACCCTTCTCCAACGCCTCCTTAATATAGGATCGCATAGCCTCGTGCTTGGGTACAGATAAATTGAAGAACCGACCCTTGGGAAATTCACACCCCGGGCTCAGTTCAATTGCACAGTCATAACTCCTATGAGGAGGCAGAGACGCAGACTCATTCTCACTAAATACATCATAAAAGTCCGCCAAATAATCAGGAACATCATGCGACTGAGGAGAGGTCGAAAACACCGGATCCTCACTAAAGGCACACCGACAACCCCAACTCACCACAGACACAGATTTCCAATCCAAAACTGGATTATGAATTTGTAACCAGGGAAACCCCAGAACAATAGTATCATGCAGATTATGCAACACCAAAAATCTGCAATTTTCTTGATGGTCTGGGGCAACCCGCATTACCACCTGGGTCCAAAACTGAGGTTTATTTTTAGCCAAAGGAGTAGCATCAATCCCCCTCAAAGGGATAGGCGTCTGCAGAGGTGTCATCGGAAATCCACAACGTTTAGCAAAATCCAAGTCCATTAGGTTTAGGGCTGCTCCTGAATCCACAAAAGCCTTGGCGGAAAATGTGGACAGGGAGCAGATCAGAGTAATAGCCAGAAGAAACTTAGGTTGAACACCACCAACAGAAAACATGTGTGCAAAACGTTTCTCTCGTTTAGGACAGACAGAAATAATATGCGAGGCATCTCCACAGGAAAAACACAACTTATTACGCCTTCTGAACTCCTGACGCTGCTCTCTGGAAAAAACTCTATCACATTGCATAGGTTCAGACATTTGTTCAACAGGTGGCAACGCCTCTCGTGCAGCTTTGCGTTCGCGCAAACGCCGATCAACCTGAATGGCTAATGACATAGAATCGTCAAGACCAGAGGAAACAGGAAATCCCACCATAGTATCTTTTACGGCTTCTGACAACCCCTTCCGAAAGAGAGCAGCCAAGGCATTATCATTCCAGGTAGTAAGTACTGCCCACTTTCGGAATTTTTGACAGTACAATTCTGCAGAATCACAACCCTGGTTCAATGCCAGCAGGGTCTTTTCAGCCTGGTCAATGGCATTAGGTTCGTCATACAGCAACCCCAAGGCCTGAAAAAATGCGTTCACATTAGTCAGAATAGGATCATCTGGTTTCAAAGAAAACGCCCAATCCTGGGGATCACAACGCAGCAAAGAGATGACAATTTTAACCTGCTGCGCGGAGCTCTCTGACGAGTTAGGCTTCAAGGCAAAAAATAATTTACAATTATTTTTGAAATTCAAAAATTTAGACCGATCCCCAAAAAATACATCAGGTGTAGGAATCTTTGGTTCAGCAGCATGTGAATGAGCAAGGTAGGCGGAAATTCCCCGCACTTCCGCAGCGAGCTGCTCCACACGATCAGACAATTGCTTTATCTCCATTGAGAGAAAAAAAAATTCCCCCTACGGCCTCAGAGATATAGAGGAAAAAATATACACACTTTTTTTTTTTTTACAATTCTTTCCTGCTATTGAGTACCCTAGGATCTGCGGTATGGCGGGTGATTCTCTTATGAATGAGTCACCGTAGGAGGCAAAAACAGAAATATAAGCTAAGTCCAGAAAACCAGAGAAGTTGGCAGCTATCAGATTGCAGACCCCTGAACCTATCAACACAACTAGCAGTAGCCGTGGGGGGTTCCTACGATGCCCTAGACCCCTCGATCACAGCCGGAGAATTAAATAGGTCTAAAGAAAGAAAGGGGAAATCTAAACTGCCCCAGAGCAGACCCAAAAGCAATAGGCAGCCCCCAACATATAATGACGGTGAAGCAAGATGAAAATACTAACACAGACAGAAAGATAGACTGAGCAAAGACAGGGCCCAAAACTACCTAGATAGGAAAGGACAGGAAGGCTGCTGTCTGCAATCTGCCAAAACCCTTTCAAAGACATAAGCCAACAAGCTGATATGAAAAAGGCCCTGAAGCAGCTAGGCTTCAAAAACTAAATCAGCACTCAGGTATTTTCAGAAGACAGAGCTAAAGGAATTCAGCACACCCCAGCAGGGAATGGCAGAAATCCAGAAAAACAAAGCAAAACAAAGTCAAAGCACCAATGCAAAAGGCCGAGCAGCAAACTAAGCTTTAGAGGAGCAGGAATTCAGACTGGTCTCCAAGGATCCCACAAAGAAATCACCCGCAGGGCAGAAGGGCGTCAGCAGCCTTATATCCAGTCAGTAACTCCACTCAGCCAGTCATCATCATCAGCCTCAGGTGTTTGATAATCAGGCTCACTACCTTTCTTTACCAGAAGAGGGAGTTCCTCGGGCCTCAATGAAGGGGAAAATGAACTCACAACAGCCGGAGCTGTGCTTACTCAGAAATCCTCCTCTGGTTTCCATGTGTCCTGCGGCTTCTTCTCCAAGGCCTTCTCCACTCCAGAGCATAACTACTCCATCGGGGACCGGGAATGGCTTTGGAGGAGTGGTGATACCTGCTTGAGGATGCAGTTTATCCAGTAGTGATCTACATGGACCATAAGAACCTGGAATATCTCCATAAGAACCTGGAATATCTCCAGTCCGCTCAGAGACTTAATCCTCGCCAAGCCAGGTGGTCTTTGCTTTTTGCCTGCTTTAACTTTCTTTTGCATTTCAGATTCGGTGACAAGAATGTCAGAGCCGATGCCCTCTCTCCCTCTTTTCTGTCCGAAGATCAAGACGAGGATCCGCAATTTATTATTGAACCATCCAAGATGGTCACTGGCGCTCCAGTCAGTCTGTCATGAATTCCCCCAGGGAAGACCCTTGTAGCTTAATCAGAGAAGGAGCGAGTTTTGTTTTGGGGCCACTCGGCCAAGGTGGCTGGTCACATGGGACAAAGGAAGACTCTGCAATTGATTTCTCACCACTACTGTTGGCAGTCCATGACGAGAGAGATCTATGCATACGGGGCTGCCTGTCCAGTTTGCTCCCGTAATAAAGTCCCCAGATGACTTCCTGACGGCTCTCTGCCATAATCTGTACCCTCGGGTCCATGGTTGCACAAAGCTATGGAGTTTATTACAGATCTGCCAGTATCCAAGGGTTGCACCGTCATCTGGGTAGTCATGGACTGCTTCTCCAAAATGGCACACATCACTCCACTGTCTGCTCTTTCGTCCGCTCCTGAATTTGGTGACAGCTTCATCAAATGGATTTCCTCGCAATATTGTGTCTGATCAAGGTTTGCAGTTCACTTCCAAGCTTTGGCGAGCTCTCTGTAAACATCTGGATTTCTCCTTGGATTTCTCATCGATCTATCACCCCAGTCAAATGGGCAAGTGGAGCGTGTCAACCAGGTCCTGGGCAATTACATGCGACACTTTGTCAATGCCCATCAAAACGATAGGGTGAAATTACTTCCCTGGGCTGAGTTCTCGTGCAACAGTCACGTTGGTGAAGCCTTGAGAGAATCACCATTCTATATTGTCTTTGATCGGCAACCTGAGGTATCCCTTCCGGTTAGGCTTCCTTCTCATATCCCTATGGCAGATGTTCTTTCCAAGGATTTTGTGAAGTTGTGGGAGGACACTAGAGTCATGTTAGAAGAATCCTCAGTTTGTATGAAGAGACATGCAGAAAAGAGGCACCTGGATCCTCCATGTTTCCATCCCCTCTTACAAGTTGGGTCCTCATTTTATCAGGTGTTTCTAGGTGTTGAAGCGAATCAGCGAGGTCTCTTATAAATTGAAGCTGCCTCCTTCTCTGGACTAAATCCTGCTTGCTGCACTCTGAAGCAAATCCCTCCTGCTGCACTCTGAAGCAAATCCCTCCTGCTGCACTCTGAAGCAAATCCTGCTTGCTACACTCTGAAGCAAATCCTGCTTGCTACACTCTGAAGCAAATCCTGCTTGCTACACTCTGAAGCAAATCCTGCTTGCTACACTCTGAAGCAAATCCTGCTAGTTGCACTCTGGCACAAACTCTGTCTGCTGCACTCTGATATGAACTTGGTCAGCTGCACTCTGATACTAGCTCTGCCTGCTGCTCCATCCAGTCTGCTCTTCGGGTCCAGCTGCTGTGTGTCCGTTGGTCTGCCCTGGAGTGGTACCTGGTGTTCATCAGGAGCCAAGTCTAATCTCCCCATCAGAGGCTCTAGTGAATAGTCAAGTAATTGCTTAGTCACGCCCCTCCAGGCTCTCCAAGGTCCATGGCACATTGGTTCCACAAACCACGACGATGACAAAAGTCTGTATCAGGGCCATAGATCTTAACAGCAGATTAACATATTAAGAAAAACATAGATTTTATAGAATAAGACATCGAATCACAGATGTCAAGGTGTCATTTTGTTCAACTTTCCATGACCTGCATGCCCATCAGACTTAGACTAAAGGTACTGTCACACTTAGCGATGTACCAGCGATCCCGACCAGCGATATGAGGCGGTCAGGATCGCTGGTACATCGCTAAGTGGTCGCTAGTGAGCTGCCACACGGGCAGATCTCACCAGCGGCATCGCAGGGGTTGGGGGTCATTACTTACCTGTCAGACGAGGCGATCCTGACGTCCTCCCGCCCGCGTCCACATGTCGCTCGTCTCCACAGCAGGAAGCCCCAGCAGGAAGCTGATGACGAGAAACAGTCCAGGAAGTTCTCGCGCGATCAGCGATAACCAGCGGGGGAGCGGTCGGAGGTAAGTATCAGACATAGCGATATCGCTAGCAATATCGCTTTAATGTCACAAAAACCAGTGACGTTATAGCGATATCGCTTAGTGTGACAGGCCCTTTAATAGGGTTGATCCTATTGACAGATTCCCTTTAAGTATTCAGTTTCCATTAATTTTCCCACATTTACTTTTGGAAATGGTAATTCTTAAAATATTGTAGCCACATTTCTTTTAACTATTTTCCACAATAAAATCTCAAACTTATTTACCCCCTTTTTCTGCTCCAGTTGTACATGCATATGGAAATCTGCACACTGAAGAAAATGTTAAATTCTGCTATCAATTATCCAATCAAGTAAAAACAGTCAAATTTTATTAAAGGTAGAAAAAAAACTTAGAGTTGCTGGACTCCTTTTTTCATCTGTTTTCTAAAATCCACTTTGCTTTCAAACAATTTAGGTCAGCAAGCTCAGAATGAGTCCTTTGGTTTAATTTAAGCTCCTGAGAACAATTAACTCATACTTCCAATTAAACACACAGAAAACAGGAAAAAATGGATTTTATATTTCATCAGTGGTTATAACACAAACTGCATAAAAAATCTCTGTACAAATTAACAAAATCCTGCCATTTGCACCACTCCACAAATTCACATTCCACAAATTCGCCAGTCCACAAATTCACATTCAACAGCATCAACTCCAGTCTAAAGCCCCCTTCACACATAGCAAGATCACTAGCGATATCGCTAAAGTGTCACCGATTTTGTGACACAATAGCGATATCGCTAGCAATCTCACTACATGTGACACTTACCTCCAACCCGGTTTCCCGCAGGATATCACTGATCGCGCGAGATCGTCCTGGTCCATTTCTCGTCGTTGGCTTCCTGCTGGCGTCGACGAGAGAGTCCATGGACACAGGCGGAAGACATCGCCCTTGCTGCGTGTGACAGGTAAGTGACGACCGCCGACGGCTGCTGCATCACTGGTGAGATCTGCCTGTTTGGAAGCTCACTAGCGACCATTTAGCGATGCACCAGCGACCCTGACCGGGTCGTATCGTTGTCGAGATCGCTGGTGCATCGGTAAATGTAATGGGACCTTATCTCTACTTCATTCCCCAAGCAGTCACCAGGTCTTGACTGATCATGCACCTAAACATTCAGTCTCAATGAATATCATTACAGTGTATGCTGTGATTAAAAAATATGTTACTTTTTAGTCGTTGATTGCAAGTGGAACTTTTTAATACTTTTGATATTTTAAAATGAAAAATTGGACATTTTATCCTTGAGAGTTGATATTTATCTAATGAATGGGAATATTTGGGGCAAAGCATTGCTTAGTAGAAATAAGATGATCTTGGGACTAAGGTCTGTCATTCTCAAATCAATGATTAGTACACTTAGTAACAATTTTATACATGTGCATCAATAAATGGAAGATAAAAAATAATCTTTTTTATGTCTTAAATGATTGTTTGATATTCATAAGTTTGTGGAATAAATGAGCAGGTGCAGACTGAATATATCTCTTGGTATAGTTATATTTGCAATAGTTTACATTACCTGTATACATTATGTATAATAACTAGAATCTAACCTAATTATGTATTTTTATCATTTGCAAACAGGAATGTGATATAATTTATGTAGCTTGTCCTCAGATTATTTTATTCCATTTTGGTTTAAATAAAACATTGGAACTACTGTGATTCTTCAAGGTCACAATTCTAACTAGGGATCTGATCACATATGGGTTTTCATTTTTCATTTAATCTTCAAAAAACAAGCATTTTCTCTCTTGATGAATCAGTTTTGTCTCAATCTTACAACCTTTTTTCTCATTTTTTTGCAAAAACTCATGCAGGTTAACTATCAACTTTTGTGTTTCATTTCTTATCCATTTCTTAAGGATTCCTTAGACTTAAATGGGTGATTCCGATACCCCATAAAACTCATCAGAGTAAAGCATGCACTGATTTTACTGGAATAGACATAACGATTAAAAAAAGAATGGGTCCATGCACTTGCTTTTTTAAAAAATTACAAGAGACTCATAAGACATTTGCTTCATTATGAAACAGTTAACTTTACACTTAATTGAACAAATCTGTTCGCATCTTATATTGTGTGAAAGAGATTAACATTCTGTCTAGAGACAGAATTTTATTCTCTTGGCCAGAACTTCAATCTGGGTGACAGATAAAATGATGGTAAAAAGTATCAAAATACTATTGAGACCTTGATCGTATTATGATTGCCGAATTTGCAATATTCGCCGATTAATTCGTTGAATATTCGCTGAACATAACCGAACGCCAATCAGCTAAATGGGCGTGAAAAACAAGCGCATGCACAACACCTTATAACGGCCCCAAATGCTGCTAAAGCACATCAATTGAGGGGCAGACACCAAGAAAGTGGCCTCAATTCACCCACAGTACTAACTGCAGCATGACACTGCAGCAATCAGTCAGGCATGAGGTATAGGGATCTTGGACAGCAATTAAAGCTTTCCAATGAACATCACAGCATGACGAGGTAGATGAGGGATCAGTGTAGGCCTCCTGTGCTCGGAGCCCTGACACCACATGTAACACCTCCACCTGCTGTCGTACTCAGCCACACTCATGTGGCACAAATATCAGTTTTGTAGACTACTATTGTCAGAAAATTTTTAGAATAGTAACACGGGTAGTTTAGTCCAAGGAAGTGGAGGCCTGACCATCTTGGAGGCTTACTGCTACAGGCAACACGCATGAAAGGCACCCAACCAGGAGTCTACACATCTACAAAAAATAGTGGCAGTCACCAACAAAGTGGAATTAATTGCAATAAAGTAGAATTATTATAGTGGGGACCAACACCTCCTCCCCTACAGCCAACCCAGCAGTTGGAGACTGTAATGGGCAAGATGGTGGGATTACTGTTCCGTACTCTGTAACCACGGGTTCAGATGGGACCAGCTGAGGAACAGAAAAGCACTGACTGGTGCGAGCTGGACTGGGTGTTAGACAGATGGGCACTGACAGGTGCTATCTGGACCGGCTGATGGACAGAAGAGCGCAGACAGGTATGAGCAGATGGGCACAGACAGTTAAAAGCAGATGGGTACAGGTTAGAAAAGCAGATAGGCAGACGTGGGGAAACTGACAACTAGCAAGCATGCAAGGCAAACTAACAACATAGCTCAGGCATGTCCATATTGGAGGAGATGAAAATGAGGATGAATGAACTCATGGAGATCAACATCCGACACTGCGGAGACACCATCACGTGTTTCCCAACGCAGTGATTCTAGAGCACTGCCCCCATCCCTTATGGGAAATATGTAAAACATGCAAAACAGAAGCCACGGAGACACCATCACATGTTTCTCAACGCAAGCAATGACCAGCCAGGTCTTTGTCTGGGAAGGAACAACCACGGGAAGGGCAGTCTCCAATGAAGGAAACCACCTATGCCAAAACATGGTATCCATCCACATACAGCTGTTTCGGGGTATTGCCCCTCATCAGTGTGGAGTAGGAAACTGGCTGGTAGGAGCAATGCCTAGTAAAAAGACTATGAAAAGGAGGATGAATGAACTAATGGAGATCAACATCCGACACTGCGGAGACACCATCACGTGTTTCTCAACGCAGTGATTCTAGAGCACTGCCCCCATCCCTTATGGGAAATATGTAAAACATGCAAAACAGAAGCCGCGGAGACACCATCACATGTTTCTCAACGCAAGCAATGACCAGCCAGGTCTTTGTCCGGGAAGGAACAACCATGGGAAGGGAAGTCTCCAATGAAAGAAACCACCTATGCCAAAACATGGTATCCATCCACATACAGCTGTTTCGGGGTATTGCCCCTCATCAGTGTGCAGTAGGAAACTGGCTATTGGAGGAGAAGCCTTAAATAGAAGGTGTCACCCAGCTATTGTTTGGGAATACTTAAGGTTGATGCGGGTGGTCCCTTTAAGAGGGAGGGAGAGCATGTGCACACTCCAAGCATAATTCCCAGTCCTATAACAGAACCTTGGTGGACACCGTCACTTAGGGAGCAAGATGAGGAGGTAACATACATAGTAACATAGTTTTGAAGGCTGAAAGAAGACCATTTGTCAATCTAGTTCAGCCTATTTTTAGTGCAGCTGTTCTGCATTGTTGATCCTGGGGAAGGCAAAAAACCCACAGAGTAGAAGCCAATTTTCTCCATAGGGAAAAAAATTCCTTCCCCTAAGCTGGGTCAACCATCTACCTATAATATTATGTTATTCGTAACCTTCTATACTGTTACTCACAAGAAAAGCATCCATTCCTTTCTTAAATTCATTCAGTGAGTTGGCCATCACCACTTCCCCAGGAAGAGAATTCCAGAGCCTCACTGCTCTTACCGTGAAGAACCCTCTTCTATGCTGGTGCAGAAATTGTCTTTCCTCCAAACGAAGAGAATGCCCCCTTGTTCTTGTCACAGTCCTTGGTACAAACAGTTCATTGGAGAGAACTCTCTATTGCCCTCTGATATACTTGTACATATATATTAGGTCTCCCCTAAGTCTTCTCTTTTCTAGAGTAAATAGACCTAATTTTGATAACCTTTCTGGGTATCGTAGTGAGCTACCTCCATTTATCATTTTAGTAGCCCGCCTTTGAACCCTTTCAAGTTCAGTAATGTCTTTCTTGAGCACCGGCGTCCAAAATTGCACACAATACTCCAAGTGTGGTCTGACAAGTGATTTGTACAGAGGGAGAATTATGCTTTCATCTCGTATCCCCAGACCTCTTCTAATGTATCCCATGATCCTATTTGCTATGGTGGTGTGTGATTGGGAGACACTGAATGTCCTCTCTGTTAGGTACTAAGAGATCCAACAAAGGGCCATGTCAGTAATGTCAACAGATCAGAAAGTCTGTAGTAAGAGGGAATGGTCCACTGTGTCAAAGACAGATGCCAGGTCCAGGAGAAGGAGGAGGACAAACTCACATCGCTTTCATTTTAGAAGGTCGTTGGTGACTTTAAGCAGGGTAGTTTTCAGTGAAATGGTGCGGTCTGAAGTCAGGTTGTAAGCGTTTAAAGATTGAGCAAGAGGAAAGGTGGGAGGACAGTTCAAAATGGATGTGTTGTTCCAGTAGCTTGGAGGTATAGGGGAGATATGTTATGGGGCAATAGGTAGACACAGAGGATTGGTCAATCGTGGGCTTTTTGAGGATCGGTGGGATCGAGGTATATATTTCAATAAGGATAGAATACAACAGTTGTTAGTGACAGGTTGAAGAGGTGGGTTATGCTTGTGATGAAGACTGTGGTAAAGTTTGAAATGAGGTGGGACTTTATTGTGTCAAGTTCAAAGGTGGTGAGGCAAACTATTCAGCTGAGATGAGTGGCAAGGGAAAGGGACCTTGTGGACGCAGGAAAGAATTGAAAGTACTGAATAGCTGGTTAAGGTTGCGAGACAGGTTTGATATGAGGGATGAGAAGTCGGTTTGTTTTGCTGCAGTCAGAATTTGTGCAACATTTTTGCAACTTCTGCTACTGGACGAGCAACTCCGTTCCCTGTCTTTGGCAGCCATACAACGGTTCGCTTTGTTGATGAGGGCCAGAAAGAACATATACTCCAGTAGATGGCAAGCACTGCATCTTGTGGCCTCTGCTTCTCTTCCTCCACCTTAACATCGCACACAGTACAGTCCTCAGTGGTGGCACCGCAATTACCCTTTATTTCCCCATATCACAACTCTCCAAGTGCCCAACTGACTGTTGGGAACCACAGATGGCTAAGTCTTCAGATCTCTTCATACATTGCATGCCATAGGCATAGGAAGTGTACTCTAAAGATTCACAGAGTAAAGAGGAAGAAATCATGGCCAAATTGTTTCTCACTTTGATTGATGGCTGGACGAAGTTTTGTCCGAGCATAAACCAATCCCTCATCAACAGATGTTAAACCCGTTGGGTGAAGGTGATCCATTTGTGACGAGACTCAGATATTTGAGGTGCCTATGGACTGTACTGTGCTGTCAAGGCAGAAGAGGAGGAGGATGACTCTCAGGGTGAGGAGTGGGGAGAACAGAGAGGATGATGATGAGGTAGTAGATCACACTTGGTGTAAACCCAGATGCATGCAGCTGAGGAACTCAGCAGAGGAGGAGGAGGAAGAAGACAAAGAGGTTACGTACACAAAAGTTATGCAACTATTACAACCAATGCATCCTGAGGCCCAACTCTGGCAGTGGACAGACAACAAACAACCAATGCATCCTGAGGCCCAACTCTGGCAGTGGACAAACAACAAACAACCTAGTAGAGTAAAAAAAAATGATATAATTTCACTACTACATGCATGACCTGTCACATACGCGATCAACATGCGTTAATCTGGGAATGTCATTGTGCTAAAACGCAGACTAGCGGCTCTCGCCAGCCATGCCATCAACTGCATTTTCTGATTCTTCCTTCTTCCTCGCCAAGGCAAGTGTTGTCACACAGGTCTCCGGCCGAAGAACCTCAACTTGTTTACCCCCCTACAGTTGGGGTGATTGAGAGCCTGTCAGCTGATATGGTATTGCACATGCCTGCTGTTTTTGACTGAACTTACATACCAAGCACACCCCATCTTCTCAATCAACCGTAACATCCCCACTTGCACTGCTCTCACAGTCCAGCAGCTTGTCATGTTCAATCTCCTCCACCCTGTGTTGACACAGCAGCAAACCCTCATTTGTGCAGTTGTGCTCACGTAAAAGATTCTTTATTCCTACACATGGCAAAGTTAACAGCTTGAATTTCACCATCTTCAATTTTCTAATAATAACCTTTATTTACAGTCATATGTTAAAGTTTGGGCACCCCTATTAATGTTAACCTTTTTTCTTTATAACAATTTTGGTTTTTGCAACAGCTATTTCAGTTTCATATATCTAATGACTGATGGACTCAGTTATATTTCTGGATTCAAATGAGGTTTATTGTACTAACAGAAAATGTGCAATCTGCATTTAAACAAAATTTGACCGGTGCAGAAGTATGGGCACGCTTATCATTTTCTTGATTTGAACACTCCTAACTACTTTTTACTGACTTCCGGAAGCACTAAATTGGTTTTGTAACCTCATTGAGCTTTGAACGTCATAGCCAGGTGTATCAAATCAAGAGAAAAGGTATTTAAGGTGGCCAATTACAAGTAGTTCTCCTATTTGATTCTCCTATGAAGAGTGGCTTCATGGGCTCCTCAAAACGACTCTCAAATGATCTGAAAACAAAGATTATTCAACATAGCTTTTCAGGGGAAGGATACAAAAAGTTGTCTCAGAGATTTAACCTGTCAGTTTCCACTGTGAGGAACATAGTAAGGAAATGGAAGAACACAGGTACAGTTCTTGTTACGCCCAGAAGTGGCAGGCCAAGAAAAATATCAGAAAGGCAGAGAAGAAGAATGGTGAGAACAGTCAAGGACAATCCACAGACCACCTCCAAAGACCTGCAGCATCATCTTGCTGCAGATGGTGTCACTGTGCATCGGTCAACAATACAGCGCACTTTGCACAAGGAGAAGCTGTATGGGAGAGTGATGCGAAAGAAGTCGTTTCTGCAAGCACACCACAAACAGAGTCGCCTGAGGTATGCAAAAGCACATTTGGACAAGCCAGTTACATTTTGGAAGAAGGTCCTGTGGACTGATGAAACAAAGATTGAGTTGTTTGGTCATACAAAAAGGCGTTATGCATGGAGGCTAAAAAACACAGCATTCCAAGAAAAACACTTGCTACCCACATTAAAATTAGGTGGAGGTTCCATCATGCTTTGGGGCTGTGTGGCCAATGTTGGCACCAGGAATCTTGTTAAAGTTGAGGGTCGCATGGATTCAACTCAGTATCAGCAGATTCTTGACAATAATGTGTAAGAATCAGTGACGAAGTTGAAGTTACGCAGGGGATGGATATTTCAGCAAGACAATGATCCAAAACACGGCTCCAAATCTACTCAGGCATTCATGCAGAGGAACAATTACGATGTTCTGGAATGGCCATCCCAGTCCCCAGACCTGAATACCATTGAACATCTGTGGGATGATTTGAAGCGGGCTGTCCATGCTCGGCGACCATCAAACTTAACTGAACTGGAATTGTTTTGTAAACAGGAATGGTCACAAATACCTTCATCCAGGATCCAGGAACTCATTAATAGCTACAGGAAGCGACTAGAGGCTGTTATTTTTGCAAAAGGAGGATCTACGAAATATTAATGTCACTTTTATGTTGAGGTGCCCATACTTTTGCACCGGTCAAACTTTGTTAAAATGCAGATTGCACATTTTCTGTTAGTACAATAAACCTCATTTGAATCCAGAAATATAACTGAGTCCATCAGTTATTAGATATATGAAACTGAAATAGCTGTTGCAAAAACCAAAATTGTTATAAAGAAAAAAGGTTAACATTAATAGGGGTGCCCAAACTTTAACATATGACTGTATATATTGTTAACATATTCTGCAGTCAGCAGTTCATATAAAACAGTCAAAAGTTACCAAGTTTAAGATAATCAAATAAATAAAGCAAAAATAATGACAGCCCTGCTCTTCAGAGTTTACAATCTGCAATGAAGTGGGGGTGACATCAATTATAGGTGCTTATTTACAATGATGATACAACGATCTTGAGGAAATTAGGGGTAGATAAAGGGCATGAGCCTTTTGGGTACGGTTGAGTTTGATGGTTAATTATGTTCAGAGAAGTTGAGAATAAGCTTTATATATAAAAAGGACTTTGATTAGGGAACGTGATAGACTGCCCTAAAGAGATGTCTTTTTAGGCAGCAGCTAAAATTGTCTAAGTTGTGGTTATACGCCAAATTCCATGGGGGACAAAGGTTAAGAGGTGAGTCATCTAGGTAGGAGATTGAACTGAGCCTGACAAAGTCCAGGCCTGGGGTGTTACCATCTTTGTGTGTCTCAGTTTTAAAGTTGTGAGAGGCCGCGAGAATTGGCTAGAGATAGAAGCTGGGTTGCAGTTGGGGAGGTGGAGCTATTGAAGTCTTCCAGGATAAGGGCTGTCAATTCTGAAGATATGAAGTGTGGCCACAATGCATAAAAGTGGCCAAGTGAGTGGGTGGGTGAGCCTGAGGGCGGGTATATGATTGCTACTCTGAGGGAGAGGGGATGGAACACACTGATGGTGTGAACCTCAAAAGAAGAATGGCATCCAATCGGTCTGTATTTATTTATTGGGTTAAAATTAGGATTGTTGTTGGCATCAAGGAGTGTAGGGTTATCATGGAGTTAGCAGTGATTGTACAGCGGGATATGCACATATTCCATGTGTTGTAATCTGTACGTGGATAAGCTGTATGCTCACTATTACTTTTCTGAAATCTAATTATTGTGAACAGCCTGCAGCCTCCTCAGATTATTTGTTACCCAATCGTTTCATTGTCTGGATGATAGGGGCCAGCTGAAAGCTGTTTGCTACAAAGGTCACAAAGCTTATTTCAGTATGACTCGGGGCCTGTGATCTCTGTGATTATTGCCTGGTCACTCCACTCTGTTGGCCATGGAAATTCAGCCTTTCTGCCTTATGGATAAAGACTGTTTCTGAAAGCTGATGGCCGTCGCAGTCCCCCCAATACCAGGTGCCAAATCACCAATACTTCTCTAAGAAAGATGTACCTGCACTATAGGAACAAGTCACAGACAACATCACCTGTTCCCTGAAAAATTCTATTTCTGCCAGGGTGCATTTCAACAATGACACCTGGAGAGGCAAGCATGGACAGGGGAGTTACAGCTAGATGACTTGGCACTGGGTTACTCTGGTGGATACACAAAAAGATCTGACAACCACACATGGTTAACTAACCATGTATGTGGTTGGATTACTGCAGCCTATCATCAATTACCATATAAAGTCATAGAAAAAAGCGATGATCAAAAGGCAATAGTCTTATAAAAAATATAATTTTTATTAGAACACATAATTAAAATTCATACTGCCAAATATTTAAGACGATAGAATAGTACACGACACTCATCACTCACAATTCTCATACAGCGCACTGGATCCAAAAGGATCAACTGCATATACAATAATCAGCAATTACATGAGGTGCCCACACACACCGCTCACAACGATGGTGATACACACGTTTTAATCAATAATACCCTCTGTGTGCCTATTGATGAATTATAGCCATTTATTAATAATAGACAATGCTGTGCAAAAATTACCGGCCATAATATAACGCAATCAATCCCTCTAATGTGGCACAAGGATTAATAGGTCAATATAAAAATCACCCCTATTGCACACCTCCCAATAATAATCCACCAATGTATATTTAAGTAAAAAATTAACACCTCTCAGACGGCCCACATATACCCTATTGGACAGGATTTTACCTATTATTCCATGTAATTTAACTCGCACAGTGACTGTCACTCACAGTAAATATGGGAAAGTTGCTGCAAGTACGGCACAAACCCCACTGGTCCACCATTCCTATAACCCTCATAATGCACAACTTATCGGTAAATTTACCTCCTGGGTATTGGGGGTGCAGGGTGCTGTCTCCTCCTGGACTCAACGAAAACATTAGTTACGCCCCGTTTTTGTAAATTTTTGGAAATTTATACTAATATTTGATGAGGTCTAAAAATCCGCTAAACAGCTCGCCCGTTATTGGAGGGATACTTGTCGCTCATGAGTCTAATTTTTAACCATTTTTTAATATTTTTTTATTTTAGTTTCCTGCCATTATTTTCCTGGTGTATCTGGAGATCCTACGGCGAAGCCACTCGTGGCAGGCATACGGGCCACCTGGAAGAAGATTAGTGTGTTTAAAATCATTGGGACAATTTTGTTAATTTGAGATATGAGATATTTGTGAATGTGTAGTATTAAATAATTGTTCTGCAATATATATGTCATATGCATGTGAGAATATATATGAAACTGTATAAAGAATATGTAAGGGTAGCACACTGTTTGTATTAAGTATTATTGTAATGTATTGTCTCCTTTGTATATTGTGATATAGTTAATGGGTTTAAGGACCTATATAACATCTGTTTATCCAGTAGGATTAAGTATTTATATATTATCTCTGCTGTGGTCTGGTTAACATTATGTGTTAATATGTCCGTTTTGGGTTGTGATATCACCTGATGATTTACATAGGAATGAGTGCACTGTTTGAATGTTGGCAGTGTGTTGATAGGTGTCTCTGCACTCCTGCTTACACGCGCATGTTGTCCTGTCACTGTGGTGTCTGCTGGCTTTTGGCATCTGTGGCTGTGGACTGGGCCCTCCCCGACCCCGCACACAGTGTGACGCCGACGCCTGGTGGCATCGCCGTTGTCCGGACAACGTAGCGCGTCACTTCCGGGCAGACAGCGTACTTACGGTCGCGCGCTCATGTACGTGGCGGCCGGGGGATACTAAAGCATGGACACATGGATTAAATGTCAGGCCTCTTGAGAAAGGAGTCCGAAACGCACGTCAAAAAAAGGGGCGGACGTGCTGGTCCAGGAGGAGACAGCACCCTGCACCCCCACTACCCAGGAGGTAAATTTACCGATAAGTTGTGCATTATGAGGGTTATAGGAATGGTGGACTAGTGGGGTTTGTGTCGTACTTGCAGCGGCTTTCCCATATTTACTGTGAGTGGCAGTCACTGTGCGAGTTAAATTACATGGAATAATAGGTAAAATGCTGTCCAATAGGGTATATGTAGGCTGTCAGAGAGGTGTTAATTTTTTACTTTAATATACATTGGTGGATTACTATTGGGAGGTGTGCAATAGGGGTGATTTTTATATTGACCAATTAATCCTTGTGCCACATTGGAGGGATTGATTGCGTTATATTATGGCCGGTAATTTTTGCACAGCATTGTCTATTATTAACCCCTTCACACCCGAGCCTGTTTTTGCCTTCGTGACTGGGCCAATTTTTTCAATTCTGACCAGTGTCAATTTATGAGGTCATAACTCTAGAACGCTTCAACGGATCCTACTGATTCTGACATTGTTTTCTCATGACATATTGTACTTCATGATGGTGGTAAAATTTTTTAGATATGAGCTGCGCTTATTTGTTAAAAAAATCAAAATTTGGTGAAAATTTAGAAAATTTTGCAATTTTCAAACTTTTAATTTTTATGCCCTTAAATCAGAGAGTGATATCGCACAAAATAGTTAATAAATAACATTTCCCACATGTCTACTTTACATCTGCACAATTTTGGAAACATAATTTTTTTTTTTAGGAAGTTATAAGGGTTAAAAGTTGACCAGCGATTTCTCATTTTTACAACAAAATTTGCAACACCATTTTTTTTAGGGACCACCTCACATTTGAAGTGAGTTTGGGGGGTCAATATGACAGAAAATACCCGAAAAGTGACACCATTCTAAAAACTGCACCTCTCAATGTACTCAAAACCACATTCAAGAAGTTTATTAACCCTTCAGGTGCTTCACATGAATGAATGGAATATGGAAGGAAAAAATAAACATTTAACTTTTTTTCACAAACATTTTACTTCAAAACCATTTTTTTTATTTTCACAAGTGTAAAAAGAGAAAATGAACCACAAAATTTTTTGTGCAATTTCTCCCGAATACGCAGATACCTCGTATGTGGGGCTAAACCACTGTTTGAGCACACGGCAGAGCTCAGAACAGAAGGAGCGCCGTTTGACTTTTTCAATGCAGAATTGGCAGGAATTGAGATCGGATGCCATGTCGCATTTGGAGAGCCCCTGATGTACCTAAACAGTGGAAACCCCCCACAAGTGACCCCATTTTGGAAACTAGACCCCCCAAGGAACTTATCTAGATGTGTGGTGAGCACTTTGAACCCCCAAGTGTTTCAGTAAAGTTTATAATGTAGAGGCGTGAAAATAAAAAAATAATTTTTTTTCCACAAAAATGATCTTTTAGCCCCCAATTTTTATTTTCACAAGGGTAACAGGAGAAATTGGACCCTAAGAGTTGTTGTCCAATTTGTCCTGAGTACGCTGGTACCCTATATGTGGGAGAAAACTACTGTTTGGGCACACGGTGGGGCTCGGAAGGGAAGTAGTGACGTTCTGAAATGTAGACTATGATGGAATGGTCTGCGGGTGTCATGTGCGTTTGCAGAGCCCCTGATGTACCTAAACAGTGGAAACCCCCCACAAGTGACCCCATTTTGGAAACTAGACCCCCCAAGGAACTTATCTAGATGTGTGGTGAGCACTTTGAACCCCCAAGTGTTTCAGTAAAGTTTATAATGTAGAGGCGTGAAAATAAAAAAATCATTTTTTTTTCCACAAAAATGATCTTTTAGCCCCCAATTTTTATTTTCACAAGGGTAACAGGAGAAATTGGACCCTAAGAGTTGTTGTCCAATTTGTCCTGAGTACGCTGGTACCCCATATGTGGGAGAAAACTACTGTTTGGGCTCACGGTGGGGCTCGGAAGGGAAGTAGTGACGTTCTGAAATGCAGACTTTGATGGAATGGTCTGCGGGCGTCATATTGCATTTACAGAGCCCCTGATGTACCTAAACAGTGGAAACCCCCAATTCTAATTCCAACCCTAACCCCAACACACCCCTAACCCTAATCTCAGCCCTAACCATAACCCTAACCATAAACCTAACACCAACACACCCATAACTTTAATCCCAGCCCTAGCCCTAACCCTAGCCCTAACCCTAGCCCTAACCCTAACCCTAACCCTAGCCCTAACCCTAAGCCTAGCCCTTGCCCTAGCCCTAACCTGTGTACCTGCTTTTTTCTTTACTTTTTTTTATTTTTGTGACAAGATCGCTGCGCTGCGATCTGACTCATAGTAACGCCACTTCTCCTCTGATCTCACACTGACAGATGATCAGAGGAGAAGCAGCGTTACTATGTGACTAGATCGCTGCTTGGCACACAGTAATGTGACTTCTCCTCTGATCTCACAATGACAGATGATCATAGGTGAAGCAGCGTTACTGTGTGACAAGATCGCTGCCTGGCACAGCTGTGCCAGGCAGCGATCAGCTGTGCCAGGCAGCGATCTAGTCACACAGTAACGCTGCTTCACCTCTGATCATCTGTCAGTGTTAGATCAGAGGAGAAGCCGCGTTACAATGAGGGAGATCGCCGGGAAACAAGCAGCTTTCCCAGCGATCGCTCCCATTGGCTGCTGTGATGCTGACGTCATCAGGACCTGAACCAGTCAGGTCTCGATGACGTCGGGGGTCCCAGCATGCATTGTGCACCGGGATCCCCGCATTGTAAGGTATGTGGGGGTCCTGGGGGGCATAAAACCGCCGACAGTAGATAAACGTCGGCGCTGCACAAAGCCCAGCAAGCGCCAACGTTTATCTACTGTGGGCGGTCGTGAAGAGGTTAATAAATGGCTATAAGTCATCAATAGGCACACAAAGGGTATTATTGATTAAAACCTGTGTATCACTATCGTTGTGAGCGGTGTGTGTGGGCACTTCATGTAATTGCTGATTATTGTATATGCAGTTGCTTTTTTTGGATCCCGTGCGTTGTATGAGAATTGTGAGTGACGAGTGTCGTGTACTATTCTATCATCTTAAATATTTGGCAGTATGAAATTTAATTATGTGTTCTAATAAAAATTATATTTTTTATAAGACTATTGCCTTTTGATCATCGCTTTTCTCTATGACTTTACTCTGATGAATGTAGCGGCAGTCGGGAAAGGGGATGCTCCACAAGTCTTGCAATCCTCAAAGAAATAAACCACTACACACCATAAGATGGATGACTAAACTACTAGACAACTGGGGTTGGAGAACTAAACTACTAAACAGCTAGGGTTGTAGAACTAAAAAAAATAACACAAGAACATTGAGAACTAATCTAATAGACAACAGGGATTGGAGAACTAAACTACTAAACAGTTTGGGTTGGAGAACTAAATTACTACACACCAGGGGGTGGAGATGTAAAGCACTAGCCATCACTGTGTCACTAGACACCAAGTCATGGAATCCCCAGGACTTGCAGAACAAACCTCTGCATGTAACAGTTCTGCAGTGCTGCTGCCTCCTCCACCTCCTCTAGGGCCTCCATCTGCACCCTCAATCTCTGCCTTAATTAATTACACATTCCAACACTGCAGAGAGAATCCCTCCCCCACCTACGTCCTGCACAGCCAAGGCTCACCGCAATCAGGCACTGTTTACATTAATATGACTTGGAGATCGCAGTCATACAGATCAAAAGTTGTGGACAGCTATCCATGCTGGGTTTGAGCAATGACTGTCTACACTCAACCTGGAGCCACGGAAGGCCATGTGCGATAACTGTGCAAACCTGGTGGCGGTCCTATGCCACGTCAACCTTACACACTAACCTTGCATGGTTCACATCCTCAACCTGATGGTACAGCAATGTTTCCACCACTGTCCCAGCCTGGATGCGCTGCTGCAGATTCCACTGTGGCGCTGACTTCCACCATTCCACTTCAGTTGGTATAGAGATCTTTTGGACTACCGGTTAATCGGTTGATATGTGATATGACCACACCGTGTAATTAAACTCTGCACATGTTGCAGCGACTGTGACAGAAGCACCGACACCTGGTACAGGATGACATTTTTCATAGTTTGGCAAAACACAGTATGGATGTGGTGCAATTCTCACTTGCGTACTGGATACAGTTGAAGCATCTCTGTGCCCTTATGTATGATTTCTTAATGGCTACTAAGCTGGTTAGCAGTGAAGATGCTGTCATAAGCATCTCTATTACTTTTGTATACATGCTGGAGCACACTTTAAATAGTGTGGTTGAGCAGGTGGTGGTCCTGGGGGAAGAGAAGGAAGCATAGAAGGATTCCTTTAGGGTTAGCAGTATCTATAAGTTCAGGTCTTTCATCTCACAGACATTTACCATAGGAGGAACAAATGGAGAAGGACCATGAAAAGGACAAGAAGGAAGAGGTGATGGGCGCGCAACAGTTAGGAGATGAGGATCATAATGATTTCCTCTCTGTTGTCCGTGGTTGTCAGGAGGGGATGGAGAAAGAAAGCTTGAGTGTTATACCACCACAAACACACTGTGGAGTTGGACCTCATGAGCACCTTCTTGCAGCACTATCTTCAGCATAACTGTTATCCGTATACTGTAGTTATAATTTCAAATAATGCTGACTACTGGGTTGCCAGTGTGTTCAAGCCACAATACAAAAGTATATTTTGCCTGTTGCTTCCCCTCTAGAAAAGGACACGCCCATGCTGCAGAATCAAAACATGCTGGCAGATATTCTTGACAGTGGTTTTCCCCAACACAGCAGTAAGGCACACAGTATGAATCACAATGATAACCTTCCAACCACAGAAACATTCAGTTGTCAATGCAAAAACATTAGCAGTCTTAAAGCGCTGTAGTCCTGTGTTACAATCCCATCAAGGACAGCATCTGCAAAGAGTTTGCATGTGCTACCCGTGTTTGCGAGGGTTTACTCCCAGTAATTATTTTTCTTGCACAAATAAAAAAATGGGCTATGAGAAAACCCTAGCCAGCTCACCAACCACAGTTGGAGCACAGAACTTCGTCTGGACCCAACAAATGTTGATTGTAGACAGAAGCAAAAACAGGAGCGTTCCAGCTACTAAAATACTTGCTTTATTCTGAAGAAAATTCAATATATCAGCAATACGGCTTTCTCCTCACTAGCGGATGGATGAGCTAGGGGGCACTATGTCTTCAGCTACGCGTTTCGATCCTTTTCTGATCTTTTTCAGAGCATGTGAATTTTCTTCAGAATAAAGCAAGTATTTTGGTAGCTGGAACGCTCCTGTTTTTTCATCTGTCTATAATTATTTTTCTACCCACTTTCTACCCACACTACAAAGACATACAGATAGTACATTTAGATTGTGAGTCCCAATGATGACAGTGCCAGTAATGTCTGTAAAGCGAATGTTGAATTATTGGCTCTCTATAAGTGATAAAACCCACCCAAAAAATGAAAGTGATGTTCAACCACACTCCTGTGTCACACATATCAGTTTCGTAGATTACTACTGTCAGAAAAATGTAAGGTTATTAACTTGAGTAGTTGACTCAAAGACAGTGGAGGACTGCCGTATTGGAGGCCTACTGATACAGGCAACACACATGAAGGAGACCGAAAGTGGAATCTAGACATTTACAAAAATTAGCGTTAGACACTAACAAAGTGACATCAATTTTACCACAGTAGAAATAGTATAATAGGGACTGACTGGTCTTCCATTACATACCCAACCCAGCAGCTGGAACGCAATCAGGACTGTTCACATTTTCACAAATTATTGTTAACCTCTCCAGCTGCAACATTAGGCACATAAGCCCCACTAAAGATATCAGAAACTGCAATTACACAATAACAATGGAGCACACAAAAAACTACAACATCCAGTAAAAGAAGTTGTCAGTTGTCTTTGGATAGTATGTCACGTTAGTGGTTCACTAGTGTTTTACGAAGCATTAACAGCTACCCCACATACACCTCAAACACCATGCCTAATCACCATCCCTCCACAACCTTGCTTTTTCCGAGTCATGTTGCTCAGATAGTGTGCTAGGAGCACACTATTATCAACTAAAAATAGATTTTTTTACTCTGCAAAACCTATGCACACAGCTGAATTTCAGCGGTACAAAATTAGAAGGTGAAATATCACGTGATTAATCACGTTACTCACAGAAGAAAGAATTGTTTCAGTGTCGATGACAAAGAAAATCTGCACCAAAAATTTTTTAAAGTGAGATGTTCCCCATAAATTGTATGACATTAATAACAGAAGAATTTTTGGAGGACCTGTCGATAAGGCCTGTATAACATTGACTAGATGCTCGAAACAATTTCAAAGTGAGATGTCCCCTACTGTATGATGTTAGTAACAGAAGAATTTTCATGTGCCTGTCAATGAGGCCTGTATAATATTGACTAGAAGCGCCAAACAATTTCAAAGTGAGATGTCCCCTATTGTATGATGTTAGTAACAAAAGAATTTTGGGTGGCCTGTCGATAAGGCCTGTATAACATTGACTAGATACCCCAACCAATTTTCAATTGAGATCTCCTCTTCTGTATTTGGTAAGTAGCATAAAATACATTTTTTAGTGTGGATGAGGCCTGCAAAATCTAGAAGATTATCCATGGAGCTGGAACGTCCTCTTTCCTACAGTTTCTGCTGGTAAGGTGCAGGTTTGCTGAAGAAATATGGCTGACGTGCCCTTACATGAACTGATCAGGAAAAGTGCCATGATGACGGCGGGAATAGGAATGTACAACAGGATAAATTACAGGACGGCTATGGTAAGTACGAGATCCAGGATCCAGCCTTCAACTATTACTCATCTACCCAACACCAATTACCAGAGAGAATTTGATGCTTGTCAGAAGATAGGTGTATCAAATACGGGTCACAAGCTAGGTATGAATGATGACCGTGAGAAATTGGATGCCAAAGATTCACATAATCTAAAAGTTAGGTTCTAGTGATGAACAAGCATACTCGATAATGATCGGTACTTACCCGAGCATCGATGTACTCGTGGTGCTCGGTAAGTGCTGAACATTTCCAGGATAGCTAGGTGAGAGTTTGGGTCCCCGCCCTGCATGTTTGGTGCTCTTTAGAGTGCCAATCAACATGCTGGGATTGTCTGACATCACTGTTTGTCAGGCAGGCATTGTATGTGGCATACTTCATTGCATACATCAAGAGGGTCCATTCCATTACTGTCTGCTGCTGCCTATTACATACATTGACAGTATATCCATAGCCCTAGCCCTAGGTATCAGTGGCCAGGAATATTTATTTTTGCATCTTAATCCTGATTATTTTATTCAAAGGCAATCCAGAGCACACTTTTTTCTCCAATTGCTTGTTGACACTGTGGAATACAGCCAGATTCTTTTCATAGTACAGCGTGAAAATCCAGCTATTTTAAATGGGTTTGCCCATCCCAGCGATCACATCTGTCATTTTTGTGGCATTGTTAACATTTTTTGGAGTGTCTTACACAAATTCTTGACACCATTTTGCTGCCAAAAAAATATTTAGCTGCCAAAAAATATTTAGCTACAGGGCAGATATTTTCCACGGGGTTTTGTCCTCCACACGGGTCACACATCATTAAGTTTAAAATTGTGCAATTTCAGGCCTCCATAAAATTGTTTTTGTTGTGTTTTAGCCTACTTATGGGCACTAGAGTTGAGCGACTTTTGGTTTTTTAGGGTCGCGTTTCGTTTCGTGAAACCCGACTTTTCCAAAAGTCGGGTCAAGCAAGATCGTCCGATTATAGGGAAAAGTCGGGGTCGTCCCGAAACACGAAACCCAATGTAAGTCAATGGGGAATAAAAGTCGGCAGTGAGAGGAGGACAGGAAACACACCAACAGTGGCCATTTGAATGCCAAAAGCATCAATTCTTCTTACTTAATCTTGTCAACCTTAATTAACTTCATAATACAAGTAACGCACTGAAAAATGGGGGTTATTTGGCTACAGTTGTGGGGGGGGAGGGCTGGCTCCAGGTTTTCATGTGCCCTGGGCGAAAGAGCGCCCCTTTAACACATACCACAACTCATCATGCTCTGATACGGCAGAGAAATAGTGGTATAGTACAATGAAAAATACTTCACTTTTTACAGCTCATGACAAGGCCCATCTATTTCTCCATACAGAATCATTGGTCCAATAAAATGTTTGAAACAGTATATGATGAGCTCCACATAATGCTACAGTATATGTTGGTCCCCATGGATGAAGCTCCACTGTCTTATGGGCCCAAATAATGCTCCAAACATAATGGGCCCCATTTCTAATGCTCTAGTGTATAATGGGCCCTGTAAATGCTGCTCCAGTGTCTGATGTTCACCTTTGGAATGTTCCAGTGTATGGTGGGCCCCATCTATCATTCTCCAGAGTATATTGCTCCCCAAAAATTGCTGTCCCAACATTGAAAACAATGAAATAAGTCTCCTCGCTAGGGAATCCCTGTATAGTCTGGACTCCTCGTCGTTCCCATCTTCCATCTCACTGCACAGTATTTCAACCTTGCAAGTGCTGTGATCCTGAGCAAGCAGGGGGGGCCCACTCGTTGGCGACGGCACTGGCACAGGGCCCCTGATAGTACGGTGGTGTGTCTGATGGCGGGTGGGCCGAACCTGCACTTTCATCTGCAGCTTCCTCTTTGTCACCGTGTAAGATGGAACTGTATATGGGAAGGGTAACCTGAGTTTCATCAGGGTCAGATTCAGGCCGTGTAGCGTGCGAGGGGAATGTAGTGGTCTGGGTCAATGTACCAGCAGATTCATCGAGCAGTGGCTGGGCATCAGTGCACTTGTGTCGCCCCCAGGAGTACGGTCGCCACAGTGGCATTACCTTCCTCCTAGGGAGTGTGATGTCATGCTTGGGAGCAACGAAGGATCTCTCTAGCAGGTTAACTGATTGGGCGGCGTTATTCCCATGAGTCATGACCCTCCAAACAGCGTTCATGAAGGCAAAGTGTTTGTTTTACGTGGGCAGTATGGTTGCAAAGCTGAACCTTAAAGGAATGTCCAGAAGGGCACCACCAGGAGTGGAGCCTACGGTTTAATTCGACTCCACCTGGGAAACCTCAACCATGCAAGCTACAGAACAGATGCACACATTGCAAGCTTAATTCCGTTAACGAACGAGACTCCGTCATGCCCCGCGGTCCGAGTCCGGCTTACTAGAGGGACACGTGAGGCTCTGGCACATGAGATTGGCCAATAACTGGTGTGTCATGCCCTTACATGTCCGTGGCTGCATGTGCGCTACACTGAAAAGGCCAGCGTTTGTCGCTTACAGGTGCAGATAACCCGCTGAACAACGTTAGTGATGGGGATCTGTGATTAAAATTATTACCCGCGAATGATGATTTCCCAGTAAGTGCAGGTCAACCGCAGTTCCGGAATTAGGCCTAACCGTCATTCCTGAAAAAATGAAAAACTTACGTGTGCAAACCACAGGTGCTGTAGCTTGCTTAACAGCTCGCCAGCCGTTCTCAGGCCCAGTATGGATTACACGTGATTGCACAAAGGTGAGAAAGGGTACCGTATCCCTGGATAACATGTATGGATAGCATAGTGTACACATTCAAAATATATGTCTATACATCAGGAGGCAGGCTCAGACGGTGTTAGGCCCAGTATGGATTGCACGTGATTGCACAAAGGTGAGAAAGGGTTCCGTATCCCCAGATAACATGTATGGATAGCGTACACATTCAAAATATATGTCTATACATCAGGAGGCAGGCTCAGACGGTGTTAGGCCCAGTATGGATTGCACGTGATTGCACAAAGGTGAGAAAGGGTACCGTATCCCCAGATAACATGTATGGATAGCGTACACATTCAAAATATATGTCTATACATCAGGAGGCAGGCTCAGACGGTGTCAGGCCCAGCATGGATTGCACGTGATTGCACAAAGGTGAGAAAGGGTTCCGTATCCCCAGATAACATGTATGGATAGCGTACACATTCAAAATATATGTCTATACATCAGGAGGCAGGCTCAGACGGTGTCAGGCCCAGTATGGATTGCACGTGATTGCACAAAGGTGAGAAAGGGTTCCGTATCCCCAGATAACATGTATGGATAGCGTACACATTCAAAATATATGTCTATACATCAGGAGGCAGGCTCAGACGGTGTCAGGCCCAGTATGGATTGCACGTGATTGCACAAAGTTGAGAAAGGGTTCCGTATCCCCAGATAACATGTATGGATAGCTTACACATTCAAATATATGTCTATACATCAGGAGGCAGGCTCAGAGGGTGTTAGGCCCAGTATGGATTGCACGTGATTGCACAAAGGTGAGAAAGGGTACCGTATCCCCAGATAACATGTATGGATAGCGTACACATTCAAAATATATGTCTATACATCAGGAGGCAGGCTCAGACGGTGTTAGGCCCAGTATGGATTGCACGTGATTGCACAAAGGTGAGAAAGGGTACCGTATCCCCAGATAACATGTATGGATAGCGTACACATTCAAAATATATGTCTATACATCAGGAGGCAGGCTCAGACGGTGTTAGGCCAAGTATGGATTGCACGTGATTGCACAAAGGTGAGAAAGGGTACCGTATCCCCAGATAACATGTATGGATAGCGTACACATTCAAAATATATGTCTGTACATCAGGAGGCAGGCTCAGACGGTGTTAGGCCCAGTATGGATTGCACGTGATTGCACAAAGGTGAGAAAGGGTACCGTATCCCCAGATAACATGTATGGATAGCGTACACATTCAAAATATATGTCTATACATCAGGAGGCAGGCTCAGACGGTGTTAGGCCCAGTATGGATTGCACGTGATTGCACAAAGGTGAGAAAGGGCACCGTATCCCCAGATAACATGTATGGATAGAGTACACATTCAAAATATATGTCTATACATCAGGAGGCAGGCTCAGACGGTGTAAGGCCCAGTGTGGATTGCACGTGATTGCACAAAGGTGAGAAAGGGTACCGTATCCCCAGATAACATGTGTGGATAGCGTACACATTCAAAATATATGTCTATACATCAGGAGGCAGGCTCAGACGGTGTTAGGCCCAGTATGGATTTGACGGCCCAGACTACACAGCGGAGGAGCAGGGAGAGGTAAAGATTGCAAATGCTGGGGCCCTGCCCAAGCAAGGGGGGCCCACTCGTGGGCGTCGGTACTGGCACTGGGCCCCTCATAGTACGGCGGTGTGTCTGACGGCGGGTGTGCACCACCACCGTCAGAGACACTTGATTGCACTATGAGGGACCCTGTGCCAGTGCCCGCGCCCAAGAGTCGGCCTACCCACCTGTCCAGGGCAACGGCACTCGCACGGTGTCGTGCGCTAGGTGGTGACCCCGGCCATGGGGGGGGACGCAGCACAGTTAGGGAGTTTTAGAAAGTGGCATATGTTGATGTTGGACATTCAGCTGATGCAAAAGGTGAAATAGGTCAAGTCCCAGGAAGAGGTGGACCAAAGCAAGCCATTTTTCTGTCACCCTATGTGTCATCAGGGGAAGGTGGGACAAAATCCTTGGAAACCCATGCGTGGTTCATTTTAATGAAGGTTAGATCATCCACATTTTGGGTTGACAGACGGGTCCTTTTTTCTGTCAGGATTGATCCAGCTGCACTGAAGACTCTTTCCGATAGCACACTTGCAGCTGGGCAAGCGAGCTCCTGTAAGGCATATTGGGCCAATTCAGGCCAGGTGTCCTGTTTAGCGGCCCAATCGTCAAAGGGGAATGACCCGTGTGGGAGAACATCGATATGGGAGGAAAAGTAGTTTGTAACCATAGTTGACAACTGCTGTCTCCTGTCACTTTCCATCGATGCAGTATTACCAGTTGTGTGAGCGGTACTTGAAAAATCAGTCCACAACATTGTCATGAAACCCCTGTCTCCAACGCCACTTCTGCTGTGTGCACCAAGAACACCTCTGCCAAACTGCCCCCGGCCCGTACGGCTCGTGTGAGAACCATCACCGCTGCTGTGTGCTGGGAATGCCTCAAGCAACCGATTTACCAGAGTTGCTTGTTTATTAGCCAATATTAGGTCAAGGTTCTCCTGTGGCATGATGTTTTGTAATTTGCCTTTATAGCGTGGATCCAGGATGCTGGCCAACCAGTAGTCGTCATCTTTCATCATTTTGGCAATGCGGGGGTCCCTTTTTAGGATCTGCAAGGCATAATCTGACATGTGGGCCAATGTTCCCGGTGTCAATGATGCACTGCGAGTGCTGGTTGGAGAAGCACTTTCTGGCAAATCCACATCCCTCCAGTCACGCACAAACCCTGTACCAGACCTTGCCACGCCAACATTTTCACTTGCCCCACGAGATGCATCCTCCTCCCCTAAGTAATCATCCCCATCATCCCCTTCCTCCTCCTCTTCTTCCTTCACCTCGTCCAGGAGAGGTCCCTGAGCAGACAATGGCTGAATGTCATCAAGGATTCTCTCCTCCTCTTCCTCTTCATCAACATTGGCTGCAGAAGCCTGCTCCTTAAGGTGCGTCAAAGTTTGCATGAGCAGACGCATAAGTGGGATGCTCATGCTTAGGATGGCGTCGTCTGCACTTATCAGCCGTGTGCATTCCTCAAAACACTGGAGGACTTTACAGAGGTCTTTCAGCTTCGACCACTGCACACCGGTCAACTCCATGTCTGCTCTCAAAGTGCCTGGCTGTGTATCCTCCCACAAATGCATTATGGCCTGCCTCTGCTTGCACAGCCGCTCCACTATGTGCAGGGTGGAGTTCCACCTTGTTGCAATGTCGATAATGATGCGGTGGTTAGGAAGGTGGAGCAATCGCTGCAGCTTCTGCATACGAACGGAGTGTACAGGCGATCGGCGGATGTGCGCGCACAGTCTTCGCACCTTCTGGAGCAGGGCTGTTAACTCCGGATAATTTTTGAGGAAGCACTGCACCACCAGGTTCAAGGTGTGAGCCAAGCAAGGTATGTGGCTGAGTTTTGAAAGGGCTATGGCTGCCACAAAATTACGCCCGTTATCACTAACTACCTTGCCTGCCTCAAGATGTACACTGCCCAGCCATGACTCAATTTGTCGCTGAAAGTACTCGGCCAGCACCTCGGCGGTGCATCTGTCGCCCAAACACATCATCTGCAACACAGCCTGCTGACGCTTTCCACTAGCTGCTCGATAGGGGGACACCTCGTGTGCAACAGTGGTAGCTGCAGATGGAGTGCTCGTACGACTGCGCTCTGTGGACGAGCTTTCGCTTCTGGAGGAGGAGGAGGAGGGTCGAACGCCTACAGCCAACTGTTTCCTATACCGTGGGCTAGGCAGCACTGTCCCACCACCGCTGTCCCCTGTGGACCCTGCATCCACCACATTAACCCAGTGCGCAGTGATGGACACGTAACGGCCCTGGCCATGCCGACTGGACCATGCATCAGTTGTGAGGTGCACCTTTCCGCTCACTGACTGCTTGAGTGCATGGACAATGCGGTCTTTCACATGATGGTGGAGGGCTGGGATGGCTTTGCGAGAGAAGAAGTGGCGACTGGGTAGGTCATAGCGTGGTACTGCATAGGCCATGAGTTCGCGGAAAGCTGCGCTTTCCACCAACCGAAAGGGCATCATCTCAAACGAGATTAGTTTGGCAATGTGGGCGTTCAAACCCAGTGTACGCGGATGAGAGACTGAGTACTTTCTTGACTTACTCATAGTGTCTGGGAGGGTGAGCTGGACTTGAGAGCTGCATATGGTGGAAGTAGCGGTGGACAGGGCGGACTGAGAGAGGGTTGATGATGGTGATGGAGTTGGTGTTCTTTCTGATGGCCTAGAATCAGTCTTTCGTTGATATAACAGTGGGATTACCTGACTGCTGTGGCCTTGCAACGACACCTCAACATTTGCTGCTGTGCTAACCGGTGGGCTTACAGTGGGGGAAACAATGTAGCGTTGCTGACTACCTTCGTTGTGATCAGTTGCACATGAGGTTTGGTGTTGTGTCCACGCTTGCAAGTGCATGGTGGTTAAATGTCTAAGCATGCAACTGGTATTCAAATTTTTCAGATTTTTCCCTCGGCTAAAGGTCTTTGCGCACTTCCTACAGATAACCTTGGCCTGATCATGAGGATTTTGTTCAAAAAAGTGCCACACTGCACTCTTCCTACTTTGGCAGACATTTTGCGGCCTAGCACGCTGTGATCTTTTGACCCTCTGGACAAGCTGTCCAGCAACTCTTTTGATTTTTGGAACCTGTCTTTGGAGTGCTCCAGGCCTGCCAGAAAACAGCTGTTGCGATGTCGGTGTCTGCTGTGGATGCTCCTCATCTGAGCTATTGTAAGCAGCACCCTCTTCCCCCAATGGATGCCAATCTGGGTCAACAACTGGGTCATCCATCACCTCCTCTTCAATGTCATGTGCACCTTCCTCTGTGTCACCGTGTATGGTGGTATAGTGTGCGGGAAGGGGCACCTGAGTCTCATCAGGGTCAGAATCTGGCTCTGTACACTGCGAGGACAATGTAGTGCTCTGAGTGAATGTACCAGCAGAATCATCCATCAGCGGCTGTGCATCAGTGCAATCCATGTCAGATTCATCTTGGCCTGGGTAATTCACCATTTCACTTGATAATCCACGCATGGTATGTGAAAACAGCTCCATGGAGTAATCAGTAGTATGGCCTGCGTCATCCTTCAATCTTGGTTGGGGTGAAGGACACAAGGAAAGGTGTGGTTCATGAACATGAGCCTCCAATGACGACTCAGTGCTTTTACTTTTTACAACTGAAGAAGAGGAGGCGATAGAGCTGGAGGCTGAGTCAGCAATGTAAGACAATACTTTTTCCTGATGCTCTGGCTTTAAAAGCGGTTTGCCAACTCCTAGATAACTAAGCCTTCGAAGCCTTATGGAGCCAGACGATGACGCAGGCTCAACACCTCCTGCATTCGGTCCTATTTTGCTCTTGCCACTACCATCAGATCCACCACCAACACCATCATTACCAGCTGCCAACCCCCGCCCAATTCCATGGCCTCTTCCACCAGCCTTCCTCATTTTTGGTAAAAATGTAGACAAAATCCAACAAACTATATAGTAATGTAAAACAAGGTACAAGGTGTCTATAGGACAGGGGAGATTTTGAATTTCTGCTCACACTAGTGGACACTGGACACTTTTGGATTGTGTGAGGCCCAATGAATATCTGAGCGCTATGTGACAGGCTCGATGGCACAGCTGTGACCAAAGTGACTAGAGGATAAGTGAGATTTTGAATTTCAGCAGACACTTGTGGACACTGGACACTTTTGGATTGTGTGAGGCCCAATGAATATCTGAGCGCTATGTGACAGGCTCGATGGCACAGCTGTGACCAAAGTGACTAGAGGATAAATGAGATTTTGAATTTCAGCAGACACTTGTGGACACTGGACACTTTTGGATTGTGTGAGGCCCAATGAATATCTGAGCGCTATGTGACAGGCTCGATGGCACAGCTGTGACCAAAGTGACTAGAGGATAAGTGAGATTTTGAATTTCAGCAGACACTTGTGGACACTGGACACTTTTGGATTGTGTGAGGCCCACTGAATATCTGAGCGCTATGTGACAGGCTCGATGGCACAGCTGTGACCAAAGTGACTAGAGGATACATGAGATTTTGAATTTCAGCAGACACTTGTGGACACTGGACACTTTTGGATTGTGTGAGGCACAATGAATATCTGAGCGCTATGTGACAGGCTCGATGGCACAGCTGTGACCAAAGTGACTAGAGGATAAGTGAGATTTTGAATTTCAGCAGACACTTGTGGACACTGGACACTTTTGGATTGTGTGAGGCCCAATGAATATCTGAGCGCTATGTGACAGGCTCGATGGCACAGCTGTGACCAAAGTGACTAGAGGATAAGTGAGATTTTGAATTTCAGCAGACACTTGTGGACACTGGACACTTTTGGATTGTGTGAGGCCCAATGAATATCTGAGCGCTATGTGACAGGCTCGATGGCACAGCTGTGACCAAAGTGACTAGAGGATAAGTGAGATTTTGAATTTCAGCAGACACTTGTGGACACTGGACACTTTTGGATTGTGTGAGGCCCAATGAATATCTGAGCGCTATGTGACAGGCTCGATGGCACAGCTGTGACCAAAGTGACTAGAGGATAAGTGAGATTTTGAATTTCAGCAGACACTTGTGGACACTGGACACTTTTGGATTGTGTGAGGCCCACTGATATCTGAACGCTATGTCACAGGCTCGATGGCACAGCTGTGACAAAAGTGACGAGAGGATAATGGAGATTTTGAATTTCTGCAGACACTTGTGGACACTGGACACTTTTGGATTGTGTGAGGCCCACTGATATCTGAGCGCTATGTCACAGGCTCGATGGCACAGCTGTGACAAAAGTGACGAGAGGATAAGGGAGATTTTGAATTTCTGCAGACACTTGTGGACACTGGACACTTTTGGATTGTGTGAGGCCCACTGATATCTGAGTGCTATGTCACAGGCTCGATGGCACAGCTGTCACAAAAGTGACGTGAGGATAAGGGAGATTTTGAATTTCTGCAGACACTTGTGGACACTGGACACTTTTGGATTGTGTGAGGCCCACTGAATATCTGAGCGCTATGTCACAGGCTCGATGGCACAGCTGTGACAAAAGTGAGTAGAGGATAATGGAGATTTTGAATTTCTGCAGACACTTGTGGACACTGGACACTTTTGGATTGTGTGAGGCCCACTGATATCTGAGCGCTATGTCACAGGCTCGATGGCACAGCTGTGACAAAAGTGACGAGAGGATAAGGGAGATTTTGAATTTCTGCTGACACTTGTGGACACTGGACACTTTTGGATTGTGTGAGGCCCACTGATATCTGAGCGCTATGTGACAGGCTCGATGGTACAGCTGTGACAAAAGTGACTAGAGGATAAGGGAGATTGGATTGCTTTTAAAAAAGCAGTTTGCAGAGCAGTGGGTAAACAGCAATGCCAGCCTGTCAGGAAGCCTTAAAAGACAGCCCAACAACCAACACCACTGATACACCACAATTTTGCCTCCCCTTGCACTGCACACACAGTGACTGGTGTGTTGTGCAGGCCAAATCGCTAGCAGCAGAAGCAGTTTTTTGTCTTCTTCCCTGCCTAATGCTCTCCCTACAGAATCAGCAGCAACCTCTCCCTATACTGAGATCGGCAGAAGTAAGATGGCGGTCGGCGTGCACGCCCTTTTATACCCCCTTTGACGCCCACCAAAGCAAGCCAATCACTTGCATGCCCTTCTGAAAGATGGTGGTGACCCGTGCCTATGTCATCACGTTGCCCACAGTGTCCGTGGATCCTGATTGGCTGAAAAAGAGCGCAAAACAAACTTTTGAAACGCGACTTTGGCGCGTAAGTCGCTGACCTCGTGGCCGACCTCATCCTAGGGTCGGGTTTCGTTTCACGAAACCCAACTTTGCCAAAAGTAGGGGACTTTTGAAATTTTTCGACCCGTTTCGCTCATCCCTAATGGGCACAATTTTACTGGCCAAAGTAAAAATACAGGCCAGATATTGGAAAGTGTGATATCTCCGTCACATGTGGGCTACAAATAATGGCATTTGAGGAGTCCATTCAACTGTTTTTGCTGTGTGTTACCCTAGTTCTTGACACTATTTTCACCCCCTTTGCACCATCTGACTACAACCACAAGTGTTGATCCCTGATCCCTGCCCGATCTCTCTTTGTCCATCCCAATCCCCCATCCTACTCTCCCCCCTCTTTTTAACCCCTTTGCGCAGCCGCCAAGCATTGATTGGTGACGCAGTTCACTGATTAACACTCATGCTCCCTTTTTTTTCTCAGCCCTCTTTGCGCCCACTCCGTACGCACATCCCACAGCTGCCAAACTTTGATAAGTGATGCAGTTCACTTATCAGAGCTTTTGCCTACCATTTTCCTTTTTTTTTCACCCCCTTTGCTCCACCTGACTACAATCCAAGTGTTGATCCGATCTCTCTTCATCCACCCCAATCCCTCATCCTGTCTTCCCCCTCTTTCTACCCCCCTCCACCCCCCTTTGCGCTGCCACCGAGCGTTGATTGGTGATGCAGTTCACCTATCACCACTCGTGCTCGCTTTTTTTCTGCAGGAATAAGGACAAGAGGGATGTCCTTCTCTTGACCATCATACACTGTGATAGCAACACCCTCAGCACTGTATGGGGTACCTCTACACAGGTCTGCAAACTGTACTGTGTACTGGGGTGCAACAAAAACATGGGGGACGTTGAGCTCTCCAATCAACTGCTACAATTATACAGTGCTTTGAGAACGGCCAAAGTGTGGTGCAAAAAGCTGTCCATGCACATCGTACAAATGGGAATGCTCAACGCTTTCCTGTTATCATGATGTGCATGCCACATCAATACATTATGCCTTCAGTTCCAGGAGGTAGTGGATAAGGCCATGATATTTGGCAAAGAGCGGGCCCCCGTACTTCCAGAACTGAAGGTGCTCGTATCGTACCAGATCAGCATTTTCTAAGCGTGGTCCCACCAACTGGAAGAAAAGGTAATCTGCAAAAAGGTGCCAAGTCTGTTACAAAAGGGGAATACGCAAGGACATCATTTATCAATGCGTCACCTGCCCCAAAAAACCTGGCCTGTGTATGCAGGATTGCTTCAAATTGTACCACACCTCCTTGCACTACTAATTTACTTTACAGGAAACAGTAGATTAGTTCCAAAAAGGGGGCACATCTAGATTTGTTACTTGGGGCTCTAGTTTCCAAAATGATGTCACTTGTCATTTTTTTTTACTGTTAAGGCACATCAGTCTGCATTCCAAAACATCATTAATTCCTTTTTGAACCCCGACGTGTGAGTGCCTAAACAGTTTTTTTCCCAAATATGGGTTGCCAGCATACTCATAACAAATTGGACAACAAGTTTTTGTGGTCCAATTTTTCCTGTTACCTTTGGGAAAATTAAAAATTGAGCACTAAAATATCATTTTTGTGGGAAAAAAGGATTTTACATTTTCACGTCTGGGCATAATAAACTTTAGTGAATTACTTGGGGGTTCAAAGTTCTCACCACACATGTAGATAAGTTCCTTAGGGGGTCAAGTTTCCAAGATGGGGTGACTTGTGGTGGGTGTCTACTGTTTAGGTACAACAGGGGCTCACCAAATGCTACATGGAGTCTCATCTCAATTCCAGCCAAATTTAGTTTGAAAAAGTCAAATGGTGCTCCTTTCCTTCCGAGCCCTATCGTGTGCCCAAACAGTGGTCCCCCCATATATGGGGTATCAGCATACTGAGGACAAATTGGACAACAACTTTTGGGGTCCAATTTCTCCTGTTACCCTTGGGAAAATAAAAAATTGGGGACTAAAAATAAACTTTAGCGAAACACTTGGGGGTTCAAAGTGCTCACCACACTTCTAGATAAATTCCTTAGTGGGTCTAGTTTCCAAAATGGAGTCACTTGTGGGGGGGTTTCACTGTTTAGGCATATCAGGGGCTCACTAAACGTGGCATGGCATCCGATCTCAATTCCAGTCAATTTTAGTTTGAAAAAGTCAAATGTCACTCCTTTCCTTCAGAGCCCTACCGTGTGACCAAACAGTGGTCCCCCTCACATATGAGGTATCAGCATACTCAGGACAAATTGGACAACAACTTTTGGGGTTCAATTTCTCCAGTTACTCTTGGGAAAATAAAAAATTGTGGGCGAGAAGAACATTTTTGTGAAAAATATATGATTTTTTATTTTTACGGCTCTATGTTATAAACTTCTATGAAGCGCTTGGGGTTCAAAGTGCTCACCATACATCTAGATAAGTTCCTTAGGGGGTCTAGTTTCCAAAATGGGGTCACTTGTGGGGAGTTTCCACTGTTTAGGCACATCAGGGGCTCGCCAAATGCGACATGGTGTCCGATCTCAATTCCAGCCAATTTTAGTTTGAAAAAGTCAAATGGCACTCTTTCCTTTCTGAGCCCTATTGTGTGCACAAACAGTAGTCCCCCCAAATATGGGGTATCAGCATACCCAGAACAAATTGGACAACAACTTTTGGGGCCCAATTTCTCCTGTTACCCTTGGAAAAATTTAAAATTGGGGACTAAAAGATAATTTTTGAGAGAAAAAATAGGATTTTATATTTTCACATCTGGGCATAATAAACTTTAGTGAAACACTTGGGAGTTCAAAGTTCTCACCACACATCTAGATAAGTTCCTTAGGGGGTCTAGTTTCCAAGATGGGGTGACTTGTGGGGGGTCTCTACTCTTTAGGTACATCAGGGGCTCGCCAAATATGACATGGAGTCCGATCTCCTTTCCTTCTGAACCCTACCGTGTGCCCAAACAGTGGTCCCCCCACATATGGGGTATCAGCATACTCAAAAGAAATTGGACAACTTTTGGGGTGCAATTTCTCCTGTTACCCTTGGGAAAATAAAAAATTGGGGACTAAAAAATTATTTTTGTGGAAAAAATTTTTTTTTCATGCCCGAGCATTATAAACTTTAGCGAAACACTTGGGGGTTCAAAGTGCTCACCACAATTCTAGATACATTCCTTAGTGGGTCTAGTTTCCAAAATGGGGTCACTTGTGGGTTTTTTTCACTGTTTAGGCACATCAAGGGCTCACTAAACGCGACATGGCGTCCGATCTCAATCCCAGTCAACTTTAGTTTGAAAAAGTCAAATGTCACTCCTTTCCTTCAGAGCCCTACCCTGTGACCAAACAGTGGTCCCCCTCACATATGGAATATCAGCATACTCAGGACAAATTGGACAACAACTTTTGGGGTTCAATTTCTCCAGTTACTCTTGAGAAAATAAAAAAATTGGGGACTAAACATCATTTTTGTGGAAAAAAACAGGATTTTATATTTTCACACCCGGGCAATATAAACTTTAGTGAAACACTTGGGGGTTCAACGTTCTCACCACACATCTAGATAAGTTCCTAAAGGGGTCTAGTTTTTAAAATGGGGGTCACTTGAGGGGAGTTTCTACTGTTTAGGCACATCAGGGGCTCTCCAAACTGAACATGACGCCCGCAGATCATTCTATCAAAGTCTGCATTCCAAAACTACTTCCTTTTCGAGCCCTGACGTTTACCCAAATACTAGTTTTCTCCCACATATGGGGTACCAGCATACTCAGGACAAATAGGACAACAACTTTTGGAGTCCAATTTCTCCTGTTACCCTTGGGAAAATTAAAAATTGGAGACTAAATTAATTTTTGTGTGAAAATTTTTTTTATATTTTCACTTCTGGGTATTATATACTTTAGTGAAACACTTGGGAATTCAAAGTGCTCACCACACATATAGATAAGTTCATTAGGAGGTCTATTTTCCAAAATGGGGTCACTTGTGGGGGGTTTCCACTGTTTAGGCACATCAGACGCTAAACGTGACATGGCGTCCAATCTCTATTCCAGACAATTTTGGTTTGAAAAAGTCAAATGCTGCTCCTTCCCTTCTGAGCCCTACCGTGTGCCCAAACAGTGGTCCCCCCATATATGCGGTATCAGCATACTGAGGACAAATTGGACAACAACTTTTGGGGTCAAATTTCTCCTGTTACCCTTGGTAAAATAAAATGTTGCTAAATCATCATTTTTGAGACTAAAAAGTTAAATGTTCATTTTTTCCTACCATGTTGCTTCCGCTCCTGTGAAACACCTGAAGGGTTAATAAACTCCTTGATTGTGGTTTTGATCAGCTTGAGGGATGCAGTTTTTAGAATAGAGTCACTTTTGGGTATTTTCTGCCATATTTGCCATATTGACCCTTCAAAGTGACTTCAAATGTGAGGTGGTCCCTAAAAAAAGTTTTTGTAAATTTTGGCGTTAAAATGAGAAATCGCTGGTCAAATTTTAACCCTTATAACTTCCGAGCAAAAAAATTGTTTCCAAAATTGTGCTGACATAAAGTAGACATGTGGGAAATGTTGTTTATTAACAATTTTGTGTGACATATTTCCCTGTTTTAAGGGCATAAAAATTCTGAGTTTGAAAATTGCAAAATTTTCCAAATTTTTGCCAAATTTCAATTTTTTCACAAGTAAATGCAATGTATATCGAACAAATTTTACCACTAATGGGAAGTACAATATGTCACGAAAAAGCTTTCTCAGAATTACCAAGATCTGTTGAAGTGTTCCAGAGTTATTACCTCAAAAATGGACAGTTGTCAGAATTGTAAAAATTGGCCTGGTCATTAACGTGCAACCCACCCTTGGGGGTAAAGAGGCTAATGTTTCTATTTATGCTAGTTCCCTGTTGGTTTTTCTTCATTCACATGTGAATGGTCCCCAGCAATTAAAATATGACACCATTTTCATTATGCACTACATTACCACTAAGGACGTTTGCACCAGAAACAAGTCGATGTTTTAATTATTTTCCATGGATTTGTTCATTTTAAATAGAATTAAGAACTTACTATTTTGAAATTACTGGATGGATGTGCTGAATTTCCTCTTATCGTTTTCACCAGCTGGACATAGCATCCACCGTTTCCAAGATTTCTAAGCCCTTTTTGTGATTATCAAGCATGGTGAGCTCCCTTTTGCCTTTACCTATTAGGAAGAGAGCTGGTAGGCCCCTTTAGAGTCCCTGAAGGTGTGAAAATGACCTCGGCAAAGTATATAGAGTTTCTTACTTACCATTTTTTTCATGGTACAAAAAAAAGAACCGTGCAATCCGTATCAAAATCATCTTCATACATATCAATACATCATCTTATGCTGTAAGAATACCTCTGAGTCATTGACTGCTATGGGCATAAAAGGAGAGAAACTCATGGGTGGCCTCCCCTGACATTAACCCTATTGCAAATCTTTGGCATATACTCAAGCAAAAGATCTATGAGGATGGAAGGCAGCTCACATAAAAACAGCAGCTATGGGAGGCTATTCCGACATCCTGCAAATCAATTCTAGCAAAAACTATGCTAAACTCACAAGTTCAATGAATGCAAGAACTGTGAAGGTGATATCAAAGAAGGGGTCCTATGTTATCATATTCTTAGCCTGTTAATATGTTTTTAATTGAAAAAGCTATTGATTTTAGCAAATGTAACCTTTTAATGATGTAATTTGAAAAACAAACATTTTAAGCTCTTTACAACTAGGGATGAGTGGACCTGTGGAAGTTTATTTCAAAGTTCAATTCAGGTACCAGAACTGTACCCAAACTTGAACCAGAACCTGAACCCCATTTAAAAGCATGGGGACCCGAACTTTGCCTCTGGGTAAGGCCGGTGTCACACTTGCGTGCGTAATGTGAGAAACTCACACAAGTCTCTCAGATCAATACCCTGCACTGGCGCCGGCATTCTGGACCGGAGAGTGCACGCCTGCATAGAAATACATGAAGCCGCACACTCCAGTCCCAAGTGCCGACGGCATTACCAGGTATTGATGCGAGAGAGTTGCGTGAGTTTCTTGCATCGTACTCGCAAGTGTGACCCCGGCCAAAGAAAGAAAGTCTCTCTCTCTAATTTTGTGTTTTAGTAAATGTGTGAGGTGATACCAAATATGTTTATTTATTTATTTTATTTATTTTCTATTTTTGAATAAGAAAAAGGGTCGGAGATTCCACTTTCATTTATTCATTTTAAAACCATTTATTTTACATTCTCTGAAATAGTTTTGGTGGCGCTATCTTGGAGGAGGAATTTATTTTTTTCTTCTCCAGCAAGATGGTGCTCCTGGCTCCTTCACAATAGCAGCTATCGGATCTCTATACACACCGATTGCTGCTACTGCGCAGGCACGGTGGGTGCCATTTTCAATTTTTTTTTTAATACTTGCTCAATAACATCATGTACAGATATTACTAGGACACCAAACATGAGATTATGCTGCAGCACAGGTGCCAAGGCTGGAACATGCCTGTAGAAGGTTTTTTTCCTTCAGTATGTACTTCATTATGTAAACTAGGGGGCAGGTCAGTGAGGTTTCAGTGACCTGTTAGCAGTCTGCATTATGAATACCTAAGCAGAGCACCACATGAAGACCTCCCCCCCACAGACCACCCTGGGGCACAAGCATATCATTAACTCTAAACTGAAAATAAAGATTACACAACAACCACAAGACGGATTTCATCAACCAAGGTATCATTGTAATCAGTATAACGGTGCTGACCTGACACTGTCTGTAGGTTAGTGTGCACAATCCTGCTGACAGGTTTTCTTTAAATCTGACTTAAATGCAAAGAATTACATTAGTAGAACAGGGATATATGACCACAACAGATGCATTTTTTAGGCGCCAAAACATTAAGAGTTAAAAAAGAAAGCACAAAACATAATCTAAGTCTAAATATAGTTGAAAATGATACATAATAGAAAAAACAACTGTCTTTGAAGCAGGAAGAAAGTGACAGTAAGCCATTTCATTGCATTAATACTCCTTACTAATATCCAATTGAAGGAGATATACACAATTGTGCATAAAAGTGACTTGCTTAGTTTCATGGCTTTATAAAACAACAAATCAACCTTTGGTCGGGCTAAATGCTTTTCTGCCTGAGTTGGCCATTCTATTAAACTTTGTGCATCCAGCCTGAGGATGATCTCAGATAAGAAAACGGCACCTCTGTGATAGGATTATAGAAAGCTTTTGTTCTGATGCTTATCTATTTGCATATATAGAAAGAATGCTGACTTATTTCACTTTCATTGCTCTTTCTTTTCTTTATCTCTTGAGGCCTGTGTTTCACCTTTTCGGCAAAACTGCTTTTGTTTGGATTTTTTCCCAGATACTGTATGAAAAAAGCACACTGCAAATTAATATTGCCCAATGCAATGTGCCATATAAATCAATAGCTGTCGTTATTCTAAAAATGAAAGCATGTATTATCACAAATTCTCAAATCCAACATCTACATTTTTATTTTTTTGCAATCACTCTATCTGCAAAAAAAAATAAAATGTATAACTAAGGACATATGAACAGTCTCAGACAATACTGGGTGCACATTTTATTTATCAATATGGATAGAACGTTTGCATAAAAAATGAACATTTGAATGAGGTCTAATAATAATTACTCAAATATCCTCAACTTAACATTTCTGATATCGTGGCAAACAATTGAAAAAGCAAATATTTAAAAAATGCAATGCTGCAAATTACTTTAGTTCATTATAAAGAAATATAACTCATATCATCAGAAATATTATATTTTGGGAGTACTCCTGTATATGACATATAAATAGGATAATGTATAGCACAAATGCCTTAAAGGTGTGGGTCCGTAGGAACTGTGGATCACCGGAAATTTTAAACATTAGGAGTAATTGCCTTAGGGCTCATACTCACTTGCGAGATATACAGATGAGTGCAATCTGATAAGAAAAAAAATCAGATTGCATTCGGACCAATGTTATTTCAATAGGTGACATCTCATTTGCAATTCTTTTTCTCAGCCAAAATCGGACTGAGAAAAAAATTGCAGTGATTCTCGGACAAGACTCGCCAATGCAAGTCAATGGGTGCAAGAAAAAAATCGGACAGCACTCGCACCATGCGAGTGCTGTCTGATTTTTAAGCACTGGTGTCCTTTGAAAAGCTGACAATTCATATGCGGCTATACATTATAATCACACTGACATGTTATAATAGAAAAGATAGAATACATGTATACACATAGCATAGGTGTGTATATATACTGTATATATATATATATATGTCAGTGACACACATATATATATATTATTAGGCTGACGGAATGCACCAAATAATAAAAATTACAATGAGGTGCGTTCGCAGCCTGGGGTCCACCATGCAGAGATGGAGAACCACTGCTCGGTAATGGCGGAGGTTACATGGCAGACAATAAATGAACACATGCGGGTTAGAGTGACCCGTTGTGTACAGAAGCGAGTTCTGTTACTTCATAGAACTGCTTTGCCGCACAAAGTAAATGCCGAAGCCTGTTAAGCCCACAGGGCTTGGCCAGATGAGTGCTAGAATACAGACACAGGACTCTGTCCCAAGGACACGGGATTAGAGTCCTTCTAGTCCACTAGCGCTCGGCGCTGCTGCAGCGGTGCCGGCATGGGATAATAATCCCAGATAAGCGTGCAGGTGTGCACAGAGCCACTCAGGCAGATGCCTCTAATTGCCCAGGGTTGGGCCAGATAAGCACACAGGTTGCGCAAGGTGTGGCACAGGCGGTAGCTGCCACTTACGGTGGTATGATAGTGCCCTGCAGTGGGTGACACCATAGGATGCTAGTGTGTGCAGAGTACTAGGAGCACAGTGGCATGAGCATAGCCACCCATTGGCGCTGACTCTAACTCTGAATCCCATGCGAATCCAAGGGAGGAGAATTATAATGAGTCAGTTGCCAGATACATGCATCCATCATCATACACACAAATAAGCATAAGAGTCTATACTAGCACATGGCCGTGCGACCATGTGACTCTTTTATAAAAGCGTCCTTCCGGGACCTTCCTAGTGGTCCAATGGGAGCAGCAATAGGACCTGAGCATGTGACCTCAGACCTCCAATGAGAAGACTTCCCACGGCATGCTCAGTGGACCGAAAGAATGACTTAGTCCCAGGAGCTGCTCCCTGCTGGCTATTGCAGGTTACTATATCTGAACCCTGATTAGCAGCAGTAACCAAGCCAACATTGTTCGATTGAGCAAGACGCCAAGCATGTCTTTGCTGAGCAGGCTCCTCTGTGGCCGGAGAGGAATGGGAGACTGCAGATGGCAAGGCTCGGGATTCCTGCTGTGTAGAGACAGGAACCTGATGCCTAACATACATCTTTATATTTTATAGAGAGATACATAGTAGAATAGGTGATAATTCATTTGTTGGCTTTTGTAAAATCATTATAGAACCCGACAGGATATGACACATGGTGCATATCAGTTAGTTTATATATGTTCCTAACTAATAATGTTAGTAGTGCATGTGTAAAATATTGGAGCTGTAAGTGTTAAATTAAAGGATTAATTCACGAGAAAAAAAATTGCGTGGGCTCCTGAGCAATTTTCTCTGCCAGAGAGGGAAAGCCAGTGACTGAGGGCAGATATAAATAGCCTAGAGAGGGACCATTTCTATTGGTCCCCCTAGCTAAAAAAAATCTCCCCCAGCCACTCCAGAAAAGGCACATCTGTAAGATGCGCCAATTCAGGCACTCGCCCTATCTCTTCCTATTGCCCTGTAGCGGGTGGCAAATGGGGTAATAAGGGGTTAATGTCACCTTGCTATAGTAAGGTAAGATGAAGACTGGTTAATAATGGAGAGTTGTCAATAAGACAACTATCCATTATTAATCCACTAGCCTGAAAGGGTTAAAAAAACTGCTGATATCACTGAGGCTGTGCAGAGTCCCTGCCTGACCTGAGGTGAACTCAGGAGCATGGGAAAATGTTCAGAAACGTTACCACGTTAATCAGTTCATCTTCGGTCAGCTGGGGCGCTTGCGCAACAGGTTTTCCTTCATTCCTCTGTGGTTTACAGCTGGGCATTAGCACCTCTCCCGGTTGTAGACTATTTAACCCCTAGAGATGGTTTTCAGCGTGGGACATGACTGAACGATGGAAAGGTATGGATATTGCAGCTTTTTTAAAAAAGATTTTTTACAGGAGGTTGATGGCTTCAGTTGGATTGGCTTTCTAATTAATGTGTGTGTGTTTTTTAACCCTTTTGTTCTATTGGATTAATAATGGATAGGTGTCTTATTGATACCTCTCCATTATTAACCCAGCTTAATGTCACCTTTCAATTGCAAGGTGACATTAACCCCTTATCAACCCATAAGTCACCACTAAAGGCAGTGGGAATAGAGAAGCTAAGTGCCTGGGATGGCTGGGGGCAGATGTTTGTAACCATGGTCCCTTCCTAGGGTATTAATAACTGCCCTCAGTCACTGGCTTTCCCTCTCTGGTGGAGAAAGTTGCACGGGAGGCCACGTAATTTTTTTCCAGGAATGTACCCGCTAATTTAACACCTACATGTCCCAGATTTTACACACATCCACAAATCTAATTATTAGTCAAAGACATATATAAATCGAAATGAAATGAAATGGTTTACTGCATGTAAACCATGTGTCTTTTCATGTCGGGTTCTGTAATGATTTTACTGAAGCCGACAATTGAATTTTAACCGATTCTACTATATATATCTGGAAAAAAAAATAAAACAAACAAACAAACAAAATATATATATATATATACATTGCTGTGCAATTTAATTGGGACAAAGCATTTTTGTAAGTAAAATCATAAGTTGGTTACCAGTCCGTGATTCAAACCAGTTTGAACTGCTTTGAACAGGTGTGAGTGCCTGTTCAAAGCAGTTAAAACTGGTTTGAATCACTGACTGGTAACCAACTTACGATTTTACTTAAAAAAATGCTTGGCTCCAATTAATTTGCACAGCACTGTGTGTATATATATATATATATATATACACACTATGTGTATACATATATCCTATTTATTCTTTATTAACATGTCAGTGTGATTTTACAGTATACGGACCTGAATTGCCGGCTTTTCTAAAGGACAATGGTGCGTATTTCTCGCAAGTCACACACATGGTCCATGTGTAATCCATTTTTTTCTTGCCCCAGTAGACTTGCATTGGTGAGTCTCGGTCGCTCGTATAATACGGGGGAGAAAAAAATGGATTATGCGAGCTGACCCATAGATTAACATTGGGACGAGTGCTATGCGATTTTTTTACCTCTTAGCACTCGTCCTTTTTTCTCGCTAGTGGGACTCCGGCCTTAAGGCCCTTTTACATTTAGCGATGCACCAGCGATCCGACGAGCGATCCGACCCGGTCAGGATCGCTGGTGCATCGCTAAATGATCGCTAGTGAGCTTTCATACAGAAAGATCTCACTGCGATGCAGCAGCGACGCAGCGCACGATACTCACCTTTCACACACAGCGATCCTGCGTCCTCCCGCCCGCGTCCAGCGTCGCTCGTCGTCACAGCAGGAAGTCTCAGCAGGAAGCGCCCGACGAGAAATGGAGCCGGACATTCTCGCGCGATCAGCGATGGACAGCGGGGGAGCCGGTCGCTGGTAAGTATCACACATGGCGATATCGCTAGCAATATCGCTATAACGTCACAAAATCGGTGACGTTTTAGCGATATTGCTAGCGATATTGCTTAGTGTAAAACCCCCTTTACTCTCAGTTTTGTTCTTGTGAAAGTGATCCTTGACAAACAGATGAAACGTTGATAAAAGCAGGTGTATTCACAATTACATGTCAGATTTTAGATAAAGTTGGCTTTTGATGCAAATATTAAATAACAACAAAATAATTAAATTAATTAAAAAATAAAATTGAAGTAACCACTACAGGTTCAGCGATTCGTGCTAACTGAATAATGACACAGAGAAGGCGGAATGGGACTCAGAGGATGACGGTATTTTTGCTGCTAAATCTGGTTATAACACATAGGGATTTTAGTTCTGAGTAAACAAGCTATAATATGCCTCAATTAATTATACAAATTCATAGCACACAGATGCCCCAGTGAGAGAGATTAGTGCCACAGCATCTAAAAATCCACATAGATCCAATTTGCAACTTTAAAGTGGCTCTGTACAGTATATAGTTATTACAGAGTATCTCTGGAAAGATTTATTTGCATCTGAGCCATTGGGATAAACTCTTTGGCTTTATGGCTCCACTAATTTACTCATAGATACATCGTGTCTGACAAGGTTTATTTTCGGTGGTGCTCTTTCATTTCACTGATCAAGAAGCTTACTTAACCATTGCACTCATGATTTCCCAGTATGCCCTTGAGTTGCTGCGAACTGCAATCATCTCTTTACCCTATCCATCATGAAATTAAAGATCTCATTTCATTTCTTCTCAAAACCTACAATTAAATATGAATAGTTTTTCTCTATTTCTAATATAAAATCCATCACTATTACTTTTTTTTAATAAAGTACAAAGAAATGTAAGCCATGATTGTTGCGATATTTGTGAAATATAGAAAACTCTTACTCATTTCCACAGAATCGGTTAAAAAGTGCACATCTGATCTTAAGCATTTATGATGTGATTTGTTATTTAATAAAATAAATTGTTGTGCTGTAGATTTTTTTTCCTTTTTAATTGTGCTTGAAAAGTAAAGTCAGAATGAAAAATAAATCTCTTGCTTCCAGTGACAAGATCCATAGACTCTGTCATCCTAGCCATAATTATCCGCAGCTTGTTCGCTATCCTTGGGGATGGTTCCAAATTACCTGAATGGAATATGTGCTTTGTAATATATGGTTTTTATTGTCTGTAATAGTTTCATTGATCTTATTAGCATGGGCAGGTTTTCAGGTGCCTTGGCTGTAATTAGGTTCTTATATTAGTTTCAGAGGTAAGTCATTTGTAAAAGGCAGTGTAGCAATAAAATCCATCCTGTTATCACAAAATACCTTGTGCCTGTGCAACTTTGTGCTTAATCAGAAGCCGAGATAACACGAAAATTAAATTGCAAAAGTTTCCAGTACAAGATAATTAATAGAAATTCTGCTTTAACCCCTTCACTATCGGCCCTTTTCCGTTTTTGAGTTTCTGTTTATTTTTGCTCCCCTTTTTCCCAGAGCCAGAACTTTTTTTTATTTTTCTGTCACTATGGTCATGTGAGGGCTTGTTTATTGTGAGACGAGTTGTACTTTTGAATGACATCATCGGTTTTACCATATAGTGTACTGGAAAACAGGAAAAAAAAATTTAAAGTGGGGTGAAATTGCAAAAAAAAGTGCCATCCCACAATAGTTTTTTATTTTGCTCTTTTACCATGTTCACCGTATGCTAAAACTGAACTATCATTATGATTCCCCAGGTCATTACAAGTTCGTAGATGACAAACATGTATAGGTTCTTTTTTATTTAAGTGGTGAAAAATTCAGTTTGCTAAAAACAAAAATAAAAAATTGCGTAATTTTCCCAGACCCGTAGTGTCTCCATTTATTTGGAATCTGGGACTGGGTGAGGATTTATTTGTTTGCATGCCAAGCTGCTGTTTTTATTGATACAATTTTGGTGTATATATGATGTTTTGATCGCCATCTATTGCAATGTTGCAGAGACAAAAAGAACACAATTCTGGTGTTTTTACTTTTTTTTCCGTTAGACCGGTTTCCGATTGGTTTCACTCTTTTTATATATTGACAAATCAGGCGATTCTGAATGCGGCAATATCAAAT